>NW_027363393.1:600000-923840 GCF_046119375.1 Phyllobates terribilis
GAAGAACAATGGAAGAGTTCCGTAGCATTTTTAAACTTCAGCAGAATTCCGAGAACAATGGATGAGTTCCGTAGCATTTTTAAACTTCACCAGAATTCCGAGAACAATGAAAGAGTTCCGTAGCATTTTTAAACTTCACCAGAATTCCGAGAACAATGGAAGAGTTCCATAGCATTTTTAAACTTCAGCAGAATTCCAAAGAACAATGGAAGAGTTCCGTAGCATATTTAAACTTCAGCAGAATTCCGAAGAACAATGGAAATGATACGTAACATTTTTAAACTTCAGCAGAATTCCCAAGAACAATGGAAGAGTACCGTAGAATTTATAAACTTCAGCAGAATTCTGAGAACAATGGAAGAGTTCCGTAGCATTTTTAAACTTCACCAGAATTCCAAGAACAATGGAAGAGTTCCGTAGCATTTTTAAACTTCTGCAGAATTCCGAAAAACAATGGAAGAGTTCCGTAGCATTTTTAAACTTCAGCAGAATTCCGAAGAACAATGGAAGAGTTCCGTAGCATTTTTAAACTTCAGCAGAATTCCGAAGAAAAATGGAAGAGTTCCGTAGCATTTTTAAACTTCAGCAGAATTCCGAGAACAATGGAAGAGTTCCGTAGCATTTTTAAACTTCACCAGAATTCCGAGAACAATGGAAGAGTTCCGAAGCATTTTTAAACTTCAGCAGAATTCAGAAAAACAATGGCAGAGTTCCATAGCATTTTTAAACTTCAGCAGAATTCCAAAGAACAATGGACGAGTTCCGTAGCATTTTTAAACTTCACCAGAACTCCGTGAACAATGGAAGAGTTCCGTAGCATTTTTAAACTTCAGCAGAATTCCGAAGAACAAAGGAAGTGTTCCGTAGCATTTTTAAACTTCAGCAGAATTCCGAAGAACAATGGAAGAGTTCCGTAGCATTTTCAAACTTCAGCAGAATTCCCAAGAACAATGGAAGAGCACCGTAGAATTTATAAGCTTCAGCAGAATTCTGAGAACAATGGAAGAGTTCCGTAGCATTTTTAAACTTCACCAGAATTCCAAGAACAATGGAAGAGTTCCGTAGCATTTTTAAACTTCTGCAGAATTCCGAAGAACAATGGAAGAGTTCCGTAGCATTTTTAAACTTCAGCAGAATTCCGAAGAACAATGGAAGAGTTCCGTAGCCTTTTTAAACTTCGTCAGAATTCCGAAGAACAATGGAAAAGTTCCGTACCATTTTTAAACTTCAGCAGAATTCCGAAGAACAATGGAAGAGTTCCGTAGCATTTTTAAACTTCAGCAGAATTCCGAGAACAATGGATGAGTTCCGTAGCATTTTTAAACTTCACCAGATTTCCGAGAACAATGGAAGAATTCCGTAGCATTTTTAAACTTCACCAGAATTCCGAGAACAATGGAAGAGTTCCATAGCATTTTTAAACTTCAGCAGAATTCCGAAGAACAATAGAAGAGTTCCGTAGCATTTTTAAACTTCAGCAGAATTCCGAAGAACAATGGAAGAGTTCCGTTGCAGTTTTAAACTTCATCAGAATTCCGAAGAACAATGGAAGAGTTCCGCAGCATTTTTAAACTTCAGCAGAACTCAGAAGAACAATGGAAGAGTTCCGTAGCATTTTTAAACTTCAGCAGAATTCCAAAGAACAATCGAAGAGTTCCGTAGCATTTTTAAACTTCAGCAGAATTCCAAAGAACAATGGAAGAGTTCCGTAGTATATTTAAACTTCAGCAGAATTCCGAAGAACAATGGAAATGATCCGTAATATTTTTAAACTTCAGCAGAATTCCCAAGAACAATGGAAGAGTACCGTAGAATTCATAAACTTCAGCAGAATTCTGAGAACAATGGAAGAGTTCCGTAGCATTTTTAAACTTCACCAGAATTCCAAGAACAATGGAAGAGTTCCGTAGCATTTTTAAACTTCTGCAGAATTCCGAAGAACAATGGAAGAGTTCCGTAGCATTTTTAAACTTCAGCAGAATTCCGAAGAACAATGGAAGAGTTCCGTAGCATTTTTAAACTTCATCAGAATTCCGAAGAACAATGGAAAAGTTCCGTAGCATTTTTAAACTTCAGCAGAATTCCGAAGAACAATGGAAGAGTTCCATAGCATTTTTAAACTTCAGCAGAATTCCGAGAACAATGGAAGAGTTCCGTAGCATTTTTAAACGTCACTAGAATTCCGAGAACAATGGAAGAGTTCCGTAGCATTTTTAAACTTCAACAGAATTCCGAGAACAATGGAAGAGTTCCGTAGCATTTTTAAACTTCAGCAGAATTCAGAAGAACAATGGAAGAGTTCCATAGCATTTTTAAACTTCAGCAGAATTCCAAAGAACAATGGAAGAGTTCCGTAGCATTTTTAAACTTCACCAGAATTCCGTGAACAATGGAAGAGTTCCGTAGCATTTTCAAACTTCAGCAGAATTCCGAAGAACAATGGAATTGATCCGTAACATTTTTAAACTTCAGCAGAATTCCCAAGAACAATGGAAGAGCACCGTAGAATTTATAAGCTTCAGCAGAATTCTGAGAACAATGGAAGAGTTCCGTAGCATTTTTAAACTTCACCAGAATTCCAAGAACAATGGAAGAGTTCCGTAGCATTTTTAAACTTCATCAGAATTCCGAAGAACAATGGAAAAGTTCCGTAGCATTTTTAAACTTCTTTAGAATTCCGAAGAAAAATGGAAGAGTTCCGTAGCATTTTTAAACTTCAGCAGAATTCCGAGAACAATGGAAGAGTTCCGTAGCATTTTTAAACTTCACCAGAATTCCGAGAACAATGGAAGAGTTCCGAAGCATTTTTAAACTTCAGCAGAATTCAGAAGAACAATGGAAGAGTTCCATAGCATTTTTAAACTTCAGCAGAATTCCAAAGAACAATGGAAGAGTTCCGTAGCATTTTTAAACTTCACCAGAATTCCGTGAACAATGGAAGAGTTCCGTAGCATTTTTAAACTTCAGCAGAATTCCCAAGAACAATGGAAGAGCACCGTAGAATTTATAAGCTTCAGCAGAATTCTGAGAACAATGGAAGAGTTCCGTAGCATTTTTAAACTTCACCAGAATTCCAAGAACAATGGAAGAGTTCCGTAGCATTTTTAAACTTCTGCAGAATTCCGAAGAACAATGGAAGAATTCCGTAGCATTTTTAAACTTCAGCAGAATTCCGAAGAACAATGGAAGAGTTCCGTAGCCTTTTTAAACTTCGTCAGAATTCCGAAGAACAATGGGAAAGTTCCATACCATTTTTAAACTTCAGCAGAATTCCGAAGAACAATGGAAGAGTTCCGTAGCATTTTTAAACTTCAGCAGAATTCCGAGAACAATGGATGAGTTCCGTAGCATTTTTAAACTTCACCAGAATTCCGAGAACAATGAAAGAGTTCCGTAGCATTTTTAAACTTCACCAGAATTCCGAGAACAATGGAAGAGTTCCATAGCATTTTTAAACTTCAGCAGAATTCCAAAGAACAATGGAAGAGTTCCGTAGCATATTTAAACTTCAGCAGAATTCCGAAGAACAATGGAAATGATACGTAACATTTTTAAACTTCAGCAGAATTCCCAAGAACAATGGAAGAGTACCGTAGAATTTATAAACTTCAGCAGAATTCTGAGAACAATGGAAGAGTTCCGTAGCATTTTTAAACTTCACCAGAATTCCAAGAACAATGGAAGAGTTCCGTAGCATTTTTAAACTTCTGCAGAATTCCGAAAAACAATGGAAGAGTTCCGTAGCATTTTTAAACTTCAGCAGAATTCCGAAGAACAATGGAAGAGTTCCGTAGCATTTTTAAACTTCAGCAGAATTCCGAAGAAAAATGGAAGAGTTCCGTAGCATTTTTAAACTTCAGCAGAATTCCGAGAACAATGGAAGAGTTCCGTAGCATTTTTAAACTTCACCAGAATTCCGAGAACAATGGAAGAGTTCCGAAGCATTTTTAAACTTCAGCAGAATTCAGAAAAACAATGGCAGAGTTCCATAGCATTTTTAAACTTCAGCAGAATTCCAAAGAACAATGGACGAGTTCCGTAGCATTTTTAAACTTCACCAGAACTCCGTGAACAATGGAAGAGTTCCGTAGCATTTTTAAACTTCAGCAGAATTCCGAAGAACAAAGGAAGTGTTCCGTAGCATTTTTAAACTTCAGCAGAATTCCGAAGAACAATGGAAGAGTTCCGTAGCATTTTCAAACTTCAGCAGAATTCCCAAGAACAATGGAAGAGCACCGTAGAATTTATAAGCTTCAGCAGAATTCTGAGAACAATGGAAGAGTTCCGTAGCATTTTTAAACTTCACCAGAATTCCAAGAACAATGGAAGAGTTCCGTAGCATTTTTAAACTTCTGCAGAATTCCGAAGAACAATGGAAGAGTTCCGTAGCATTTTTAAACTTCAGCAGAATTCCGAAGAACAATGGAAGAGTTCCGTAGCCTTTTTAAACTTCGTCAGAATTCCGAAGAACAATGGAAAAGTTCCGTACCATTTTTAAACTTCAGCAGAATTCCGAAGAACAATGGAAGAGTTCCGTAGCATTTTTAAACTTCAGCAGAATTCCGAGAACAATGGATGAGTTCCGTAGCATTTTTAAACTTCACCAGATTTCCGAGAACAATGGAAGAATTCCGTAGCATTTTTAAACTTCACCAGAATTCCGAGAACAATGGAAGAGTTCCATAGCATTTTTAAACTTCAGCAGAATTCCGAAGAACAATAGAAGAGTTCCGTAGCATTTTTAAACTTCAGCAGAATTCCGAAGAACAATGGAAGAGTTCCGTTGCAGTTTTAAACTTCATCAGAATTCCGAAGAACAATGGAAGAGTTCCGCAGCATTTTTAAACTTCAGCAGAACTCAGAAGAACAATGGAAGAGTTCCGTAGCATTTTTAAACTTCAGCAGAATTCCAAAGAACAATCGAAGAGTTCCGTAGCATTTTTAAACTTCAGCAGAATTCCAAAGAACAATGGAAGAGTTCCGTAGTATATTTAAACTTCAGCAGAATTCCGAAGAACAATGGAAATGATCCGTAATATTTTTAAACTTCAGCAGAATTCCCAAGAACAATGGAAGAGTACCGTAGAATTCATAAACTTCAGCAGAATTCTGAGAACAATGGAAGAGTTCCGTAGCATTTTTAAACTTCACCAGAATTCCAAGAACAATGGAAGAGTTCCGTAGCATTTTTAAACTTCTGCAGAATTCCGAAGAACAATGGAAGAGTTCCGTAGCATTTTTAAACTTCAGCAGAATTCCGAAGAACAATGGAAGAGTTCCGTAGCATTTTTAAACTTCATCAGAATTCCGAAGAACAATGGAAAAGTTCCGTAGCATTTTTAAACTTCAGCAGAATTCCGAAGAACAATGGAAGAGTTCCATAGCATTTTTAAACTTCAGCAGAATTCCGAGAACAATGGAAGAGTTCCGTAGCATTTTTAAACGTCACTAGAATTCCGAGAACAATGGAAGAGTTCCGTAGCATTTTTAAACTTCAACAGAATTCCGAGAACAATGGAAGAGTTCCGTAGCATTTTTAAACTTCAGCAGAATTCAGAAGAACAATGGAAGAGTTCCATAGCATTTTTAAACTTCAGCAGAATTCCAAAGAACAATGGAAGAGTTCCGTAGCATTTTTAAACTTCACCAGAATTCCGTGAACAATGGAAGAGTTCCGTAGCATTTTCAAACTTCAGCAGAATTCCGAAGAACAATGGAATTGATCCGTAACATTTTTAAACTTCAGCAGAATTCCCAAGAACAATGGAAGAGCACCGTAGAATTTATAAGCTTCAGCAGAATTCTGAGAACAATGGAAGAGTTCCGTAGCATTTTTAAACTTCACCAGAATTCCAAGAACAATGGAAGAGTTCCGTAGCATTTTTAAACTTCTGCAGAATTCCGAAGAACAATGGAAGAGTTCCGTAGCATTTTTAAACTTCAGCAGAATTCCGAAGAACAATGGAAGAGTTCCGTAGCCTTTTTAAACTTCGTCAGAATTCCGAAGAACAATGGAAAAGTTCCGTACCATTTTTAAACTTCACCAGAATTCCGAAGAACAATGGAAGAGTTCCGTAGCATTTTTAAACTTCAGCAGAATTCCGAGAACAATGGATGAGTTCCGCAGCATTTTTAAACTTCACCAGAATTCCGAGAACAATGGAAGAGTTCCGTAGCATTTTTAAACTTCACCAGAATTCCGTGAACAATGGAAGATTTCCATAGCATTTTTAAACTTCAGCAGAATTCCGAAGAACAATAGAAGAGTTCCGTAGCATTTTTAAACTTCAGCAGAATTCCGAAGAACAATGGAAGAGTTCCGTTGCAGTTTTAAACTTCATCAGAATTCCGAAGAACAATGGAAGAGTTCCGCAGCATTTTTAAACTTCAGCAGAACTCAGAAGAACAATGGAAGAGTTCCGTAGCATTTTTAAACTTCAGCAGAATTCCGAAGAACAATCGAAGAGTTCCGTAGCATTTTTAAACTTCAGCAGAATTCCAAAGAACAATGGAAGAGTTCCGTAGCATTTTCTAACTTCAGCAGAATTCCAAAGAACAATGGAATTGATCCGTAACATTTTTAAACTTCAGCAGAATTCCCAAGAACAATGGAAGAGCACCGTAGAATTTATAAGCTTCAGCAGAATTCTGAGAACAATGGCAGAGTTCCGTAGCATTTTTAAACTTCACCAGAATTCCAGGAACAATGGAAGAGTTCCGTAGCATTTTTAAACTTCTGCAGAATTCCGAAGAACAATGGAAATGTTCCGTAGCATTTTTAAACTTCAGCAGAATTCCGAAGAACAATGGAAGAGTTTCGTAGCCTTTTTAAACTTCGTCAGAATTCCGAAGAACAATGGAAAAGTTCCGTACCATTTTTAAACTTCAGCAGAATTCCGAAGAACAATGGAAGAGTTCCGTAGCATTTTTAAACTTCAGCAGAATTCCGAGAACAATGGATGAGTTCCGTAGCATTTTTAAACTTCACCAGAATTCCGAGGACAATGGAAGAGTTCCGTAGCATTTTTAAACTTCACCAGAATTCCGAGAACAATGGAAGAGTTCCATAGCATTTTTAAACTTTAGCAGAATTCCGAAGAACAATAGAAGAGTTCCGTAGCATTTTTCAACTTCAGCAGAATTCCGAAGAACAATGGAAGAGTTCCGTTGCAGTTTTAAACTTCATCAGAATTCCAAGAACAATGGAAGAGTTCCGCAGCATTTTTAAACTTCAGCAGAACTCAGAAGAACAATGGAAGAGTTCCGTAGCATTATTAAACTTCAGCAGAATTCCGAAGAACAATCGAAGAGTTCCGTAGCATTTTTAAACTTCAGCAGAATTCCAAAGAACAATGGAAGAGTTCCGTAACATTTTTAAACTTCAGCAGAATTCCCAAGAACAATGGAAGAGTACCGTAGAATTTATAAACTTCAGCAGAATTCTGAGAACAATGGAAGAGTTCCGTAGCATTTTTAAACTTCACCAGAATTCCAAGAACAATGGAAGAGTTCCATAGCATTTTTAAACTTCTGCAGAATTCCGAAGAACAATGGAAGAGTTCCGTAGCATTTTTAAACTTCAGCTGAATTCCGAAGAACAATGGAAGAGTTCCGTAGCATTTTTAAACTTCATCAGAATTCCGAAGAACAATGGAAAAGTTCCGTAGCATTTTTAAACTTCAGCAGAATTCCGAAGGACAATGGAAGAGTTCCATAGCATTTTTAAACTTCAGCAGAATTCCGAGAACAATGGAAGAGTTCTGTAGCATTTTTAAACTTCACCAGAATTCCGAGAACAATGGAAGAGTTCCATAGCATTTTTAAACTTCAACAGAATTCTGAGAACAATGGAAGAGTTCCGTTTCATTTTTAAACTTCAGCAGAATTCAGAAGAACAATGGAAGAGTTCCATAGCATTTTTAAACTTCAGCAGAATTCCTAAGAACAATGGAAGAGTTCCGTAGCATTTTTAAACTTCACCAGAATTCCGTGAACAATGGAAGAGCTCCGTAGCATTTTCAAACTTCAGCAGAATTCCGAAGAACAATGGAATTGATCCGTAACATTTTTAAACTTCAGCAGAATTCCCAAGAACAATGGAAGAGCACCGTAGAATTTATAAGCTTCAGCAGAATTCTGAGAACAATGGAAGAGTTCCGTAGCATTTTTAAACTTCACCAGAATTCCAAGAACAATGGAAGAGTTCCGTAGCATTTTTAAACTTCTGCAGAATTTCGAAGAACAATGGAAGAGTTCCGTAGCATTTTTAAACTTCAGCAGAATTCCGAAGAACAATGGAAGAGTTCCGTAGCCTTTTAAAACATCGTCAGAATTCCGAAGAACAATGGAAAAGTTCCGTACCATTTTTAAACTTCAGCAGAATTCCGAAGAACAATGGAAGAGTTCCGTAGCATTTTTAAACTTCAGCAGAATTCCGAGAACAATGGATGAGTTCCGTAGCATTTTTAAACTTCACCAGAATTCCGAGAACAATGGAAGAGTTCCGTAGCATTTTTAAACTTCACCAGAATTTCGAGAACAATGGAAGAGTTCCATAGCATTTTTAAACTTCAGCAGAATTCCGAAGAACAATAGAAGAGTTCCGTAGCATTTTTAAACTTCAGCAGAATTCCGAAGAGCAATGGAAGAGTTCCGTTGCAGTTTTAAACTTCATCAGAATTCCGAAGAACAATGGAAGAGTTCCGCAGCATTTTTAAACTTCAGCAGAACTCAGAAGAACAATGGAAGAGTTCCGTAGCATTTTTAAACTTCAGCAGAATTCCGAGAACAATGGATGAGTTCCGTAGCATTTTTAAACTTCACCAGAATTCCGAGAACAATGGAAGAGTTCCGTAGCATTTTTAAACTTCACCAGAATTCCGAGAACAATGGAAGAGTTCCATAGCATTTTTAAACTTCAGCAGAATTCCGAAGAACAATAGAAGAGTTCCGTAGCATTTTTAAACTTCAGCAGAATTCCGAAGAACAATGGAAGAGTTCCGTTGCAGTTTTAAACTTCATCAGAATCCCGAAGAACAATGGAAGAGTTCCGCAGCATTTTTAAACTTCAGCAGAACTCAGAAGAACAATGGAAGAGTTCCGTAGCATTTTTAAACTTCAGCAGAATTCCGAAGAACAATCGAAGAGTTCCGTAGCATTTTTAAACTTCAGCAGAATTCCAAAGAACAATGGAAGAGTTCCGTAGCATATTTAAACTTCAGCAGAATTCCGAAGAACAATAGAAATGATCCGTATCATTTTTAAACTTCAGCAGAATTCCCAAGAACAATGGAAGAGTACCGTAGAATTTATAAACTTCAGCAGAATTCTGAGAACAATGGAAGAGTTCCGTAGCATTTTTAAACCTCACCAGAATTCCAAGAACAATGGAAGAGTTCCGTAGCATTTTTAAACTTCTGCAGAATTCCGAAGAACAATGGAAGAGTTCCGTAGCATTTTTAAACTTCAGCAGAATTCCGAAGAACAATGGAAGAGTTCCGTAGCATTTTTAAACTTCATCAGAATTCCGAAGAACAATGGAAAAGTTCCGTAGCATTTTTAAACTTCAGCAGAATTCCGAAGAACAATGGAACAGTTCCGTAGCATTTTTAAACTTCAGCAGAATTCCGAGAACAATGGAAGAGTTCCGTAGCATTTTTAAACTTCACCAGAATTCCGAGAACAATGGAAGAGTTCCGAAGCATTTTTAAACTTTAGCAGAATTCAGAAGAACAATGGAAGAGTTCCATAGCATTTTTAAACTTCAGCAGAATTCCAAAGAACAATGGAAGAGTTCCGTAGCATTTTTAAACTTCACCAGAATTCCGTGAACAATGGAAGAGTTCCGTAGCATTTTTAAACTTCAGCAGAATTCCGAAGAACAAAGGAAGTGTTCCGTAGCATTTTTAAACTTCAGCAGAATTCCGAAGAACAATGGAAGAGTTCCGTAGCATTTTCAAACTTCAGCAGAATTCCCAAGAACAATGGAAGAGCACCGTAGAATTTATAAGCTTCAGCAGAATTCTGAGAACAATGGAAGAGTTCCGTAGCATTTTTAAACTTCACCAGAATTCCAAGAACAATGGAAGAGTTCCGTAGCATTTTTAAACTTCTGCAGAATTCAGAAGAACAATGGAAGAGTTCCGTAGCATTTTTAAACTTCAGCAGAATTCCGAAGAACAATGGAAGAGTTCCGTAGCCTTTTTAAACTTCGTCAGAATTCCGAAGAACAATGGAAAAGTTCCGTACAATTTTTAAACTTCAGCAGAATTCCGAAGAACAATGGAAGAGTTCCGTAGCATTTTTAAACTTCAGCAGAATTCCGAGAACAATGGATGAGTTCCGTAGCATTTTTAAACTTCACCAGATTTCCGAGAACAATGGAAGAATTCCGTGGCATTTTTAAACTTCACCAGAATTCCGAGAACAATGGAAGAGTTCCATAGCATTTTTAAACTTCAGCAGAAATCCGAAGAACAATAGAAGAGTTCCGTAGCATTTTTAAACTTCAGCAGAATTCCGAAGAACAATGGAAGAGTTCCGTTGCAGTTTTAAACTTCATCAGAATTCCGAAGAACAATGGAAGAGTTCCGCAGCATTTTTAAACTTCAGCAGAACTCAGAAGAACAATGGAAGAGTTCCGTAGCATTTTTAAACTTCAGCAGAATTCCGAAGAACAATCGAAGAGTTCCGTAGCATTTTTAAACTTCAGCAGAATTCCAAAGAACAATGGAAGAGTTCCGTAGCATATTTAAACTTCAGCAGAATTCCGAAGAACAATGGAAATGATCCGTAATATTTTTAAACTACAGCAGAATTCCCAAGAACAATGGAAGAGTACCGTGGAATTCATAAACTTCAGCAGAATTCTGAGAACAATGGAAGAGTTCCGTAGCATTTTTAAACTTCACCAGAATTCCAAGAACAATGGAAGAGTTCCGTAGCATTTTTAAACTTCTGCAGAATTCCGAAGAACAATGGAAGAGTTCCGTAGCATTTTTAAACTTCAGCAGAATTCCGAAGAACAATGGAAGAGTTCCGTAGCATTTTTAAACTTCATCAGAATTCCGAAGAACAATGGAAAAGTTCCGTAGCATTTTTAAACTTCAGCAGAATTCTGAAGAACAATGGAAGAGTTCCATAGCATTTTTAAACTTCAGCAGAATTCCGAGAACAATGGAAGTGTTCCGTAGCATTTTTAAACTTCACCAGAATTCCGAGAACAATGGAAGAGTTCCGTAGCATTTTTAAACTTCAACAGAATTCCGAGAACAATGGAAGAGTTCCGTAGCATTTTTAAACTTCAGCAGAATTCAGAAGAACAATGGAAGAGTTCCATAGCATTTTTAAACTTCAGCAGAATTCCAAAGAACAATGGAAGAGTTCCGTAGCATTTTTAAACTTCACCAGAATTCCGTGAACAATGGAAGAGTTCCATAGCATTTTCAAACTTCAGCAGAATTCCGAAGAACAATGGAATTGATCCGTAACATTTTTAAACTTCAGCAGAATTCCCAAGAACAATGGAAGAGCACCGTAGAATTTATAAGCTTCAGCAGAATTCTGAGAACAATGGAAGAGTTCCGTAGCATTTTTAAACTTCACCAGAATTCCAAGAACAATGGAAGAGTTCCGTAGCATTTTTAAACTTCTGCAGAATTCCGAAGAACAATGGAAGAGTTCCGTAGCATTTTTAAACTTCAGCAGAATTCCGAAGAACAATGGAAGAGTTCCGTAGCCTTTTTAAACTTCGTCAGAATTCCGAAGAACAATGGAAAAGTTCCGTACCATTTTTAAACTTCAGCAGAATTCCGAAGAACAATGGAAGAGTTCCGTAGCATTTTTAAACTTCAGCAGAATTCCGAGAACAATGGATGAGTTCCGTAGCATTTTTAAACTTCACCAGAATTCCGAGAACAGTGGAAGAGTTCCGTAGCATTTTTAAACTTCACCAGAATTCCAAGAACAATGGAAGATTTCCATAGCATTTTTAAACTTCAGCAGAATTCCGAAGAACAATAGAAGAGTTCCGTAGCATTTTTAAACTTCAGCAGAATTCCGAAGAACAATGGAAGAGTTCCGTTGCAGTTTTAAACTTCATCAGAATTCCGAAGAACAATGGAAGAGTTCCGCAGCATTTTTAAACTTCAGCAGAACTCAGAAGAACAATGGAAGAGTTCCGTAGCATTTTTAAACTTCAGCAGAATTCCGAAGAACAATCGAAGAGTTCCGTAGCATTTTTAAACTTCAGCAGAATTCCAAAGAACAATGGAAGAGTTCCGTAGCATATTTAAACTTCAGCAGAATTCCGAAGAACAATGGAAATAATCCGTAACATTTTTAAACTTCAGCAGAATTCCCAAGAACAATGGAAGAGTACCGTAGAATTTATAAACTTCAGCAGAATTCTGAGAACAATGGAAGAGTTCCGTAGCATTTTTAAACTTCACCAGAATTCCAAGAACAATGGAAGAGTTCCGTAGCATTTTTAAACTTCTGCAGAATTCCAAAGAACAATGGAAGAGTTCCGTAGCATTTTTAAACTTCAGCAGAATTCCGAAGAACAATGGAAGAGTTCCGTAGCATTTTTAAACTTCATCAGAATTCCGAAGAACAATGGAAAAGTTCCATAGCATTTTTAAACTTCAGCAGAATTCCGAAGAACAATGGAAGAGTTCCATAGCATTTTTAAACTTCAGCAGAATTCCGAGAACAATGGAAGAGTTCTGTAGCATTTTTAAACTTCACCAGAATTCCGAGAACAATGGAAGAGTTCCGTAGCATTTTTAAACTTCAACAGAATTCCGAGAACAATGGAAGAGTTCCGTAGCATTTTTAAACTTCAGCAGAATTCAGAAGAACAATGGAAGAGTTCCATAGCATTTTTAAACTTCAGCAGAATTCCAAAGAACAATGGAAGAGTTCCGTAGCATTTTTAAACTTCACCAGAATTCCATGAACAATGGAAGAGTTCCGTAGCATTTTTAAACTTCAGCAGAATTCCGAAGAACAAAGGAAGTGTTCCGTAGCATTTTTAAACTTCAGCAGAATTCCGAAGAACAATGGAAGAGTTCCGTAGCATTTTCAAACTTCAGCAGAATTCCCAAGAACAATGGAAGAGAACCGTAGAATTTATAAGCTTCAGCAGAATTCTGAGTACAATGGAAGAGTTCCATAGCATTTTTAAACTTCACCAGAATTCCAAGAACAATGGAAGAGTTCTGTAGCATTTTTAAACTTCTGCAGAATTCCGAAGAACAATGGAAGAGTTCCGTAGCATTTTTAAACTTCAGCAGAATTCCGAAGAACAATGGAAGAGTTCCGTAGCCTTTTTAAACTTCGTCAGAATTCCGAAGAACAATGGAAAAGTTCCGTACCATTTTTAAACTTCAGCAGAATTCCGAAGAACAATGGAAGAGTTCCATAGCATTTTTAAACTTCAGCAGAATTCCGAGAACAATGGATGAGTTCCGTAGCATTTTTAAACTTCACCAGATTTCCGAGAACAATGGAAGAATTCCGTAGCATTTTTAAACTTCACCAGAATTCCGAGAACAATGGAAGAGTTCCATAGCATTTTTAAACTTCAGCAGAATTCCGAAGAACAATAGAAGAGTTCCGTAGCATTTCTAAACTTCAGCAGAATTCCGAAGAACAATGGAAGAGTTCCGTTGCAGTTTTAAACTTCATCAGAATTCCGAAGAACAATGGAAGAGTTCCGCAGCATTTTTAAACTTCAGCAGAACTCAGAAGAACAATGGAAGAGTTCCGTAGCATTTTTAAACTTCAGCAGAATTCCGAAGAACAATCGAAGAGTTCCGTAGCATTTTTAAACTTCAGCAGAATTCCAAAGAACAATGGAAGAGTTCCGTAGCATTTTTAAACTTCAGCAGAATTCCGAGAACAATGGATGAGTTCCGTAGCATTTTTAAACTTCACCAGATTTCCGAGAACAATGGAAGAATTCCGTAGCATTTTTAAACTTCACCAGAATTCCGAGAACAATGGAAGAGTTCCATAGCATTTTTAAACTTCAGCAGAACTCAGAAGAACAATGGAAGAGTTCCGTAGCATTTTTAAACTTCAGCAGAATTCCGAAGAACAATCGAAGAGTTCCGTAGCATTTTTAAACTTCAGCAGAATTCCAAAGAACAATGGAAGAGTTCCGTAGCATATTTAAACTTCAGCAGAATTCCGAAGAACAATGGAAATGATCCGTAATATTTTTAAACTTCAGCAGAATTCCCAAGAACAATGGAAGAGTACCATAGAATTCATAAACTTCAGCAGAATTCTGAGAACAGTGGAAGAGTTCCGTAACATTTTTAAACTTCACCAGAATTCCAAGAACAATGGAAGAGTTCCGTAGCATTTTTAAACTTCTGCAGAATTCCGAAGAACAATGGAAGAGTTCCGTAGCATTTTTAAACTTCAGCAGAATTCCGAAGAACAATGGAAGAGTTCCGTAGCATTTTTAAACTTCATCAGAATTCCGAAGAACAATGGAAAAGTTCCGTAGCATTTTTAAACTTCAGCAGAATTCCGAAGAACAATGGAAGAGTTCCATAGCATTTTTAAACTTCAGCAGAATTCCGAGAACAATGGAAGAGTTCTGTAGCATTTTTAAACTTCACCAGAATTCCGAGAACAATGGAAGAGTTCCGTAGCATTTTTAAACTTCAACAGAATTCCGAGAACAATGGAAGAGTTCCGTAGCATTTTTAAACTTCAGCAGAATTCAGAAGAACAATGGAAGAGTTCCATAGCATTTTTAAACTTCAGCAGAATTCCAAAGAACAATGGAAGAGTTCCGTAGCATTTTTAAACTTCACCAGAATTCCGTGAACAATGGAAGAGTTCCGTAGCATTTTCAAACTTCAGCAGAATTCCGAAGAACAATGGAATTGATCCGTAACATTTTTAAACTTCAGCAGAATTCCCAAGAACAATGGAAGAGCACCGTAGAATTTATAAGCTTCAGCAGAATTCTGAGAACAATGGAAGAGTTCCGTAGCATTTTTAAACTTCACCAGAATTCCAAGAACAATGGAAGAGTTCCGTAGCATTTTTAAACTTCTGCAGAATTCCGAAGAACAATGGAAGAGTTCCGTAGCATTTTTAAACTTCAGCAGAATTCCGAAGAACAATGGAAGAGTTCCGTAGCCTTTTTAAACTTCGTCAGAATTCCGAAGAACAATGGAAAAGTTCCGTACCATTTTTAAACTTCAGCAGAATTCCGAAGAACAATGGAAGAGTTCCGTAGCATTTTTAAACTTCAGCAGAATTCCGAGAACAATGGATGAGTTCCGTAGCATTTTTAAACTTCACCAGAATTCCGAGAACAATGGAAGAGTTCCGTAGCATTTTTAAACTTCACCAGAATTCCGAGAACAATGGAAGATTTCCATAGCATTTTTAAACTTCAGCAGAATTCCGAAGAACAATAGAAGAGTTCCGTAGCATTTTTAAACTTCAGCAGAATTCCGAAGAACAATGGAAGAGTTCCGTTGCAGTTTTAAACTTCATCAAGATTCCGAAGAACAATGGAAGAGTTCCGCAGCATTTTTAAACTTCAGCAGAACTCAGAAGAACAATGGAAGATTTCCGCAGCATTTTTAAACTTCAGCAGAATTCCGAAGAACAATCGAAGAGTTCCGTAGCATTTTTAAACTTCAGCAGAATTCCAAAGAACAATGGAAGAGTTCCGTAGCATATTTAAACTTCAGCAGAATTCCGAAGAACAATGGAAATGATCCGTAACATTTTTAAACTTCAGCAGAATTCCCAAGAACAATGGAAGAGTACCGTAGAATTTATAAACTTCAGCAGAATTCTGAGAACAATGGAAGAGTTCCGTAGCATTTTTAAACTTCACCAGAATTCCAAGAACAATGGAAGAGTTCCGTAGCATTTTTAAACTTCTGCAGAATTCCGAAGAACAATGGAAGAGTTCCGTAGCATTTTTAAACTTCAGCAGAATTCCGAAGAACAATGGAAGAGTTCCGTAGCATTTTTAAACTTCATCAGAATTCCGAAGAACAATGGAAAAGTTCCGTAGCATTTTTAAACTTCAGCAGAATTCCGAAGAACAATGGAAGAGTTCCATAGCATTTTTAAACTTCAGCAGAATTCCGAGAACAATGGAAGAGTTCCGTAGCATTTTTAAACTTCACTAGAATTCCGAGAACAATGGAAGAGTTCCGTAGCATTTTTAAACTTCAACAGAATTCCGAGAACAATGGAAGAGTTCCGTAGCATTTTTAAACTTCAGCAGAATTCAGAAGAACAATGGAAGAGTTCCATAGCATTTTTAAACTTCAGCAGAATTCCAAAGAACAATGGAAGAGTTCCGTAGCATTTTTAAACTTCACCAGAATTCCGTGAACAATGGAAGAGTTCCGTAGCATTTTTAAACTTCAGCAGAATTCCGAAGAACAAAGGATGTGTTCCGTACCATTTTTAAACTTCAGCAGTATTCTGAAGAACAATGGAAGAGTTCCGTAGCATTTTCAAACTTCAGAAGAATTCCGAGAACAATGGAAGAGTTCCACAGCATTTTTAAACTTCAGCAGAATTCCGAAAAACAATGGAAGAGTTCCGTAGCATTTTTAAACTTCAGCAGAATTCCGAAGACCAATGGAAGAGTTCCGTAGCATTTTTAAACTTCAGCAGAATTCCAAAGAACAATCGAAGAGTTCCGTAGCATTTTTAAACTTCAGCAGAATTCCAAAGAACAATGGAAGAGTTCCGTAGCATATTTAAACTTCAGCAGAATTCCGAAGAACAATGGAAATGATCCGTAATATTTTTAAACTTCAGCAGAATTCCCAAGAACAATGGAAGAGTACCATAGAATTCATAAACTTCAGCAGAATTCTGAGAACAGTGGAAGAGTTCCGTAGCATTTTTAAACTTCACCAGAATTCCAAGAACAATGGAAGAGTTCCGTAGCATTTTTAAACTTCTGCAGAATTCCGAAGAACAATGGAAGAGTTCCGTAGCATTTTTAAACTTCAGCAGAATTCCGAAGAACAATGGAAGAGTTCCGTAGCATTTTTAAACTTCATCAGAATTCCGAAGAACAATGGAAAAGTTCCGTAGCATTTTTAAACTTCAGCAGAATTCCGAAGAACAATGGAAGAGTTCCATAGCATTTTTAAACTTCAGCAGAATTCCGAGAACAATGGAAGAGTTCTGTAGCATTTTTAAACTTCACCAGAATTCCGAGAAAAATGGAAGAGTTCCGTAGCATTTTTAAACTTCAACAGAATTCCGAGAACAATGGAAGAGTTCCGTAGCATTTTTAAACTTCAGCAGAATTCAGAAGAACAATGGAAGAGTTCCATAGCATTTTTAAACTTCAGCAGAATTCCAAAGAACAATGGAAGAGTTCCGTAGCATTTTTAAACTTCACCAGAATTCCGTGAACAATGGAAGAGTTCCGTAGCATTTTCAAACTTCAGCAGAATTCCGAAGAACAATGGAATTGATCCGTAACATTTTTAAACTTCAGCAGAATTCCCAAGAACAATGGAAGAGCACCGTAGAATTTATAAGCTTCAGCAGAATTCTGAGAACAATGGAAGAGTTCCGTAGCATTTTTAAACTTCACCAGAATTCCAAGAACAATGGAAGAGTTCCGTAGCATTTTTAAACTTCTGCAGAATTCCGAAGAACAATGGAAGAGTTCCGTAGCATTTTTAAACTTCAGCAGAATTCCGAAGAACAATGGAAGAGTTCCGTAGCCTTTTTAAACTTCGTCAGAATTCCGAAGAACAATGGAAAAGTTCCGTACCATTTTTAAACTTCAGCAGAATTCCGAAGAACAATGGAAGAGTTCCGTAGCATTTTTAAACTTCAGCAGAATTCCGAGAACAATGGATGAGTTCCGTAGCATTTTTAAACTTCCCCAGAATTCCGAGAACAATGGAAGAGTTCCGTAGCATTTTTAAACTTCACCAGAATTCCGAGAACAATGGAAGATTTCCATAGCATTTTTAAACTTCAGCAGAATTCCGAAGAACAATAGAAGAGTTCCGTAGCATTTTTAAACTTCAGCAGAATTCCGAAGAACAATGGAAGAGTTCCGTTGCAGTTTTAAACTTCATCAAGATTCCGAAGAACAATGGAAGAGTTCCGCAGCATTTTTAAACTTCAGCAGAACTCAGAAGAACAATGGAAGATTTCCGCAGCATTTTTAAACTTCAGCAGAATTCCGAAGAACAATCGAAGAGTTCCGTAGCATTTTTAAACTTCAGCAGAATTCCAAAGAACAATGGAAGAGTTCCGTAGCATATTTAAACTTCAGCAGAATTCCGAAGAACAATGGAAATGATCCGTAACATTTTTAAACTTCAGCAGAATTCCCAAGAACAATGGAAGAGTACCGTAGAATTTATAAACTTCAGCAGAATTCTGAGAACAATGGAAGAGTTCCGTAGCATTTTTAAACTTCACCAGAATTCCAAGAACAATGGAAGAGTTCCGTAGCATTTTTAAACTTCTGCAGAATTCCGAAGAACAATGGAAGAGTTCCGTAGCATTTTTAAACTTCAGCAGAATTCCGAAGAACAATGGAAGAGTTCCGTAGCATTTTTAAACTTCATCAGAATTCCGAAGAACAATGGAAAAGTTCCGTAGCATTTTTAAACTTCAGCAGAATTCCGAAGAACAATGGAAGAGTTCCATAGCATTTTTAAACTTCAGCAGAATTCCGAGAACAATGGAAGAGTTCCGTAGCATTTTTAAACTTCACTAGAATTCCGAGAACAATGGAAGAGTTCCGTAGCATTTTTAAACTTCAACAGAATTCCGAGAACAATGGAAGAGTTCCGTAGCATTTTTAAACTTCAGCAGAATTCAGAAGAACAATGGAAGAGTTCCATAGCATTTTTAAACTTCAGCAGAATTCCAAAGAACAATGGAAGAGTTCCGTAGCATTTTTAAACTTCACCAGAATTCCGTGAACAATGGAAGAGTTCCGTAGCATTTTTAAACTTCAGCAGAATTCCGAAGAACAAAGGATGTGTTCCGTACCATTTTTAAACTTCAGCAGTATTCTGAAGAACAATGGAAGAGTTCCGTAGCATTTTCAAACTTCAGAAGAATTCCGAGAACAATGGAAGAGTTCCACAGCATTTTTAAACTTCAGCAGAATTCCGAAAAACAATGGAAGAGTTCCGTAGCATTTTTAAACTTCAGCAGAATTCCGAAGACCAATGGAAGAGTTCCGTAGCATTTTTAAACTTCAGCAGAATTCCGAAGAACAATGGAAGAGTTCCGTAGCATTTTTAAATTACAGCAGAATTCCGAAGAACAATGGAAGAGTTCCGTAGCATTTTTAAACTTCAGCAGAATTCCAAGAACAATGGATGAGTTCCGCAGCATTTTTAAACTTCACCAGAATTCCGAGAACAATGGAAGAATTCCATAGCATTTTTAAACTTCAGCAGAATTCCGAAGAACAATGGAAGAGTTCCGTAGCCTTTTTAAACTTCAGCAGAATTCCGAAGAACAATGGAAGAGTTCCGTTGCAGTTTTAAACTTCAGCAGAATTCCGAAGAACAATGGAAGAGTTCCGTAGCCTTTTTAAACTTCAGCAGAACTCAGAAGAACAATGGAAGAGTCCCGTAGCATTTTTAAACTTTTGCAGAATTCCGAAGAACAATGGAAGAGTTCCGTAGCATTTTTAAACTTCACCAGAATACCGTGAACAATGGAAGAGTTCTGTAGCATTTTTAAACTTCAGCAGAATTCCGAAGAACAAAGGAAGTGTTCCGTAGCATTTTTAAACTTCAGCAGTATTCTGAAGAACAATGGAAGAGTTCCGTAGCATTTTCAAACTTCAGAAGAATTCCGAGAACAATGGAAGAGTTCCACAGCATTTTTAAACTTCAGCAGAATTCCGAAAAACAATGGAAGAGTTCCGTAGCATTTTTAAACTTCAGCAGAATTCCGAAGAACAATGGAAGAGTTCCGTAGCATTTTTAAACTTCAGCAGAATTCCGAAGAACAATGGAAGAGTTCCGTAGCATTTTTAAACTTCACCAGATTTCCGAGAACAATGGAAGAATTCCGTGGCATTTTTAAACTTCACCAGAATTCCGAGAACAATGGAAGAGTTCCATAGCATTTTTAAACTTCAGCAGAAATCCGAAGAACAATAGAAGAGTTCCGTAGCATTTTTAAACTTCAGCAGAATTCCGAAGAACAATGGAAGAGTTCCGTTGCAGTTTTAAACTTCATCAGAATTCCGAAGAACAATGGAAGAGTTCCGCAGCATTTTTAAACTTCAGCAGAACTCAGAAGAACAATGGAAGAGTTCCGTAGCATTTTTAAACTTCAGCAGAATTCCGAAGAACAATCGAAGAGTTCCGTAGCATTTTTAAACTTCAGCAGAATTCCAAAGAACAATGGAAGAGTTCCGTAGCATATTTAAACTTCAGCAGAATTCCGAAGAACAATGGAAATGATCCGTAATATTTTTAAACTTCAGCAGAATTCCCAAGAACAATGGAAGAGTACCGTGGAATTCATAAACTTCAGCAGAATTCTGAGAACAATGGAAGAGTTCCGTAGCATTTTTAAACTTCACCAGAATTCCAAGAACAATGGAAGAGTTCCGTAGCATTTTTAAACTTCTGCAGAATTCCGAAGAACAATGGAAGAGTTCCGTAGCATTTTTAAACTTCAGCAGAATTCCGAAGAACAATGGAAGAGTTCCGTAGCATTTTTAAACTTCATCAGAATTCCGAAGAACAATGGAAAAGTTCCGTAGCATTTTTAAACTTCAGCAGAATTCTGAAGAACAATGGAAGAGTTCCATAGCATTTTTAAACTTCAGCAGAATTCCGAGAACAATGGAAGTGTTCCGTAGCATTTTTAAACTTCACCAGAATTCCGAGAACAATGGAAGAGTTCCGTAGCATTTTTAAACTTCAACAGAATTCCGAGAACAATGGAAGAGTTCCGTAGCATTTTTAAACTTCAGCAGAATTCAGAAGAACAATGGAAGAGTTCCATAGCATTTTTAAACTTCAGCAGAATTCCAAAGAACAATGGAAGAGTTCCGTAGCATTTTTAAACTTCACCAGAATTCCGTGAACAATGGAAGAGTTCCATAGCATTTTCAAACTTCAGCAGAATTCCGAAGAACAATGGAATTGATCCGTAACATTTTTAAACTTCAGCAGAATTCCCAAGAACAATGGAAGAGCACCGTAGAATTTATAAGCTTCAGCAGAATTCTGAGAACAATGGAAGAGTTCCGTAGCATTTTTAAACTTCACCAGAATTCCAAGAACAATGGAAGAGTTCCGTAGCATTTTTAAACTTCTGCAGAATTCCGAAGAACAATGGAAGAGTTCCGTAGCATTTTTAAACTTCAGCAGAATTCCGAAGAACAATGGAAGAGTTCCGTAGCCTTTTTAAACTTCGTCAGAATTCCGAAGAACAATGGAAAAGTTCCGTACCATTTTTAAACTTCAGCAGAATTCCGAAGAACAATGGAAGAGTTCCGTAGCATTTTTAAACTTCAGCAGAATTCCGAGAACAATGGATGAGTTCCGTAGCATTTTTAAACTTCACCAGAATTCCGAGAACAATGGAAGAGTTCCGTAGCATTTTTAAACTTCACCAGAATTCCAAGAACAATGGAAGATTTCCATAGCATTTTTAAACTTCAGCAGAATTCCGAAGAACAATAGAAGAGTTCCGTAGCATTTTTAAACTTCAGCAGAATTCCGAAGAACAATGGAAGAGTTCCGTTGCAGTTTTAAACTTCATCAGAATTCCGAAGAACAATGGAAGAGTTCCGCAGCATTTTTAAACTTCAGCAGAACTCAGAAGAACAATGGAAGAGTTCCGTAGCATTTTTAAACTTCAGCAGAATTCCGAAGAACAATCGAAGAGTTCCGTAGCATTTTTAAACTTCAGCAGAATTCCAAAGAACAATGGAAGAGTTCCGTAGCATATTTAAACTTCAGCAGAATTCCGAAGAACAATGGAAATAATCCGTAACATTTTTAAACTTCAGCAGAATTCCCAAGAACAATGGAAGAGTACCGTAGAATTTATAAACTTCAGCAGAATTCTGAGAACAATGGAAGAGTTCCGTAGCATTTTTAAACTTCACCAGAATTCCAAGAACAATGGAAGAGTTCCGTAGCATTTTTAAACTTCTGCAGAATTCCAAAGAACAATGGAAGAGTTCCGTAGCATTTTTAAACTTCAGCAGAATTCCGAAGAACAATGGAAGAGTTCCGTAGCATTTTTAAACTTCATCAGAATTCCGAAGAACAATGGAAAAGTTCCATAGCATTTTTAAACTTCAGCAGAATTCCGAAGAACAATGGAAGAGTTCCATAGCATTTTTAAACTTCAGCAGAATTCCGAGAACAATGGAAGAGTTCTGTAGCATTTTTAAACTTCACCAGAATTCCGAGAACAATGGAAGAGTTCCGTAGCATTTTTAAACTTCAACAGAATTCCGAGAACAATGGAAGAGTTCCGTAGCATTTTTAAACTTCAGCAGAATTCAGAAGAACAATGGAAGAGTTCCATAGCATTTTTAAACTTCAGCAGAATTCCAAAGAACAATGGAAGAGTTCCGTAGCATTTTTAAACTTCACCAGAATTCCATGAACAATGGAAGAGTTCCGTAGCATTTTTAAACTTCAGCAGAATTCCGAAGAACAAAGGAAGTGTTCCGTAGCATTTTTAAACTTCAGCAGAATTCCGAAGAACAATGGAAGAGTTCCGTAGCATTTTCAAACTTCAGCAGAATTCCCAAGAACAATGGAAGAGAACCGTAGAATTTATAAGCTTCAGCAGAATTCTGAGTACAATGGAAGAGTTCCATAGCATTTTTAAACTTCACCAGAATTCCAAGAACAATGGAAGAGTTCCGTAGCATTTTTAAACTTCTGCAGAATTCCGAAGAACAATGGAAGAGTTCCGTAGCATTTTTAAACTTCAGCAGAATTCCGAAGAACAATGGAAGAGTTCCGTAGCCTTTTTAAACTTCGTCAGAATTCCGAAGAACAATGGAAAAGTTCCGTACCATTTTTAAACTTCAGCAGAATTCCGAAGAACAATGGAAGAGTTCCATAGCATTTTTAAACTTCAGCAGAATTCCGAGAACAATGGATGAGTTCCGTAGCATTTTTAAACTTCACCAGATTTCCGAGAACAATGGAAGAATTCCGTAGCATTTTTAAACTTCACCAGAATTCCGAGAACAATGGAAGAGTTCCATAGCATTTTTAAACTTCAGCAGAATTCCGAAGAACAATAGAAGAGTTCCGTAGCATTTCTAAACTTCAGCAGAATTCCGAAGAACAATGGAAGAGTTCCGTTGCAGTTTTAAACTTCATCAGAATTCCGAAGAACAATGGAAGAGTTCCGCAGCATTTTTAAACTTCAGCAGAACTCAGAAGAACAATGGAAGAGTTCCGTAGCATTTTTAAACTTCAGCAGAATTCCGAAGAACAATCGAAGAGTTCCGTAGCATTTTTAAACTTCAGCAGAATTCCAAAGAACAATGGAAGAGTTCCGTAGCATTTTTAAACTTCAGCAGAATTCCGAGAACAATGGATGAGTTCCGTAGCATTTTTAAACTTCACCAGATTTCCGAGAACAATGGAAGAATTCCGTAGCATTTTTAAACTTCACCAGAATTCCGAGAACAATGGAAGAGTTCCATAGCATTTTTAAACTTCAGCAGAACTCAGAAGAACAATGGAAGAGTTCCGTAGCATTTTTAAACTTCAGCAGAATTCCGAAGAACAATCGAAGAGTTCCGTAGCATTTTTAAACTTCAGCAGAATTCCAAAGAACAATGGAAGAGTTCCGTAGCATATTTAAACTTCAGCAGAATTCCGAAGAACAATGGAAATGATCCGTAATATTTTTAAACTTCAGCAGAATTCCCAAGAACAATGGAAGAGTACCATAGAATTCATAAACTTCAGCAGAATTCTGAGAACAGTGGAAGAGTTCCGTAGCATTTTTAAACTTCACCAGAATTCCAAGAACAATGGAAGAGTTCCGTAGCATTTTTAAACTTCTGCAGAATTCCGAAGAACAATGGAAGAGTTCCGTAGCATTTTTAAACTTCAGCAGAATTCCGAAGAACAATGGAAGAGTTCCGTAGCATTTTTAAACTTCATCAGAATTCCGAAGAACAATGGAAAAGTTCCGTAGCATTTTTAAACTTCAGCAGAATTCCGAAGAACAATGGAAGAGTTCCATAGCATTTTTAAACTTCAGCAGAATTCCGAGAACAATGGAAGAGTTCTGTAGCATTTTTAAACTTCACCAGAATTCCGAGAACAATGGAAGAGTTCCGTAGCATTTTTAAACTTCAACAGAATTCCGAGAACAATGGAAGAGTTCCGTAGCATTTTTAAACTTCAGCAGAATTCAGAAGAACAATGGAAGAGTTCCATAGCATTTTTAAACTTCAGCAGAATTCCAAAGAACAATGGAAGAGTTCCGTAGCATTTTTAAACTTCACCAGAATTCCGTGAACAATGGAAGAGTTCCGTAGCATTTTCAAACTTCAGCAGAATTCCGAAGAACAATGGAATTGATCCGTAACATTTTTAAACTTCAGCAGAATTCCCAAGAACAATGGAAGAGCACCGTAGAATTTATAAGCTTCAGCAGAATTCTGAGAACAATGGAAGAGTTCCGTAGCATTTTTAAACTTCACCAGAATTCCAAGAACAATGGAAGAGTTCCGTAGCATTTTTAAACTTCTGCAGAATTCCGAAGAACAATGGAAGAGTTCCGTAGCATTTTTAAACTTCAGCAGAATTCCGAAGAACAATGGAAGAGTTCCGTAGCCTTTTTAAACTTCGTCAGAATTCCGAAGAACAATGGAAAAGTTCCGTACCATTTTTAAACTTCAGCAGAATTCCGAAGAACAATGGAAGAGTTCCGTAGCATTTTTAAACTTCAGCAGAATTCCGAGAACAATGGATGAGTTCCGTAGCATTTTTAAACTTCACCAGAATTCCGAGAACAATGGAAGAGTTCCGTAGCATTTTTAAACTTCACCAGAATTCCGAGAACAATGGAAGATTTCCATAGCATTTTTAAACTTCAGCAGAATTCCGAAGAACAATAGAAGAGTTCCGTAGCATTTTTAAACTTCAGCAGAATTCCGAAGAACAATGGAAGAGTTCCGTTGCAGTTTTAAACTTCATCAAGATTCCGAAGAACAATGGAAGAGTTCCGCAGCATTTTTAAACTTCAGCAGAACTCAGAAGAACAATGGAAGATTTCCGCAGCATTTTTAAACTTCAGCAGAATTCCGAAGAACAATCGAAGAGTTCCGTAGCATTTTTAAAATTCAGCAGAATTCCAAAGAACAATGGAAGAGTTCCGTAGCATATTTAAACTTCAGCAGAATTCCGAAGAACAATGGAAATGATCCGTAACATTTTTAAACTTCAGCAGAATTCCCAAGAACAATGGAAGAGTACCGTAGAATTTATAAACTTCAGCAGAATTCTGAGAACAATGGAAGAGTTCCGTAGCATTTTTAAACTTCACCAGAATTCCAAGAACAATGGAAGAGTTCCGTAGCATTTTTAAACTTCTGCAGAATTCCGAAGAACAATGGAAGAGTTCCGTAGCATTTTTAAACTTCAGCAGAATTCCGAAGAACAATGGAAGAGTTCCGTAGCATTTTTAAACTTCATCAGAATTCCGAAGAACAATGGAAAAGTTCCGTAGCATTTTTAAACTTCAGCAGAATTCCGAAGAACAATGGAAGAGTTCCATAGCATTTTTAAACTTCAGCAGAATTCCGAGAACAATGGAAGAGTTCCGTAGCATTTTTAAACTTCACTAGAATTCCGAGAACAATGGAAGAGTTCCGTAGCATTTTTAAACTTCAACAGAATTCCGAGAACAAAGGAAGAGTTCCGTAGCATTTTTAAACTTCAGCAGAATTCAGAAGAACAATGGAAGAGTTCCATAGCATTTTTAAACTTCAGCAGAATTCCAAAGAACAATGGAAGAGTTCCGTAGCATTTTTAAACTTCACCAGAATTCCGTGAACAATGGAAGAGTTCCGTAGCATTTTTAAACTTCAGCAGAATTCCGAAGAACAAAGGATGTGTTCCGTACCATTTTTAAACTTCAGCAGTATTCTGAAGAACAATGGAAGAGTTCCGTAGCATTTTCAAACTTCAGAAGAATTGCGAGAACAATGGAAGAGTTCCACAGCATTTTTAAACTTCAGCAGAATTCCGAAAAACAATGGAAGAGTTCCGTAGCATTTTTAAACTTCAGCAGAATTCCGAAGACTAATGGAAGAGTTCCGTAGCATTTTTAAACTTCAGCAGAATTCCAAAGAACAATCGAAGAGTTCCGTAGCATTTTTAAACTTCAGCAGAATTCCAAAGAACAATGGAAGAGTTCCGTAGCATATTTAAACTTCAGCAGAATTCCGAAGAACAATGGAAATGATCCGTAATATTTTTAAACTTCAGCAGAATTCCCAAGAACAATGGAAGAGTACCATAGAATTCATAAACTTCAGCAGAATTCTGAGAACAGTGGAAGAGTTCCGTAGCATTTTTAAACTTCACCAGAATTCCAAGAACAATGGAAGAGTTCCGTAGCATTTTTAAACTTCTGCAGAATTCCGAAGAACAATGGAAGAGTTCCGTAGCATTTTTAAACTTCAGCAGAATTCCGAAGAACAATGGAAGAGTTCCGTAGCATTTTTAAACTTCATCAGAATTCCGAAGAACAATGGAAAAGTTCCGTAGCATTTTTAAACTTCAGCAGAATTCCGAAGAACAATGGAAGAGTTCCATAGCATTTTTAAACTTCAGCAGAATTCCGAGAACAATGGAAGAGTTCTGTAGCATTTTTAAACTTCACCAGAATTCCGAGAACAATGGAAGAGTTCCGTAGCATTTTTAAACTTCAACAGAATTCCGAGAACAATGGAAGAGTTCCGTAGCATTTTTAAACTTCAGCAGAATTCAGAAGAACAATGGAAGAGTTCCATAGCATTTTTAAACTTCAGCAGAATTCCAAAGAACAATGGAAGAGTTCCGTAGCATTTTTAAACTTCACCAGAATTCCGTGAACAATGGAAGAGTTCCGTAGCATTTTCAAACTTCAGCAGAATTCCGAAGAACAATGGAAGAGTTCCGTAACATTTTTAAACTTCAGCAGAATTCCCAAGAACAATGGAAGAGCACCGTAGAATTTATAAGCTTCAGCAGAATTCTGAGAACAATGGAAGAGTTCCGTAGCATTTTTAAACTTCACCAGAATTCCAAGAACAATGGAAGAGTTCCGTAGCATTTTTAAACTTCTGCAGAATTCCGAAGAACAATGGAAGAGTTCCGTAGCATTTTTAAACTTCAGCAGAATTCCGAAGAACAATGGAAGAGTTCCGTAGCCTTTTTAAACTTCGTCAGAATTCCGAAGAACAATGGAAAAGTTCCGTACCATTTTTAAACTTCAGCAGAATTCCGAAGAACAATGGAAGAGTTCCGTAGCATTTTTAAACTTCAGCAGAATTCCGAGAACAATGGATGAGTTCCGTAGCATTTTTAAACTTCACCAGAATTCCGAGAACAATGGAAGAGTTCCGTAGCATTTTTAAACTTCACCAGAATTCCGAGAACAATGGAAGATTTCCATAGCATTTTTAAACTTCAGCAGAATTCCGAAGAACAATAGAAGAGTTCCGTAGCATTTTTAAACTTCAGCAGAATTCCGAAGAACAATGGAAGAGTTCCGTTGCAGTTTTAAACTTCATCAAGATTCCGAAGAACAATGGAAGAGTTCCGCAGCATTTTTAAACTTCAGCAGAACTCAGAAGAACAATGGAAGATTTCCGCAGCATTTTTAAACTTCAGCAGAATTCCGAAGAACAATCGAAGAGTTCCGTAGCATTTTTAAACTTCAGCAGAATTCCAAAGAACAATGGAAGAGTTCCGTAGCATATTTAAACTTCAGCAGAATTCCGAAGAACAATGGAAATGATCCGTAACATTTTTAAACTTCAGCAGAATTCCCAAGAACAATGGAAGAGTACCGTAGAATTTATAAACTTCAGCAGAATTCTGAGAACAATGGAAGAGTTCCGTAGCATTTTTAAACTTCACCAGAATTCCAAGAACAATGGAAGAGTTCCGTAGCATTTTTAAACTTCTGCAGAATTCCGAAGAACAATGGAAAAGTTCCGTAGCATTTTTAAACTTCAGCAGAATTCCGAAGAACAATGGAAGAGTTCCATAGCATTTTTAAACTTCAGCAGAATTCCGAGAACAATGGAAGAGTTCCGTAGCATTTTTAAACTTCACTAGAATTCCGAGAACAATGGAAGAGTTCCGTAGCATTTTTAAACTTCAACAGAATTCCGAGAACAATGGAAGAGTTCCGTAGCATTTTTAAACTTCAGCAGAATTCAGAAGAACAATGGAAGAGTTCCATAGCATTTTTAAACTTCAGCAGAATTCCAAAGAACAATGGAAGAGTTCCGTAGCATTTTTAAACTTCACCAGAATTCCGTGAACAATGGAAGAGTTCCGTAGCATTTTTAAACTTCAGCAGAATTCCGAAGAACAAAGGATGTGTTCCGTACCATTTTTAAACTTCAGCAGTATTCTGAAGAACAATGGAAGAGTTCCGTAGCATTTTCAAACTTCAGAAGAATTGCGAGAACAATGGAAGAGTTCCACAGCATTTTTAAACTTCAGCAGAATTCCGAAAAACAATGGAAGAGTTCCGTAGCATTTTTAAACTTCAGCAGAATTCCGAAGACTAATGGAAGAGTTCCGTAGCATTTTTAAACTTCAGCAGAATTCCAAAGAACAATCGAAGAGTTCCGTAGCATTTTTAAACTTCAGCAGAATTCCAAAGAACAATGGAAGAGTTCCGTAGCATATTTAAACTTCAGCAGAATTCCGAAGAACAATGGAAATGATCCGTAATATTTTTAAACTTCAGCAGAATTCCCAAGAACAATGGAAGAGTACCATAGAATTCATAAACTTCAGCAGAATTCTGAGAACAGTGGAAGAGTTCCGTAGCATTTTTAAACTTCACCAGCATTCCAAGAACAATGGAAGAGTTCCGTAGCATTTTTAAACTTCTGCAGAATTCCGAAGAACAATGGAAGAGTTCCGTAGCATTTTTAAACTTCAGCAGAATTCCGAAGAACAATGGAAGAGTTCCGTAGCATTTTTAAACTTCATCAGAATTCCGAAGAACAATGGAAAAGTTCCGTAGCATTTTTAAACTTCAGCAGAATTCCGAAGAACAATGGAAGAGTTCCATAGCATTTTTAAACTTCAGCAGAATTCCGAGAACAATGGAAGAGTTCTGTAGCATTTTTAAACTTCACCAGAATTCCGAGAACAATGGAAGAGTTCCGTAGCATTTTTAAACTTCAACAGAATTCCGAGAACAATGGAAGAGTTCCGTAGCATTTTTAAACTTCAGCAGAATTCAGAAGAACAATGGAAGAGTTCCATAGCATTTTTAAACTTCAGCAGAATTCCAAAGAACAATGGAAGAGTTCCGTAGCATTTTTAAACTTCACCAGAATTCCGTGAACAATGGAAGAGTTCCGTAGCATTTTCAAACTTCAGCAGAATTCCGAAGAACAATGGAAGAGTTCCGTAACATTTTTAAACTTCAGCAGAATTCCCAAGAACAATGGAAGAGCACCGTAGAATTTATAAGCTTCAGCAGAATTCTGAGAACAATGGAAGAGTTCCGTAGCATTTTTAAACTTCACCAGAATTCCAAGAACAATGGAAGAGTTCCGTAGCATTTTTAAACTTCTGCAGAATTCCGAAGAACAATGGAAGAGTTCCGTAGCATTTTTAAACTTCAGCAGAATTCCGAAGAACAATGGAAGAGTTCCGTAGCCTTTTTAAACTTCGTCAGAATTCCGAAGAACAATGGAAAAGTTCCGTACCATTTTTAAACTTCAGCAGAATTCCGAAGAACAATGGAAGAGTTCCGTAGCATTTTTAAACTTCAGCAGAATTCCGAGAACAATGGATGAGTTCCGTAGCATTTTTAAACTTCACCAGAATTCCGAGAACAATGGAAGAGTTCCGTAGCATTTTTAAACTTCACCAGAATTCCGAGAACAATGGAAGATTTCCATAGCATTTTTAAACTTCAGCAGAATTCCGAAGAACAATAGAAGAGTTCCGTAGCATTTTTAAACTTCAGCAGAATTCCGAAGAACAATGGAAGAGTTCCGTTGCAGTTTTAAACTTCATCAAGATTCCGAAGAACAATGGAAGAGTTCCGCAGCATTTTTAAACTTCAGCAGAACTCAGAAGAACAATGGAAGATTTCCGCAGCATTTTTAAACTTCAGCAGAATTCCGAAGAACAATCGAAGAGTTCCGTAGCATTTTTAAACTTCAGCAGAATTCCAAAGAACAATGGAAGAGTTCCGTAGCATATTTAAACTTCAGCAGAATTCCGAAGAACAATGGAAATGATCCGTAACATTTTTAAACTTCAGCAGAATTCCCAAGAACAATGGAAGAGTACCGTAGAATTTATAAACTTCAGCAGAATTCTGAGAACAATGGAAGAGTTCCGTAGCATTTTTAAACTTCACCAGAATTCCAAGAACAATGGAAGAGTTCCGTAGCATTTTTAAACTTCTGCAGAATTCCGAAGAACAATGGAAGAGTTCCGTAGCATTTTTAAACTTCAGCAGAATTCCGAAGAACAATGGAAGAGTTCCGTAGCATTTTTAAACTTCATCAGAATTCCGAAGAACAATGGAAAAGTTCCGTAGCATTTTTAAACTTCAGCAGAATTCCGAAGAACAATGGAAGAGTTCCATAGCATTTTTAAACTTCAGCAGAATTCCGAGAACAATGGAAGAGTTCTGTAGCATTTTTAAACTTCACCAGAATTCCGAGAACAATGGAAGAGTTCCGTAGCATTTTTAAACTTCAACAGAATTCCGAGAACAATGGAAGAGTTCCGTAGCATTTTTAAACTTCAGCAGAATTCCCAAGAACAAAGGATGTGTTCCGTACCATTTTTAAACTTCAGCAGTATTCTGAAGAACAATGGAAGAGTTCCGTAGCATTTTCAAACTTCAGAAGAATTCCGAGAACAATGGAAGAGTTCCACAGCATTTTTAAACTTCAGCAGAATTCCGAAAAACAATGGAAGAGTTCCGTAGCATTTTTAAACTTCAGCAGAATTCCGAAGACCAATGGAAGAGTTCCGTAGCATTTTTAAACTTCAGCAGAATTCCGAAGAACAATGGAAGAGTTCCGTAGCATTTTTAAATTACAGCAGAATTCCGAAGAACAATGGAAGAGTTCCGTAGCATTTTTAAACTTCAGCAGAATTCCAAGAACAATGGATGAGTTCCGCAGCATTTTTAAACTTCACCAGAATTCCGAGAACAATGGAAGAATTCCATAGCATTTTTAAACTTCAGCAGAATTCCGAAGAACAATGGAAGAGTTCCGTAGCCTTTTTAAACTTCAGCAGAATTCCGAAGAACAATGGAAGAGTTCCGTTGCAGTTTTAAACTTCAGCAGAATTCCGAAGAACAATGGAAGAGTTCCGTAGCCTTTTTAAACTTCAGCAGAACTCAGAAGAACAATGGAAGAGTCCCGTAGCATTTTTAAACTTTTGCAGAATTCCGAAGAACAATGGAAGAGTTCCGTAGCATTTTTAAACTTCACCAGAATACCGTGAACAATGGAAGAGTTCTGTAGCATTTTTAAACTTCAGCAGAATTCCGAAGAACAAAGGAAGTGTTCCGTAGCATTTTTAAACTTCAGCAGTATTCTGAAGAACAATGGAAGAGTTCCGTAGCATTTTCAAACTTCAGAAGAATTCCGAGAACAATGGAAGAGTTCCACAGCATTTTTAAACTTCAGCAGAATTCCGAAAAACAATGGAAGAGTTCCGTAGCATTTTTAAACTTCAGCAGAATTCCGAAGAACAATGGAAGAGTTCCGTAGCATTTTTAAACTTCAGCAGAATTCCGAAGAACAATGGAAGAGATCCGTAGCATTTTTAAACTTCAGCAGAATTCCGAAGAACAATGGAATTGATCCGTAACATTTTTAAACTTCAGCAGAATTCCCAAGAACAATGGAAGAGCACCATAGAATTTATAAGCTTCAGCAGAATTCTGAGAACAATGGAAGAGTTCCGTAGCATTTTTAAACTTCACCAGAATTCCAAGAACGATGGAAGAGTTCCGTAGCATTTTTAAACTTCTGCAGAATTCCGAAGAACAATGAAAGAGTTCCGTAGCATTTTTAAACTTCAGCAGAATTCCGAAGAACAATGGAAGAGTTCCGTAGCCTTTTTAAACTACGTCAGAATTCCGAAGAACAATGGAAAAGTTCCGTACCATTTTTAAACTTCAGCAGAATTCCGAAGAACAATGGAAGAGTTCCGTAGCATTTTTAAACTTCAGCAGAATTCCGAGAACAATGGATGAGTTCCGTAGCATTTTTAAACTTCACCAGAATTCCGAGAATAATGGAAGAGTTCCGTAGCATTTTTCAACTTCACCAGAATTCCGAGAACAATGGAAGAGTTCCATAGCATTTTTAAACTTCAGCAGAATTCCGAAGAACAATGCAAGAGTTCCGTAGCATTTTTAAACTTCAGCAGAATTCCAAAGAACAATGGAAATGATCCGTAACATTTTTAAACTTCAGCAGAATTCCCAAGAACAATGGAAGAGCACCGCAGAATTTATAAACTTCACCAGAATTCTGAGAATAATGGAAGAGTTCCGTAGCATTTTTAAACTTCACCAGAATTCCAAGAACAATGGAAGAGTTCCGTAGCATTTTTAAACTTCTGCAGAATTCCGAAGAACAATGGAAGAGTTCCGTAGCATTTTTAAACTTCATCAGAATGCCAAAGAACAATGGAAAAGTTCCGTACCATTTTTAAACTTCAGCAGAATTCCGAAGAACAATGGAAGAGTTCCATAGCATTTTTAAACTTCAGTAGAATTCCGAGAACAATGGAAGAGTTCCGTAGCATTTTTAAACTTCACCAGAATTCCGAGAACAATGGAAGAGTTCCGTAGCATTTTTAAACATTAGCAGAATTCAGAAGAACAATGGAAGAGTTCCATATCATTTTTAAACTTCAGCAGAATTCCGAAGAACAATGGAAGAGTTCCGTAGCATTTTTAAACTTCACCAGAATTCCGTGAACAATGGAAGAGTTCCGTAGCATTTTTAAACTTCAGCAGAATTCCGAAGAACAAAGGAAGTGTTCCGTAGCATTTTTAAACTTCAGCAGTATTCTGAAGAACAATGGAAGAGTTCCGTAGCATTTTCAAACTTCAGAAGAATTCCGAGAACAATGGAAGAGTTCCACAGCATTTTTAAACTTCAGCAGAATTCCAAAAAACAATGGAAGAGTTCCGTAGCATTTTTAAACTTCAGCAGAATTCCGAAGAACAATGGAAGAGTTCCGTAGCATTTTTAAACTTCAGCAGAATTCCGAAGAACAATGGAAGAGTTCCGTAGCTTTTTGAAATTACAGCAGAATTCCGAAGAACAATGGAAAAGTTCCGTAGCATTTTTAAACTTCAGCAGAATTCCGAAGAACAATGGAAGAGTTCCGTAGCATTTTTAAACTTCATCAGAATGCCAAAGAACAATGGAAAAGTTCCGTACCATTTTTAAACTTCAGCAGAATTCCGAAGAACAATGGAAGAGTTCCATAGCATTTTTAAACTTCAGCAGAATTCCGAGAACAATGGAAGAGTTCCGTAGCATTTTTAAACTTCAGCAGAATTCCGAAGAACAATGGAATTGATCCGTAACATTTTTAAACTTCAGCAGAATTCCCAAGAACAATGGAAGAGCACCATAGAATTTATAAGCTTCAGCAGAATTCTGAGAACAATGGAAGAGTTCCGCAGCATTTTTAAACTTCAACAGAATTCCAAGAACGATGGAAGAGTTCCGTAGCATTTTTAAACTTCTGCAGAATTCCGAAGAACAATGAAAGAGTTCCGTAGCATTTTTAAACTTCAGCAGAATTCCGAAGAACAATGGAAGAGTTCCGTAGCCTTTTTAAACTACGTCAGAATTCCGAAGAACAATGGAAAAGTTCTGTACCATTTTTAAACTTCAGCAGAATTCCGAAGAACAATGGAAGAGTTCCGTAGCATTTTTAAACTTCAGCAGAATTCCGAGAACAATGGATGAGTTCCGTAGCATTTTTAAACTTCACCAGAATTCCGAGAATAATGGAAGAGTTCCGTAGCATTTTTCAACTTCACCAGAATTCCGAGAACAATGGAAGAGTTCCATAGCATTTTTAAACTTCAGCAGAATTCCGAAGAACAATGCAAGAGTTCCGTAGCATTTTTAAACTTCAGCAGAATTCCAAAGAACAATGGAAATGATCCGTAACATTTTTAAACTTCAGCAGAATTCCCAAGAACAATGGAAGAGTACCGCAGAATTTATAAACTTCACCAGAATTCTGAGAATAATGGAAGAGTTCCGTAGCATTTTTAAACTTCACCAGAATTCCAAGAACAATGGAAGAGTTCCGTAGCATTTTTAAACTTCTGCAGAATTCCGAAGAACAATGGAAGAGTTCCGTAGCATTTTTAAACTTCATCAGAATGCCAAAGAACAATGGAAAAGTTCCGTACCATTTTTAAACTTCAGCAGAATTCGGAAGAACAATGGAAGAGTTCCATAGCATTTTTAAACTTCAGTAGAATTCCGAGAACAATGGAAGAGTTCCGTAGCATTTTTAAACTTCACCAGAATTCCGAGAACAATGGAAGAGTTCCGTAGCATTTTTAAACATTAGCAGAATTCAGAAGAACAATGGATGAGTTCCATAGCATTTTTAAACTTCACCAGAATTCCGTGAACAATGGAAGAGTTCCGTAGCATTTTTAAACTTCAGCAGAATTCCGAAGAACAAAGGAAGTGTTCCGTAGCATTTTTAAACTTCAGCAGTATTCTGAAGAACAATGGAAGAGTTCCGTAGCATTTTCAAACTTCAGAAGAATTCCGAGAACAATGGAAGAGTTCCACAGCATTTTTAAACTTCAGCAGAATTCCAAAAACAATGGAAGAGTTCCGTAGCATTTTTAAACTTCAGCAGAATTCCGAATAACAATGGAAGAGTTCCGTAGCATTTTTAAACTTCAGCAGAATTTCGAAGAACAATGGAAGAGTTCCGTAGCTTTTTGAAATTACAGCAGAATTCCGAAGAACAATGGAAAAGTTCCATAGCATTTTTAAACTTCAGCAGAATTCCGAAGAACAATGGAAGAGTTCCGTAGCATTTTTAAACTTCATCAGAATGCCAAAGAACAATGGAAAAGTTCCGTACCATTTTTAAACTTCAGCAGAATTCCGAAGAACAATGGAAGAGTTCCATAGCATTTTTAAACTTCAGCAGAATTCCGAGAACAATGGAAGAGTTCCGTAGCATTTTTAAACTTCACCAGAATTCCGAAGAACAATGGAAGAGTTCCGTAGCATTTTTAAACATTAGCAGAATTCAGAAGAACAATGGAAGAGTTCCATAGCATTTTTAAACTTCAGCAGAATTCCGAAGAACAATGGAAGAGTTCCGTAGCATTTTTAAACTTCACCAGAATTCCGTGAACAATGGAAGAGTTCCGTAGCATTTTTAAACTTCAGCAGAATTCCGAAGAACAAAGGAAGTGTTCCGTAGCATTTTTAAACTTCAGCAGTATTCTGAAGAACAATGGAAGAGTTCCGTAGCATTTTCAAACTTCAGAAGAATTCCGAGAACAAAGGAAGAGTTCCACAGCATTTTTAAACTTCAGCAGAATTCCAAAAAACAATGGAAGAGTTCCGTAGCATTTTTAAACTTCAGCAGAATTCCGAAGAACAATGGAAGAGTTCCGTAGCATTTTTAAACTTCAGCAGAATTCCGAAGAACAATGGAAGAGTTCCGTAGCTTTTTGAAATTACAGCAGAATTCCGAAGAACAATGGAAAAGTTCCGTAGCATTTTTAAACTTCAGCAGAATTCCGAAGAACAATGGAAGAGTTCCATAGCATTTTTAAACTTCAGCAGAATTCCGAGAACAATGGAAGAGTTCCGTAGCATTTTTAAACTTCACCAGAATTCCGAGAACAATGGAAGAGTTCCGTAGCATTTTTAAACTTTAGCAGAATTCAGAAGAACAATGGAGGAGTTCCGTAGCATTTTTAAACTTCAGCAGAATTCCGAAGAACAATGGAAGAGTTCCGTAGCATTTTTAAATTACAGCAGAATTCCGAAGAACAATGGAAGAGTTCGGTAGCATTTTTAAACTTCAGCAGAATTCCGAGAACAATGGATGAGTTCCGCAGAATTTTAAACTTCACCAGAATTCCGAGAACAATGGAAGAGTTCCGTAGCATTTTTAAACTTCAGCAGAATTCCGAAGAACAATGGAAGATTTCCGTAGCATTTTTAAACTTCAGCAGAATTCCGAAGAACAATGGAAGAGATCCGTTGCAGTTTTAAACTTCATCAGAATTCCGAAGAACAATGGAAGAGTTCCGTAGCCTTTTTAAACTTCAGCAGAACTCAGAAGAACAATGGAAGAGTCCCGTAGCATTTTTAAACTTCAGCAGAATTCCGAAGAACAATGGAAGAGTTCCGTAGCATTTTTAAACTTCACCAGAATACCGTGAACAATGGAAGAGTTCTGTAGCATTTTTAAACTTCAGCAGAATTCCGAAGAACAAAGGAAGTGTTCCGTAGCATTTTTAAACTTCAGCAGAATTCTGAAGAACAAGAGAAGAGTTCTGTAGCATTTTTAAACTACAGAAGAATTCCGAGAAAAATGGAAGAGTTCCGTACCATTTTTAAACTTCAGCAGAATTCCGAAGAACAATGGAAAAGTTCCGTAGCATTATTAAACTTCAGCAGAATTCCGAAGAACAATGGAAGAGTTCCATAGCATTTTTAAACTTCAGCAGAATTCTGAGAACAATGGAAGAGTTCCGTAGCATTTTTAAACTTCACCAGAATTCCGAGAACAATGGAAGAGTTCCGTAGCATTTTTAAACTTTAGCAGAATTCAGAAGAACAATGGAAGAGTTCCGTAGCATTTTTAAACTTCAGCAGAATTCCGAAGAACAATGGAAGAGTTCCGTAGCATTTTTAAACTTCAGCAGAATTAAGAATAACAATGGAAGAGTTCCGTAGCATTTTTAAACTTCACCAGAATTCCGTAAACAATGGAAGAGTTCCGTAGCATTTTTAAACTTCAGCAGAATTCCGAAGAACAAAGGAAGTGTTCCGTAGCATTTTTAAACTTCAGCAGTATTCTGAAGAACAATGGAAGAGTTCCGTAGCATTTTCAAACTTCAGAAGAATTCCGAGAACAATGGAAGAGTTCCACAGCATTTTTAAACTTCAGCAGAATTCCGAAAAACAATGGAAGAGTTACGTAGCATTTTTAAACTTCAGCAGAATTCCGTAGAACAATGGAAGAGTTCCGTAGCATTTTTAAACTTCAGCAGAATTCCGAAGAACAATGGAAGAGTTCCGTAGCATTTTTAAATTACAGCAGAGTTCCGAAGAACAATGGAAGAGTTCAGTAGCATTTTTAAACTTCAGCAGAATTCCGAGAACAATGGATGAGTTCCGCAGCATTTTTAAACTTCACCAGAATTCCGAGAACAATGGAAGAGTTCCGTAGCATTTTTAAACTTCAGCAGAATTCCGAAGAACAATGGAAGAGTTCCGTAGCATTTTTAAACTTCAGCAGAATTCCGAAGAACAATGGAAGAGTTCCGTAGCATTTTTAAACTTCATCAGAATTCCGAAGAACAATGGAAAAGTTCTGTAGCATTTCTAATCTTCAGCAGTATTCTGAAGAACAATGGAAGAGTTCCGTAGCATTTTCAAACTTCAGAAGAATTCCGAGAACAATGGAAGAGTTCCACAGCATTTTTAAACTTCAGCAGAATTCCGAAAAACAATGGAAGAGTTCCGTAGCATTTTTAAACTTCAGCAGAATTCCGAAGAACAATGGAAGAGTTCCGTAGCATTTTTAAACTTCAGCAGAATTCCGAAGAACAATGGAAGAGTTCCATAGCATTTTTAAATTACAGCAGAATTCCGAAGAACAATGGAAGAGTTCCGTAGCATTTTTAAACTTCAGCAGAATTCCGAGAACAATGGATGAGTTCCGCAGCATTTTTAAACTTCACCAGAATTCCGAGGAACAATGGAAGAGTTCTGTAGCATTTTTAAACTTCACCAGAATACCGTGAACAATGGAAGAGTTCTGTAGCATTTTTAAACTTCAGCAGAATTCCGAAGAACAAAGGAATTGTTCCGTAGCATTTTTAAACTTCAGCAGAATTCTGAAGAACAAGAGAAGAGTTCTGTAGTATTTTTAAACTTCAGAAGAATTCCGAGAAAAATGGAAGAGTTCCGTAGCATTTTTAAACTTCAGCAGAATTCCGCAAAACAATGGAAGAGTTCCGTAGCATTTTTAAACTTCAGCAGAATTCCGAAGAACAATGGAAGAGTTCCGCAGCATTTTTAAACTTCAGCAGAATTCCGAAGAACAATGGAAGAGTTCCGTAGCTTTTTTAAATTACAGCAGAATTCCGAAGAACAATGGAAAAGTTCCGTAGCATTTTTAAACTTCAGCAGAATTCCGAAGAACAATGGAAGAGTTCCATAGCATTTTTAAACTTCAGCAGAATTCCGAGAACACTGGAAGAGTTCCGTAGCATTTTTAAACTTCACCAGAATTCCGAGAACAATGGAAGAGTTCCGTAGCATTTTTAAACTTTAGCAGAATTCAGAAGAAAATGGAGGAGTTCCGTAGCATTTTTAAACTTCAGCAGAATTCCGAAGAACAATGGAAGAGTTCCGTAGCATTTTTAAACTTCACCAGAATACCGTGAACAAAGGAAGAGTTCTGTAGCATTTTTAAACTTCAGCAGAATTCCGAAGAACAAAGGAAGTGTTCCGTAGCATTTTTAAACTTCAGCAGAATTCTGAAGAACAAGAGAAGAGTTCTGTAGCATTTTTAAACTTCAGAAGAATTCCGAGAAAAATGGAAGAGTTCCGTACCATTTTTAAACTTCAGCAGAATTCCGAAGAACAATGGAAGAGTTCCGTAGCATTTTTAAACTTCAGCAGAATTCCGAGAACAATGTATGAGTTCCTTAGCATTTTTAAACTTCACCAGAATTCCGAGAACAATGGAAGAGTTCCGTAGCATTTTTAAAATTCACCAGAATTCCGAGAACAATGGAAGAGTTCCATAGCATTTTTAAACTTCAGCAGAATTCCGAAGAACAATGGAAGAGTTCCATTGCAGTTTTAAGCTTCATCAGAATTCTGAAGAACAATGGAAGAGTTCCGTAGCATTTTTAAACTTCAGCAGAATTCAGAAGAACAATGTAAGAGTTCCGTTGCATTTTTAAACTTCAGCAGAATTCCGAAGAACAATGGAAGAGTTCCGTAGCATTTTTAAACTTCTTCAGAATTCCGAAGAACAATGGAAGAGTTCCGTAGCATTTTTAAACTTCAGCAGAATTCCGAAGAACAATGGAAGAGTTCCGTAGCATTTTTAAACTTCATCAGAATTCCGAAGAACAATGGAAAAGTTCTGTAGCATTTCTAATCTTCAGCAGTATTCTGAAGAACAATGGAAGAGTTCCGTAGCATTTTCAAACTTCAGAAGAATTCCGAGAACAATGGAAGAGTTCCACAGCATTTTTAAACTTCAGCAGAATTCCGAAAAACAATGGAAGAGTTCCGTAGCATTTTTAAACTTCAGCAGAATTCCGAAGAACAATGGAAGAGTTCCGTAGCATTTTTAAACTTCAGCAGAATTCCGAAGAACAATGGAAGAGTTCCATAGCATTTTTAAATTACAGCAGAATTCCGAAGAACAATGGAAGAGTTCCGTAGCATTTTTAAACTTCAGCAGAATTCCGAGAACAATGGATGAGTTCCGCAGCATTTTTAAACTTCACCAGAATTCCGAGGAACAATGGAAGAGTTCTGTAGCATTTTTAAACTTCACCAGAATACCGTGAACAATGGAAGAGTTCTGTAGCATTTTTAAACTTCAGCAGAATTCCGAAGAACAAAGGAATTGTTCCGTAGCATTTTTAAACTTCAGCAGAATTCTGAAGAACAAGAGAAGAGTTCTGTAGTATTTTTAAACTTCAGAAGAATTCCGAGAAAAATGGAAGAGTTCCGTAGCATTTTTAAACTTCAGCAGAATTCCGCAAAACAATGGAAGAGTTCCGTAGCATTTTTAAACTTCAGCAGAATTCCGAAGAACAATGGAAGAGTTCCGCAGCATTTTTAAACTTCAGCAGAATTCCGAAGAACAATGGAAGAGTTCCGTAGCATTTTTAAACTTAAGCAGAATTCCGAAGAACAATGGAAGAGTTCCGTAGCTTTTTTAAATTACAGCAGAATTCCGAAGAACAATGGAAAAGTTCCGTAGCATTTTTAAACTTCAGCAGAATTCCGAAGAACAATGGAAGAGTTCCATAGCATTTTTAAACTTCAGCAGAATTCCGAGAACACTGGAAGAGTTCCGTAGCATTTTTAAACTTCACCAGAATTCCGAGAACAATGGAAGAGTTCCGTAGCATTTTTAAACTTTAGCAGAATTCAGAAGAAAATGGAGGAGTTCCGTAGCATTTTTAAACTTCAGCAGAATTCCGAAGAACAATGGAAGAGTTCCGTAGCATTTTTAAACTTCACCAGAATACCGTGAACAAAGGAAGAGTTCTGTAGCATTTTTAAACTTCAGCAGAATTCCGAAGAACAAAGGAAGTGTTCCGTAGCATTTTTAAACTTCAGCAGAATTCTGAAGAACAAGAGAAGAGTTCTGTAGCATTTTTAAACTTCAGAAGAATTCCGAGAAAAATGGAAGAGTTCCGTACCATTTTTAAACTTCAGCAGAATTCCGAAGAACAATGGAAGAGTTCCGTAGCATTTTTAAACTTCAGCAGAATTCCGAGAACAATGTATGAGTTCCTTAGCATTTTTAAACTTCACCAGAATTCCGAGAACAATGGAAGAGTTCCGTAGCATTTTTAAAATTCACCAGAATTCCGAGAACAATGGAAGAGTTCCATAGCATTTGTAAACTTCAGCAGAATTCCGAAGAACAATGGAAGAGTTCCATTGCAGTTTTAAGCTTCATCAGAATTCTGAAGAACAATGGAAGAGTTCCGTAGCATTTTTAAACTTCAGCAGAATTCAGAAGAACAATGTAAGAGTTCCGTTGCATTTTTAAACTTCAGCAGAATTCCGAAGAACAATGGAAGAGTTCCGTAGCATTTTTAAACTTCAGCAGAATTCCGAAGAACAATGGAATAGTTCCGTTTCAGTTTTAAACTTCATCAGAATTCCGAAGAACAATGGAAGTGTTCCGCAGCATTCTTAAACTTCAGCAGAATTCCGAAGAACAATCGAAGAGTTCCATAGCATTTTTAAACTTCAGCAGAATTCCGAAGAACAATGGAAGAGTTCCGTAGCATATTTAAACTTCAGCAGAATTCCGAAGAACAATGGAAATGATCCGTAACATTTTTAAACTTCAGCAGAATTCCCAAGAACAATGGAAGAATACCGTAGAATTTATAAACTTCAGCAGAATTCTGAGAACAATGGAAGAGTTCCGTAGCATTTTTAAACTTCACCAGAATTCAGAAGAACAATGGAAGAGTTCCATAGCATTTTTAAACTTCAGCAGAATTCCAAAGAACAATGGAAGAGTTCCGTAGCATTTTTAAACTTCACCAGAATTCCGTGAACAATGGAAGAGTTCCGTAGCATTTTTAAACTTCAGCAGAATTCCGAAGAACAAAGGATGTGTTCCGTACCATTTTTAAACTTCAGCAGTATTCTGAAGAACAATGGAAGAGTTCCGTAGCATTTTCAAACTTCAGAAGAATTCCGAGAACAATGGAAGAGTTCCACAGCATTTTTAAACTTCAGCAGAATTCCGAAAAACAATGGAAGAGTTCCGTAGCATTTTTAAACTTCAGCAGAATTCCGAAGACCAATGGAAGAGTTCCGTAGCATTTTTAAACTTCAGCAGAATTCCGAAGAACAATGGAAGAGTTCCGTAGCATTTTTAAATTACAGCAGAATTCCGAAGAACAATGGAAGAGTTCCGTAGCATTTTTAAACTTCAGCAGAATTCCAAGAACAATCGATGAGTTCCGCAGCATTTTTAAACTTCACCAGAATTCCGAGAACAATGGAAGAATTCCATAGCATTTTTAAACTTCAGCAGAATTCCGAAGAACAATGGAAGAGTTCCGTAGCCTTTTTAAACTTCAGCAGAATTCCGAAGAACAATGGAAGAGTTCCGTTGCAGTTTTAAACTTCAGCAGAATTCCGAAGAACAATGGAAGAGTTCCGTAGCCTTTTTAAACTTCAGCAGAACTCAGAAGAACAATGGAAGAGTCCCGTAGCATTTTTAAACTTTTGCAGAATTCCGAAGAACAATGGAAGAGTTCCGTAGCATTTTTAAACTTCACCAGAATACCGTGAACAATGGAAGAGTTCTGTAGCATTTTTAAACTTCAGCAGAATTCCGAAGAACAAAGGAAGTGTTCCGTAGCATTTTTAAACTTCAGCAGTATTCTGAAGAACAATGGAAGAGTTCCGTAGCATTTTCAAACTTCAGAAGAATTCCGAGAACAATGGAAGAGTTCCACAGCATTTTTAAACTTCAGCAGAATTCCGAAAAACAATGGAAGAGTTCCGTAGCATTTTTAAACTTCAGCAGAATTCCGAAGAACAATGGAAGAGTTCCGTAGCATTTTTAAACTTCAGCAGAATTCCGAAGAACAATGGAAGAGATCCGTAGCATTTTTAAACTTCAGCAGAATTCCGAAGAACAATGGAATTGATCCGTAACATTTTTAAACTTCAGCAGAATTCCCAAGAACAATGGAAGAGCACCATAGAATTTATAAGCTTCAGCAGAATTCTGAGAACAATGGAAGAGTTCCGTAGCATTTTTAAACTTCACCAGAATTCCAAGAACGATGGAAGAGTTCCGTAGCATTTTTAAACTTCTGCAGAATTCCGAAGAACAATGAAAGAGTTCCGTAGCATTTTTAAACTTCAGCAGAATTCCGAAGAACAATGGAAGAGTTCCGTAGCCTTTTTAAACTACGTCAGAATTCCGAAGAACAATGGAAAAGTTCCGTACCATTTTTAAACTTCAGCAGAATTCCGAAGAACAATGGAAGAGTTCCGTAGCATTTTTAAACTTCAGCAGAATTCCGAGAACAATGGATGAGTTCCGTAGCATTTTTAAACTTCACCAGAATTCCGAGAATAATGGAAGAGTTCCGTAGCATTTTTCAACTTCACCAGAATTCCGAGAACAATGGAAGAGTTCCATAGCATTTTTAAACTTCAGCAGAATTCCGAAGAACAATGCAAGAGTTCCGTAGCATTTTTAAACTTCAGCAGAATTCCAAAGAACAATGGAAATGATCCGTAACATTTTTAAACTTCAGCAGAATTCCCAAGAACAATGGAAGAGCACCGCAGAATTTATAAACTTCACCAGAATTCTGAGAATAATGGAAGAGTTCCGTAGCATTTTTAAACTTCACCAGAATTCCAAGAACAATGGAAGAGTTCCGTAGCATTTTTAAACTTCTGCAGAATTCCGAAGAACAATGGAAGAGTTCCGTAGCATTTTTAAACTTCATCAGAATGCCAAAGAACAATGGAAAAGTTCCGTACCATTTTTAAACTTCAGCAGAATTCCGAAGAACAATGGAAGAGTTCCATAGCATTTTTAAACTTCAGTAGAATTCCGAGAACAATGGAAGAGTTCCGTAGCATTTTTAAACTTCACCAGAATTCCGAGAACAATGGAAGAGTTCCGTAGCATTTTTAAACATTAGCAGAATTCAGAAGAACAATGGAAGAGTTCCATATCATTTTTAAACTTCAGCAGAATTCCGAAGAACAATGGAAGAGTTCCGTAGCATTTTTAAACTTCACCAGAATTCCGTGAACAATGGAAGAGTTCCGTAGCATTTTTAAACTTCAGCAGAATTCCGAAGAACAAAGGAAGTGTTCCGTAGCATTTTTAAACTTCAGCAGTATTCTGAAGAACAATGGAAGAGTTCCGTAGCATTTTCAAACTTCAGAAGAATTCCGAGAACAATGGAAGAGTTCCACAGCATTTTTAAACTTCAGCAGAATTCCAAAAAACAATGGAAGAGTTCCGTAGCATTTTTAAACTTCAGCAGAATTCCGAAGAACAATGGAAGAGTTCCGTAGCATTTTTAAACTTCAGCAGAATTCCGAAGAACAATGGAAGAGTTCCGTAGCTTTTTGAAATTACAGCAGAATTCCGAAGAACAATGGAAAAGTTCCGTAGCATTTTTAAACTTCAGCAGAATTCCGAAGAACAATGGAAGAGTTCCGTAGCATTTTTAAACTTCATCAGAATGCCAAAGAACAATGGAAAAGTTCCGTACCATTTTTAAACTTCAGCAGAATTCCGAAGAACAATGGAAGAGTTCCATAGCATTTTTAAACTTCAGCAGAATTCCGAGAACAATGGAAGAGTTCCGTAGCATTTTTAAACTTCAGCAGAATTCCGAAGAACAATGGAATTGATCCGTAACATTTTTAAACTTCAGCAGAATTCCCAAGAACAATGGAAGAGCACCATAGAATTTATAAGCTTCAGCAGAATTCTGAGAACAATGGAAGAGTTCCGCAGCATTTTTAAACTTCAACAGAATTCCAAGAACGATGGAAGAGTTCCGTAGCATTTTTAAACTTCTGCAGAATTCCGAAGAACAATGAAAGAGTTCCGTAGCATTTTTAAACTTCAGCAGAATTCCGAAGAACAATGGAAGAGTTCCGTAGCCTTTTTAAACTACGTCAGAATTCCGAAGAACAATGGAAAAGTTCCGTACCATTTTTAAACTTCAGCAGAATTCCGAAGAACAATGGAAGAGTTCCGTAGCATTTTTAAACTTCAGCAGAATTCCGAGAACAATGGATGAGTTCCGTAGCATTTTTAAACTTCACCAGAATTCCGAGAATAATGGAAGAGTTCCGTAGCATTTTTCAACTTCACCAGAATTCCGAGAACAATGGAAGAGTTCCATAGCATTTTTAAACTTCAGCAGAATTCCGAAGAACAATGCAAGAGTTCCGTAGCATTTTTAAACTTCAGCAGAATTCCAAAGAACAATGGAAATGATCCGTAACATTTTTAAACTTCAGCAGAATTCCCAAGAACAATGGAAGAGTACCGCAGAATTTATAAACTTCACCAGAATTCTGAGAATAATGGAAGAGTTCCGTAGCATTTTTAAACTTCACCAGAATTCCAAGAACAATGGAAGAGTTCCGTAGCATTTTTAAACTTCTGCAGAATTCCGAAGAACAATGGAAGAGTTCCGTAGCATTTTTAAACTTCATCAGAATGCCAAAGAACAATGGAAAAGTTCCGTACCATTTTTAAACTTCAGCAGAATTCGGAAGAACAATGGAAGAGTTCCATAGCATTTTTAAACTTCAGTAGAATTCCGAGAACAATGGAAGAGTTCCGTAGCATTTTTAAACTTCACCAGAATTCCGAGAACAATGGAATAGTTCCGTAGCATTTTTAAACATTAGCAGAATTCAGAAGAACAATGGAAGAGTTCCATAGCATTTTTAAACTTCAGCAGAATTCTGAAGAACAATGGAAGAGTTCCGTAGCATTTTTAAACTTCACCAGAATTCCGTGAACAATGGAAGAGTTCCGTAGCATTTTTAAACTTCAGCAGAATTCCGAAGAACAAAGGAAGTGTTCCGTAGCATTTTTAAACTTCAGCAGTATTCTGAAGAACAATGGAAGAGTTCCGTAGCATTTTCAAACTTCAGAAGAATTCCGAGAACAATGGAAGAGTTCCACAGCATTTTTAAACTTCAGCAGAATTCCAAAAAACAATGGAAGAGTTCCGTAGCATTTTTAAACTTCAGCAGAATTCCGAAGAACAATGGAAGAGTTCCGTAGCATTTTTAAACTTCAGCAGAATTCCGAAGAACAATGGAAGAGTTCCGTAGCTTTTTGAAATTACAGCAGAATTCCGAAGAACAATGGAAAAGTTCCGTAGCATTTTTAAACTTCAGCAGAATTCCGAAGAACAATGGAAGAGTTCCGTAGCATTTTTAAACTTCATCAGAATGCCAAAGAACAATGGAAAAGTTCCGTACCATTTTTAAACTTCAGCAGAATTCCGAAGAACAATGGAAGAGTTCCATAGCATTTTTAAACTTCAGCAGAATTCCGAGAACAATGGAAGAGTTCCGTAGCATTTTTAAACTTCAGCAGAATTCCGAAGAACAATGGAATTGATCCGTAACATTTTTAAACTTCAGCAGAATTCCCAAGAACAATGGAAGAGCACCATAGAATTTATAAGCTTCAGCAGAATTCTGAGAACAATGGAAGAGTTCCGCAGCATTTTTAAACTTCAACAGAATTCCAAGAACGATGGAAGAGTTCCGTAGCATTTTTAAACTTCTGCAGAATTCCGAAGAACAATGAAAGAGTTCCGTAGCATTTTTAAACTTCAGCAGAATTCCGAAGAACAATGGAAGAGTTCCGTAGCCTTTTTAAACTACGTCAGAATTCCGAAGAACAATGGAAAAGTTCCGTACCATTTTTAAACTTCAGCAGAATTCCGAAGAACAATGGAAGAGTTCCGTAGCATTTTTAAACTTCAGCAGAATTCCGAGAACAATGGATGAGTTCCGTAGCATTTTTAAACTTCACCAGAATTCCGAGAATAATGGAAGAGTTCCGTAGCATTTTTCAACTTCACCAGAATTCCGAGAACAATGGAAGAGTTCCATAGCATTTTTAAACTTCAGCAGAATTCCGAAGAACAATGCAAGAGTTCCGTAGCATTTTTAAACTTCAGCAGAATTCCAAAGAACAATGGAAATGATCCGTAACATTTTTAAACTTCAGCAGAATTCCCAAGAACAATGGAAGAGTACCGCAGAATTTATAAACTTCACCAGAATTCTGAGAATAATGGAAGAGTTCCGTAGCATTTTTAAACTTCACCAGAATTCCAAGAACAATGGAAGAGTTCCGTAGCATTTTTAAACTTCTGCAGAATTCCGAAGAACAATGGAAGAGTTCCGTAGCATTTTTAAACTTCATCAGAATGCCAAAGAACAATGGAAAAGTTCCGTACCATTTTTAAACTTCAGCAGAATTCGGAAGAACAATGGAAGAGTTCCATAGCATTTTTAAACTTCAGTAGAATTCCGAGAACAATGGAAGAGTTCCGTAGCATTTTTAAACTTCACCAGAATTCCGAGAACAATGGAAGAGTTCCGTAGCATTTTTAAACATTAGCAGAATTCAGAAGAACAATGGAAGAGTTCCATAGCATTTTTAAACTTCACCAGAATTCCGTGAACAATGGAAGAGTTCCGTAGCATTTTTAAACTTCAGCAGAATTCCGAAGAACAAAGGAAGTGTTCCGTAGCATTTTTAAACTTCAGCAGTATTCTGAAGAACAATGGAAGAGTTCCGTAGCATTTTCAAACTTCAGAAGAATTCCGAGAACAATGGAAGAGTTCCACAGCATTTTTAAACTTCAGCAGAATTCCAAAAACAATGGAAGAGTTCCGTAGCATTTTTAAACTTCAGCAGAATTCCGAATAACAATGGAAGAGTTCCGTAGCATTTTTAAACTTCAGCAGAATTTCGAAGAACAATGGAAGAGTTCCGTAGCTTTTTGAAATTACAGCAGAATTCCGAAGAACAATGGAAAAGTTCCATAGCATTTTTAAACTTCAGCAGAATTCCGAAGAACAATGGAAGAGTTCCGTAGCATTTTTAAACTTCATCAGAATGCCAAAGAACAATGGAAAAGTTCCGTGCCATTTTTAAACTTCAGCAGAATTCCGAAGAACACTGGAAGAGTTCCATAGCATTTTTAAACTTCAGCAGAATTCCGAGAACAATGGAAGAGTTCCGTAGCATTTTTAAACTTCACCAGAATTCCGAAGAACAATGGAAGAGTTCCGTAGCATTTTTAAACATTAGCAGAATTCAGAAGAACAATGGAAGAGTTCCATAGCATTTTTAAACTTCAGCAGAATTCCGAAGAACAATGGAAGAGTTCCGTAGCATTTTTAAACTTCACCAGAATTCCGTGAACAATGGAAGAGTTCCGTAGCATTTTTAAACTTCAGCAGAATTCCGAAGAACAAAGGAAGTGTTCCGTAGCATTTTTAAACTTCAGCAGTATTCTGAAGAACAATGGAAGAGTTCCGTAGCATTTTCAAACTTCAGAAGAATTCCGAGAACAAAGGAAGAGTTCCACAGCATTTTTAAACTTCAGCAGAATTCCAAAAAACAATGGAAGAGTTCCGTAGCATTTTTAAACTTCAGCAGAATTCCGAAGAACAATGGAAGAGTTCCGTAGCATTTTTAAACTTCAGCAGAATTCCGAAGAACAATGGAAGAGTTCCGTAGCTTTTTGAAATTACAGCAGAATTCCGAAGAACAATGGAAAAGTTCCGTAGCATTTTTAAACTTCAGCAGAATTCCGAAGAACAATGGAAGAGTTCCATAGCATTTTTAAACTTCAGCAGAATTCCGAGAACAATGGAAGAGTTCCGTAGCATTTTTAAACTTCACCAGAATTCCGAGAACAATGGAAGAGTTCCGTAGCATTTTTAAACTTTAGCAGAATTCAGAAGAACAATGGAGGAGTTCCGTAGCATTTTTAAACTTCAGCAGAATTCCGAAGAACAATGGAAGAGTTCCGTAGCATTTTTAAATTACAGCAGAATTCCGAAGAACAATGGAAGAGTTCGGTAGCATTTTTAAACTTCAGCAGAATTCCGAGAACAATGGATGAGTTCCGCAGAATTTTAAACTTCACCAGAATTCCGAGAGCAATGGAAGAGTTCCGTAGCATTTTTAAACTTCAGCAGAATTCCGAAGAACAATGGAAGATTTCCGTAGCATTTTTAAACTTCAGCAGAATTCCGAAGAACAATGGAAGAGATCCGTTGCAGTTTTAAACTTCATCAGAATTCCGAAGAACAATGGAAGAGTTCCGTAGCCTTTTTAAACTTCAGCAGAACTCAGAAGAACAATGGAAGAGTCCCGTAGCATTTTTAAACTTCAGCAGAATTCCGAAGAACAATGGAAGAGTTCCGTAGCATTTTTAAACTTCACCAGAATACCGTGAACAATGGAAGAGTTCTGTAGCATTTTTAAACTTCAGCAGAATTCCGAAGAACAAAGGAAGTGTTCCGTAGCATTTTTAAACTTCAGCAGAATTCTGAAGAACAAGAGAAGAGTTCTGTAGCATTTTTAAACTACAGAAGAATTCCGAGAAAAATGGAAGAGTTCCGTACCATTTTTAAACTTCAGCAGAATTCCGAAGAACAATGGAAAAGTTCCGTAGCATTATTAAACTTCAGCAGAATTCCGAAGAACAATGGAAGAGTTCCATAGCATTTTTAAACTTCAGCAGAATTCTGAGAACAATGGAAGAGTTCCGTAGCATTTTTAAACTTCACCAGAATTCCGAGAACAATGGAAGAGTTCCGTAGCATTTTTAAACTTTAGCAGAATTCAGAAGAACAATGGAAGAGTTCCGTAGCATTTTTAAACTTCAGCAGAATTCCGAAGAACAATGGAAGAGTTCCGTAGCATTTTTAAACTTCAGCAGAATTAAGAATAACAATGGAAGAGTTCCGTAGCATTTTTAAACTTCACCAGAATTCCGTAAACAATGGAAGAGTTCCGTAGCATTTTTAAACTTCAGCAGAATTCCGAAGAACAAAGGAAGTGTTCCGTAGCATTTTTAAACTTCAGCAGTATTCTGAAGAACAATGGAAGAGTTCCGTAGCATTTTCAAACTTCAGAAGAATTCCGAGAACAATGGAAGAGTTCCACAGCATTTTTAAACTTCAGCAGAATTCCGAAAAACAATGGAAGAGTTACGTAGCATTTTTAAACTTCAGCAGAATTCCGTAGAACAATGGAAGAGTTCCGTAGCATTTTTAAACTTCAGCAGAATTCCGAAGAACAATGGAAGAGTTCCGTAGCATTTTTAAATTACAGCAGAGTTCCGAAGAACAATGGAAGAGTTCAGTAGCATTTTTAAACTTCAGCAGAATTCCGAGAACAATGGATGAGTTCCGCAGCATTTTTAAACTTCACCAGAATTCCGAGAACAATGGAAGAGTTCCGTAGCATTTTTAAACTTCAGCAGAATTCCGAAGAACAATGGAAGAGTTCCGTAGCATTTTTAAACTTCAGCAGAATTCCGAAGAACAATGGAAGAGTTCCGTAGCATTTTTAAACTTCATCAGAATTCCGAAGAACAATGGAAAAGTTCTGTAGCATTTCTAATCTTCAGCAGTATTCTGAAGAACAATGGAAGAGTTCCGTAGCATTTTCAAACTTCAGAAGAATTCCGAGAACAATGGAAGAGTTCCACAGCATTTTTAAACTTCAGCAGAATTCCGAAAAACAATGGAAGAGTTCCGTAGCATTTTTAAACTTCAGCAGAATTCCGAAGAACAATGGAAGAGTTCCGTAGCATTTTTAAACTTCAGCAGAATTCCGAAGAACAATGGAAGAGTTCCATAGCATTTTTAAATTACAGCAGAATTCCGAAGAACAATGGAAGAGTTCCGTAGCATTTTTAAACTTCAGCAGAATTCCGAGAACAATGGATGAGTTCCGCAGCATTTTTAAACTTCACCAGAATTCCGAGGAACAATGGAAGAGTTCTGTAGCATTTTTAAACTTCACCAGAATACCGTGAACAATGGAAGAGTTCTGTAGCATTTTTAAACTTCAGCAGAATTCCGAAGAACAAAGGAATTGTTCCGTAGCATTTTTAAACTTCAGCAGAATTCTGAAGAACAAGAGAAGAGTTCTGTAGTATTTTTAAACTTCAGAAGAATTCCGAGAAAAATGGAAGAGTTCCGTAGCATTTTTAAACTTCAGCAGAATTCCGCAAAACAATGGAAGAGTTCCGTAGCATTTTTAAACTTCAGCAGAATTCCGAAGAACAATGGAAGAGTTCCGCAGCATTTTTAAACTTCAGCAGAATTCCGAAGAACAATGGAAGAGTTCCGTAGCATTTTTAAACTTAAGCAGAATTCCGAAGAACAATGGAAGAGTTCCGTAGCTTTTTTAAATTACAGCAGAATTCCGAAGAACAATGGAAAAGTTCCGTAGCATTTTTAAACTTCAGCAGAATTCCGAAGAACAATGGAAGAGTTCCATAGCATTTTTAAACTTCAGCAGAATTCCGAGAACACTGGAAGAGTTCCGTAGCATTTTTAAACTTCACCAGAATTCCGAGAACAATGGAAGAGTTCCGTAGCATTTTTAAACTTTAGCAGAATTCAGAAGAAAATGGAGGAGTTCCGTAGCATTTTTAAACTTCAGCAGAATTCCGAAGAACAATGGAAGAGTTCCGTAGCATTTTTAAACTTCACCAGAATACCGTGAACAAAGGAAGAGTTCTGTAGCATTTTTAAACTTCAGCAGAATTCCGAAGAACAAAGGAAGTGTTCCGTAGCATTTTTAAACTTCAGCAGAATTCTGAAGAACAAGAGAAGAGTTCTGTAGCATTTTTAAACTTCAGAAGAATTCCGAGAAAAATGGAAGAGTTCCGTACCATTTTTAAACTTCAGCAGAATTCCGAAGAACAATGGAAGAGTTCCGTAGCATTTTTAAACTTCAGCAGAATTCCGAGAACAATGTATGAGTTCCTTAGCATTTTTAAACTTCACCAGAATTCCGAGAACAATGGAAGAGTTCCGTAGCATTTTTAAAATTCACCAGAATTCCGAGAACAATGGAAGAGTTCCATAGCATTTTTAAACTTCAGCAGAATTCCGAAGAACAATGGAAGAGTTCCATTGCAGTTTTAAGCTTCATCAGAATTCTGAAGAACAATGGAAGAGTTCCGTAGCATTTTTAAACTTCAGCAGAATTCAGAAGAACAATGTAAGAGTTCCGTTGCATTTTTAAACTTCAGCAGAATTCCGAAGAACAATGGAAGAGTTCCGTAGCATTTTTAAACTTCTTCAGAATTCCGAAGAACAATGGAAGAGTTCCGTAGCATTTTTAAACTTCAGCAGAATTCCGAAGAACAATGGAAGAGTTCCGTAGCATTTTTAAACTTCATCAGAATTCCGAAGAACAATGGAAAAGTTCTGTAGCATTTCTAATCTTCAGCAGTATTCTGAAGAACAATGGAAGAGTTCCGTAGCATTTTCAAACTTCAGAAGAATTCCGAGAACAATGGAAGAGTTCCACAGCATTTTTAAACTTCAGCAGAATTCCGAAAAACAATGGAAGAGTTCCGTAGCATTTTTAAACTTCAGCAGAATTCCGAAGAACAATGGAAGAGTTCCGTAGCATTTTTAAACTTCAGCAGAATTCCGAAGAACAATGGAAGAGTTCCATAGCATTTTTAAATTACAGCAGAATTCCGAAGAACAATGGAAGAGTTCCGTAGCATTTTTAAACTTCAGCAGAATTCCGAGAACAATGGATGAGTTCCGCAGCATTTTTAAACTTCACCAGAATTCCGAGGAACAATGGAAGAGTTCTGTAGCATTTTTAAACTTCACCAGAATACCGTGAACAATGGAAGAGTTCTGTAGCATTTTTAAACTTCAGCAGAATTCCGAAGAACAAAGGAATTGTTCCGTAGCATTTTTAAACTTCAGCAGAATTCTGAAGAACAAGAGAAGAGTTCTGTAGTATTTTTAAACTTCAGAAGAATTCCGAGAAAAATGGAAGAGTTCCGTAGCATTTTTAAACTTCAGCAGAATTCCGCAAAACAATGGAAGAGTTCCGTAGCATTTTTAAACTTCAGCAGAATTCCGAAGAACAATGGAAGAGTTCCGCAGCATTTTTAAACTTCAGCAGAATTCCGAAGAACAATGGAAGAGTTCCGTAGCATTTTTAAACTTAAGCAGAATTCCGAAGAACAATGGAAGAGTTCCGTAGCTTTTTTAAATTACAGCAGAATTCCGAAGAACAATGGAAAAGTTCCGTAGCATTTTTAAACTTCAGCAGAATTCCGAAGAACAATGGAAGAGTTCCATAGCATTTTTAAACTTCAGCAGAATTCCGAGAACACTGGAAGAGTTCCATAGCATTTTTAAACTTCACCAGAATTCCGAGAACAATGGAAGAGTTCCGTAGCATTTTTAAACTTTAGCAGAATTCAGAAGAAAATGGAGGAGTTCCGTAGCATTTTTAAACTTCAGCAGAATTCCGAAGAACAATGGAAGAGTTCCGTAGCATTTTTAAACTTCACCAGAATACCGTGAACAAAGGAAGAGTTCTGTAGCATTTTTAAACTTCAGCAGAATTCCGAAGAACAAAGGAAGTGTTCCGTAGCATTTTTAAACTTCAGCAGAATTCTGAAGAACAAGAGAAGAGTTCTGTAGCATTTTTAAACTTCAGAAGAATTCCGAGAAAAATGGAAGAGTTCCGTACCATTTTTAAACTTCAGCAGAATTCCGAAGAACAATGGAAGAGTTCCGTAGCATTTTTAAACTTCAGCAGAATTCCGAGAACAATGTATGAGTTCCTTAGCATTTTTAAACTTCACCAGAATTCCGAGAACAATGGAAGAGTTCCGTAGCATTTTTAAAATTCACCAGAATTCCGAGAACAATGGAAGAGTTCCATAGCATTTGTAAACTTCAGCAGAATTCCGAAGAACAATGGAAGAGTTCCATTGCAGTTTTAAGCTTCATCAGAATTCTGAAGAACAATGGAAGAGTTCCGTAGCATTTTTAAACTTCAGCAGAATTCAGAAGAACAATGTAAGAGTTCCGTTGCATTTTTAAACTTCAGCAGAATTCCGAAGAACAATGGAAGAGTTCCGTAGCATTTTTAAACTTCAGCAGAATTCCGAAGAACAATGGAATAGTTCCGTTTCAGTTTTAAACTTCATCAGAATTCCGAAGAACAATGGAAGTGTTCCGCAGCATTCTTAAACTTCAGCAGAATTCCGAAGAACAATCGAAGAGTTCCATAGCATTTTTAAACTTCAGCAGAATTCCGAAGAACAATGGAAGAGTTCCGTAGCATATTTAAACTTCAGCAGAATTCCGAAGAACAATGGAAATGATCCGTAACATTTTTAAACTTCAGCAGAATTCCCAAGAACAATGGAAGAATACCGTAGAATTTATAAACTTCAGCAGAATTCTGAGAACAATGGAAGAGTTCCGTAGCATTTTTAAACTTCACCAGAATTCCAAGAACAATGGAAGAGTTCCGTAGCATTTTTAAACTTCTTCAGAATTCCGAAGAACAATGGAAGAGTTCCGTAGCATTTTTAAACTTCAGCAGAATTCCGAAGAACAATGGAAGAGTTCCGTAGCATTTTTAAACTTCATCAGAATTCCGAAGAACAATGGAAAAGTTCTGTAGCATTTCTAATCTTCAGCAGTATTCTGAAGAACAATGGAAGAGTTCCGTAGCATTTTCAAACTTCAGAAGAATTCCGAGAACAATGGAAGAGTTCCACAGCATTTTTAAACTTCAGTAGAATTCCGAAAAACAATGGAAGAGTTCCGTAGCATTTTTAAACTTCAGCAGAATTCCGAAGAACAATGGAAGAGTTCCGTAGCATTTTTAAACTTCAGCAGAATTCCGAAGAACAATGGAAGAGTTCCATAGCATTTTTAAATTACAGCAGAATTCCGAAGAACAATGGAAGAGTTCCGTAGCATTTTTAAACTTCAGCAGAATTCCGAGAACAATGGATGAGTTCTGCAGCATTTTTGAACTTCACCAGAATTCCGAGGAACAATGGAAGAGTTCTGTAGCATTTTTAAACTTCACCAGAATACCGTGAACAATGGAAGAGTTCTGTAGCATTTTTAAACTTCAGCAGAATTCCGAAGAACAAAGGAATTGTTCCGTAGCATTTTTAAACTTCAGCAGAATTCTGAAGAACAAGAGAAGAGTTCTGTAGTATTTTTAAACTTCAGAAGAATTACGAGAAAAATGGAAGAGTTCCGTAGCATTTTTAAACTTCAGCAGAATTCCGCAAAACAATGGAAGAGTTCCGTAGCATTTTTAAACTTCAGCAGAATTCCGAAGAACAATGGAAGAGTTCCGCAGCATTTTTAAACTTCAGCAGAATTCCGAAGAACAATGGAAGAGTTCCGTAGCATTTTTAAACTTAAGCAGAATTCCGAAGAACAATGGAATTGATCCGTAACATTTTTAAACTTCAGCAGAATTCCCAAGAAAAATGGAAGAGCACCGTAGAATTTATAAGCTTCAGCAGAATTCTGAGAACAATGGAAGAGTTCCGTAGCATTTTTAAACTTCACAGGAATTCCAAGAACAATGGAAGAGTTCCGTAGCATTTTTAAACTTCAGCAGAATTCCGAAGAACAATGGAAGAGTTCCGTAGCATTTTTAAACTTCAGCAGAATTCCGAAAACAATGGAAGAGTTCCGTAGCATTTTTAAACTTCAGCAGAATTCCGAGAACAATGGAAGAGTTCCGTAGCATTTTTAAACTTCAGCAGAATTCCGAAGAACAATGGAAGAGCTCCGTAGCATTTTTAAACTTCAGCAGAATTCCGAGAACAATGGAAGAGTTCCATAGCATTTTTAAGCTTCAGCAGAATTCCGAGAACAATGGAAGAGTTCCGTAGCATTTTTAAACTTCAGCAGAATTCCGAAGAACAATGGAAGAGTTCCGTAGCATTTTTAAACTTCAGCAGAATTCAGAAGAACAATGTAAGAGTTCCGTAGCATTTTTAATCTTCAGCAGAATTCCGAAGAACAATGGAAGAGTTCCGTAGCATTTTTAAACTTCAGCAGAATTCCGAAGAACAATGGAAGAGTTCCGTTGCAGTTTTAAACTTCAGCATAATTCCGAAGAACAAAGGAAGTGTTCCGTAGCATTTTTAAACTTCAGCAGTATTCTGAAGAACAATGGAAGAGTTCCGTAGCATTTTCAGACTTCAGAAGAATTCCGAGAACAATGGAAGAGTTCCACAGCATTTTTAAACTTCAGCAGAATTCCAAAAACAATGGAAGAGTTCCGTAGCATTTTTAAACTTCAGCAGAATTCCGAAGAACAATGGAAGAGTTCCGTAGCATTTTTAAACTTCAGCAGAATTCCGAAGAACAATGGAAGAGTTCCGTAGCTTTTTTAAATTACAGCAGAATTCCGAAGAACAATGGAAAAGTTCCGTAGCATTTTTAAACTTCAGCAGAATTCCGAAGAACAATGGAAGAGTTCTATAGCATTTTTAAACTTCACCAGAATTCCGAGAACAATGGAAGAGTTCCGTAGCATTTTTAAACTTTAGCAGAATTCAGAAGAACAATGGAAGAGTTCCGTAGCATTTTTAAACTTCACCAGAATACCGTGAACAATGGAAGAGTTCTGTAGCATTTTTAAACTTCAGCAGAATTCCGAAGAACAAAGGAAGTGTTCCGTAGCATTTTTAAACTTCAGCAGAATTCTGAAGAACAAGAGAAGGGTTCTGTAGCATTTTTAAACTTCAGAAGAATTCCGAGAAAAATGGAAGAGTTCCGTACCATTTTTAAACTTCAGCAGAATTCCGAAGAACAATGGAAGAGTTCCGTAGCATTTTTAAACTTCAGCAGAATTCCGAGAACAATGTATGAGTTCCTTAGCATTTTTAAACTTCACCAGAATTCCGAGAACAATGGAAGAGTTCCGTAGCATTTTTAAAATTCACCAGAATTCCGAGAACAATGGAAGAGTTCCATAGCATTTTTAAACTTCAGCAGAATTCCGAAGAACAATGGAAGAGTTCCATTGCAGTTTTAAGCTTCATCAGAATTCTGAAGAACAATGGAAGAGTTCCGTAGCATTTTTAAACTTCAGCAGAATTCAGAAGAACAATGTAAGAGTTCCGTAGCATTTTTAAACTTCAGCAGAATTCCGAAGAACAATGGAAGAGTTCCGTAGCATTTTTAAACTTCAGCAGAATTCCGAAGAACAATGGAATAGTTCCGTTGCAGTTTTAAACTTCATCAGAATTCCGAAGAACAATGGAAGTGTTCCGCAGCATTTTTAAACTTCAGCAGAATTCCGAAGAACAATCGAAGAGTTCCATAGCATTTTTAAACTTCAGCAGAATTCCGAAGAACAATGGAAGAGTTCCGTAGCATATTTAAACTTCAGCAGAATTCCGAAGAACAATGGAAATGATCCGTAACATTTTTAAACTTCAGCTGAATTCCCAAGAACAATGGAAGAATACCGTAGAATTTATAAACTTCAGCAGAATTCTGAGAACAATGGAAGAGTTCCGTAGTATTTTTAAACTTCACCAGAATTCCAAGAACAATGGAAGAGTTCCGTAGCATTTTTAAACTTCTTCAGAATTCCGAAGAACAATGGAAGAGTTCCGTAGCATTTTTAAACTTCAGCAGAATTCCGAAGAACAATGGAAGAGTTCCGTAGCATTTTTAAACTTCAGCAGAATTCCGAAGAACAATGGAAAAGTTCTGTAGCATTTGTAATCTTCAGCAGTATTCTGAAGAACAATGGAAGAGTTCCGTAGCATTTTCAAACTTCAGAAGAATTCCGAGAACAATGGAAGAGTTCCACAGCATTTTTAAACTTCAGCAGAATTCCGAAAAACAATGGAAGAGTTCCGTAGCATTTTTAAACTTCAGCAGAATTCCAAAGAACAATGGAAGAGTTCCGTATCATTTTTAAACTTCAGCAGAATTCCGAAGAACAATGGAAGAGTTCCATAGCATTTTTAAATTACAGCAGAATTCCGAAGAACAATGGAAGAGTTCCGTAGCATTTTTAAACTTCAGCAGAATTCCGAGAACAATGGATGATTTCCGCAGCATTTTTAAACTTCACCAGAATTCCCAGGAACAATGGAAGAGTTCTGTAGCATTTTTAAACTTCACCAGAATACCGTGAACAATGGAAGAGTTCTGTAGCATTTTTAAACTTCAGCAGAATTCCGAAGAACAAAGGAATTGTTCCGTAGCATTTTTAAACTTCAGCAGAATTCTGAAGAACAAGAGAAGACTTCTGTAGTATTTTTAAACTTAAGAATTCCGAGAAAAATGGAAGAGTTCCGTAGCATTTTTAAACTTCAGCAGAATTCCGCAAAACAATGGAAGAGTTCCGTAGCATTTTTAAACTTCAGCAGAATTCCGAAGAACAATGGAAGAGTTCCGCAGCATTTTTAAACTTCAGCAGAATTCCGAAGAACAATGGAAGAGTTCCGTAGCATTTTTAAACTTAAGCAGAATTCCGAACAACAATGGAATTGATCCGTAACATTTTTAAACTTCAGCAGAATTCCCAAGAAAAATGGAAGAGCACCGTAGAATTTATAAGCTTCAGCAGAATTCTGAGAACAATGGAAGAGTTCCGTAGCATTTTTAAACTTCACAGGAATTCCAAGAACAATGGAAGAGTTCCGTAGCATTTTTAAACTTCAGCAGAATTCCGAAGAACAATGGAAGAGTTCCGTAGCATTTTTAAACTTCAGCAGAATTCCGAGAACAATGGAAGAGTTCCGTAGCATTTTTAAACTTCAGCAGAATTCCGAGAACAATGGAAGAGTTCCGTAGCATTTTTAAACTTCAGCAGAATTCCGAAGAACAATGGAAGAGCTCCGTAGCATTTTTAAACTTCAGCAGAATTCCGAGAACAATGGAAGAGTTCCATAGCATTTTTAAACTTCAGCAGAATTCCGAGAACAATGGAAGAGTTCCGTAGCATTTTTAAACTTCAGCAGAATTCCGAAGAACAATGGAAGAGTTACGTAGCATTTTTAAACTTCAGCAGAATTCCGAAGAGCAAGAGAAGAGTTCTGTTGCAGTTTTAAGCTTCATCAGAATTCCGAAGAACAATGGAAGAGTTCCGTAGCATTTTTAAACTTCAGCAGAATTCCGAAGAACAATGTAAGAGTTGCATAGCATTTTTAAACTTCAGCAGAATTCCGAAGAACAATGGAAGAGTTCCGTAGCATTTTTAAACTTCAGCAGAATTCCGAAGAACAATGGAAGAGTTCCGTTGCAGTTTTAAACTTCATCAGAATTCCGAAGAACAATGGAAGTGTTCCGCAGCATTTTTAAACTTCAGTAGAACTCAGAAGAACAAGGGGAGAGTTCCGTAGCATATTTCAACTTCAGCAGAATTCCGAAGAACAATGGAAATGATCCGTAACATTTTTAAACTTCAGCAGAATTCCCAAGAACAATGGAAGAGTACCGTAGAATTTATAAACTTCAGCAGAATTCTGAGAACAATGGAAGAGTTCCGTAGCATTTTTAAACTTAACCAGAATTCCAAGAACAATGGAAGAGTTCCGTAGCATTTTTAAACTTCTGCAGAATTCCGAAGAACAATGGAAGAGTTCCGTAGCATTTTTAAACTTCAGCAGAATTTCGAGAACAATGGAAGAGTTCCGTAGCATTTTTAAACTTCAGCAGAATTCCGAGAACAATGGAAGAGTTCCGTAGCATTTTTAAACTTCAGCAGAATTCCGAAGAACAATGGAAGAGCTCCGTAGCATTTTTAAACTTCAGCAGAATTCCGAGAACAATGGAAGAGTTCCATAGCATTTTTAAACTTCAGCAGAATTCCGAGAACAATGGAAGAGTTCCGTAGCATTTTTAAACTTCAGCAGAATTCCGAAGAACAATGGAAGAGTTCCGTAGCATTTTTAAACTTCAGCAGAATTCCGAAGAGCAAGAGAAGAGTTCCGTTGCAGTTTTAAGCTTCATCAGAATTCCGAAGAACAATGGAAGGGTTCCGTAGCATTTTTAAACTTCAGCAGAATTCCGAAGAACAATGTAAGAGTTGCATAGCATTTTTAAACTTCAGCAGAATTCCGAAGAACAATGGAAGAGTTCCGTAGCATTTTTAAACTTCAGCAGAATTCCGAAGAACAATGGAAGAGTTCCGTTGCAGTTTTAAACTTCATCAGAATTCCGAAGAACAATGGAAGTGTTCCGCAGCATTTTTAAACTTCAGTAGAACTCAGAAGAACAAGGGGAGAGTTCCGTAGCATATTTAAACTTCAGCAGAATTCCGAAGAACAATGGAAATGATCCGTAACATTTTTAAACTTCAGCAGAATTCCCAAGAACAATGGAAGAGTACCGTAGAATTTATAAACTTCAGCAGAATTCTGAGAACAATGGAAGAGTTCCGTAGCATTTTTAAACTTAACCAGAATTCCAAGAACAATGGAAGAGTTCCGTAGCATTTTTAAACTTCTGCAGAATTCCGAAGAACAATGGAAGAGTTCCGTAGCATTTTTAAACTTCAGCAGAATTCCGAAGAACAATGGAAGAGCTCCGTAGCATTTTTAAACTTCAGCAGAATTCCGAGAACAATGGAAGAGTTCCATAGCATTTTTAAACTTCAGCAGAATTCCGAGAACAATGGAAGAGTTCCGTAGCATTTTTAAACTTCAGCAGAATTCCGAAGAACAATGGAAGAGTTACGTAGCATTTTTAAACTTCAGCAGAATTCCGAAGAGCAAGAGAAGAGTTCTGTTGCAGTTTTAAGCTTCATCAGAATTCCGAAGAACAATGGAAGAGTTCCGTAGCATTTTTAAACTTCAGCAGAATTCCGAAGAACAATGTAAGAGTTGCATAGCATTTTTAAACTTCAGCAGAATTCCGAAGAACAATGGAAGAGTTCCGTAGCATTTTTAAACTTCAGCAGAATTCCGAAGAACAATGGAAGAGTTCCGTTGCAGTTTTAAACTTCATCAGAATTCCGAAGAACAATGGAAGTGTTCCGCAGCATTTTTAAACTTCAGTAGAACTCAGAAGAACAAGGGGAGAGTTCCGTAGCATATTTCAACTTCAGCAGAATTCCGAAGAACAATGGAAATGATCCGTAACATTTTTAAACTTCAGCAGAATTCCCAAGAACAATGGAAGAGTACCGTAGAATTTATAAACTTCAGCAGAATTCTGAGAACAATGGAAGAGTTCCGTAGCATTTTTAAACTTAACCAGAATTCCAAGAACAATGGAAGAGTTCCGTAGCATTTTTAAACTTCTGCAGAATTCCGAAGAACAATGGAAGAGTTCCGTAGCATTTTTAAACTTCAGCAGAATTTCGAGAACAATGGAAGAGTTCCGTAGCATTTTTAAACTTCAGCAGAATTCCGAGAACAATGGAAGAGTTCCGTAGCATTTTTAAACTTCAGCAGAATTCCGAAGAACAATGGAAGAGCTCCGTAGCATTTTTAAACTTCAGCAGAATTCCGAGAACAATGGAAGAGTTCCATAGCATTTTTAAACTTCAGCAGAATTCCGAGAACAATGGAAGAGTTCCGTAGCATTTTTAAACTTCAGCAGAATTCCGAAGAACAATGGAAGAGTTCCGTAGCATTTTTAAACTTCAGCAGAATTCCGAAGAGCAAGAGAAGAGTTCCGTTGCAGTTTTAAGCTTCATCAGAATTCCGAAGAACAATGGAAGGGTTCCGTAGCATTTTTAAACTTCAGCAGAATTCCGAAGAACAATGTAAGAGTTGCATAGCATTTTTAAACTTCAGCAGAATTCCGAAGAACAATGGAAGAGTTCCGTAGCATTTTTAAACTTCAGCAGAATTCCGAAGAACAATGGAAGAGTTCCGTTGCAGTTTTAAACTTCATCAGAATTCCGAAGAACAATGGAAGTGTTCCGCAGCATTTTTAAACTTCAGTAGAACTCAGAAGAACAAGGAGAGAGTTCCGTAGCATATTTAAACTTCAGCAGAATTCCGAAGAACAATGGAAATGATCCGTAACATTTTTAAACTTCAGCAGAATTCCCAAGAACAATGGAAGAGTACCGTAGAATTTATAAACTTCAGCAGAATTCTGAGAACAATGGAAGAGTTCCGTAGCATTTTTAAACTTAACCAGAATTCCAAGAACAATGGAAGAGTTCCGTAGCATTTTTAAACTTCTGCAGAATTCCGAAGAACAATGGAAGAGTTCCGTAGCATTTTTAAACTTCAGCAGAATTCCGAAGAACAATGGAAGAGTTCCGTAGCATTTTTAAACTTCATCAGAATTCCGAAGAACAATGGAAAAATTCTGTAGCATTTTTAAACTTCAGCAGAATTCCGAAGAACAATGGAAGAGTTCCGTAGCATTTTTAAACTTCAGCAGAATTCCTAGAACAAAGGAAGAGTTCCGTAGCATTTTTAAACTTCACCAGATTTCCGAGAACAATGGAAGAGTTCCGTAGCATTTTTAAACTTCAACAGAATTCCGAGAACAATGGAAGAGTTCCGTAGCATTTTTTAACTTCAGCAGAATTCCGAAGAACAATGGAAGAGTTCCGTATCATTTTTAAACTTCATCAGAATTCCGAAGAACAATGGAAAAGTTCCGTAGCATTTTTAAACTTCATCAGAATTCCGAAGAACAATGGAAAAGTTCCGTAGCATTTTTAAACTTCAGCAGAATTCCGAGAACAATGGAAGAGCTCCGTAGCATTTTTAAATTTCACCAGAATTCCGAGAACAATGGAAGAGTTCCGTAGCATTTTTAAACTTCAGCAGAATTCCGAAGAACAATGGAAGAGTTCCATAGCATTTTTAAATTACAGCAGAATTCCGAAGAACAATGGAAGAGTTCCGTAGCATTTTTAAACTTCAGCAGAATTCCGAGAACAATGGATGAGTTCCGCAGCATTTTTAAACTTCACCAGAATTCCGAGGAACAATGGAAGAGTTCTGTAGCATTTTTAAACTTCACCAGAATACCGTGAACAATGGAAGAGTTCTGTAGCATTTTTAAACTTCAGCAGAATTCCGAAGAACAAAGGAATTGTTCCGTAGCATTTTTAAACTTCAGCAGAATTCTGAAGAACAAGAGAAGAGTTCTGTAGTATTTTTAAACTTCAGAAGAATTCCGAGAAAAATGGAACAGTTCCGTAGCATTTTTAAACTTCAGCAAAATTCCAGAAAACAATGGAAGAGTTCCGTAGCATTTTTAAACTTCAGCAGAATTCCGAAGAACAATGGAAGAGTTCCGCAGCATTTTTAAACTTCAGCAGAATTCCGAAGAACAATGGAAGAGTTCCGTAGCATTTTTAAACTTAAGCAGAATTCCGAAGAACAATGGAATTGATCCGTAACATTTTTAAACTTCAGCAGAATTCCCAAGAAAAATGGAAGAGCACCGTAGAATTTATAAGCTTCATCAGAATTCTGAGAACAATGGAAGAGTTCCGTAGCATTTTTAAACTTCACAGGAATTCCAAGAACAATGGAAGAGTTCCGTAGCATTTTTAAACTTCAGCAGAATTCCGAAGAACAATGGAAGAGTTCCGTAGCATTTTTAAACTTCAGCAGAATTCCGAGAACAATGGAAGAGTTCCGTAGCATTTTTAAACTTCAGCAGAATTCCGAGAACAATGGAAGAGTTCCGTAGCATTTTTAAACTTCAGCAGAATTCCGAAGAACAATGGAAGAGCTCCGTAGCATTTTTAAACTTCAGCAAAATTCCGAGAACAATGGAAGAGTTCCATAGCATTTTTAAACTTCAGCAGAATTCCGAGAACAATGGAAGAGTTCCGTAGCATTTTTAAACTTCAGCAGAATTCCGAAGAACAATGGAAGAGTTCCGTAGCATTTTTAAACTTCAGCAGAATTCTGAAGAACAAGAGAAGAGTTCCGTTGCAGTTTTAAGCTTCATCAGAATTCCGAAGAACAATGGAAGAGTTCCGTAGCATTTTTAAACTTCAGCAGAATTTCGAGAACAATGGAAGAGTTCCGTAGCATTTTTAAACTTCAGCAGAATTCCGAGAACAATGGAAGAGTTCCGTAGCATTTTTAAACTTCAGCAGAATTCCGAAGAACAATGGAAGAGCTCCGTAGCATTTTTAAACTTCAGCAGAATTCCGAGAACAATGGAAGAGTTCCATAGCATTTTTAAACTTCAGCAGAATTCCGAGAACAATGGAAGAGTTCCGTAGCATTTTTAAACTTCAGCAGAATTCCGAAGAACAATGGAAGAGTTCCGTAGCATTTTTAAACTTCAGCAGAATTCCGAAGAGCAAGAGAAGAGTTCCGTTGCAGTTTTAAGCTTCATCAGAATTCCGAAGAACAATGGAAGGGTTCCGTAGCATTTTTAAACTTCAGCAGAATTCCGAAGAACAATGTAAGAGTTGCATAGCATTTTTAAACTTCAGCAGAATTCCGAAGAACAATGGAAGAGTTCCGTAGCATTTTTAAACTTCAGCAGAATTCCGAAGAACAATGGAAGAGTTCCGTTGCAGTTTTAAACTTCATCAGAATTCCGAAGAACAATGGAAGTGTTCCGCAGCATTTTTAAACTTCAGTAGAACTCAGAAGAACAAGGGGAGAGTTCCGTAGCATATTTAAACTTCAGCAGAATTCCGAAGAACAATGGAAATGATCCGTAACATTTTTAAACTTCAGCAGAATTCCCAAGAACAATGGAAGAGTACCGTAGAATTTATAAACTTCAGCAGAATTCTGAGAACAATGGAAGAGTTCCGTAGCATTTTTAAACTTAACCAGAATTCCAAGAACAATGGAAGAGTTCCGTAGCATTTTTAAACTTCTGCAGAATTCCGAAGAACAATGGAAGAGTTCCGTAGCATTTTTAAACTTCAGCAGAATTCCGAAGAACAATGGAAGAGTTCCGTAGCATTTTTAAACTTCATCAGAATTCCGAAGAACAATGGAAAAATTCTGTAGCATTTTTAAACTTCAGCAGAATTCCGAAGAACAATGGAAGAGTTCCGTAGCATTTTTAAACTTCAGCAGAATTCCTAGAACAAAGGAAGAGTTCCGTAGCATTTTTAAACTTCACCAGATTTCCGAGAACAATGGAAGAGTTCCGTAGCATTTTTAAACTTCAACAGAATTCCGAGAACAATGGAAGAGTTCCGTAGCATTTTTTAACTTCAGCAGAATTCCGAAGAACAATGGAAAAGTTCCGTAGCATTTTTAAACTTCATCAGAATTCCGAAGAACAATGGAAAAGTTCCGTAGCATTTTTAAACTTCAGCAGAATTCCGAGAACAATGGAAGAGCTCCGTAGCATTTTTAAATTTCACCAGAATTCCGAGAACAATGGAAGAGTTCCGTAGCATTTTTAAACTTCAGCAGAATTCCGAAGAACAATGGAAGAGTTCCATAGCATTTTTAAATTACAGCAGAATTCCGAAGAACAATGGAAGAGTTCCGTAGCATTTTTAAACTTCAGCAGAATTCCGAGAACAATGGATGAGTTCCGCAGCATTTTTAAACTTCACCAGAATTCCGAGGAACAATGGAAGAGTTCTGTAGCATTTTTAAACTTCACCAGAATACCGTGAACAATGGAAGAGTTCTGTAGCATTTTTAAACTTCAGCAGAATTCCGAAGAACAAAGGAATTGTTCCGTAGCATTTTTAAACTTCAGCAGAATTCTGAAGAACAAGAGAAGAGTTCTGTAGTATTTTTAAACTTCAGAAGAATTCCGAGAAAAATGGAACAGTTCCGTAGCATTTTTAAACTTCAGCAAAATTCCAGAAAACAATGGAAGAGTTCCGTAGCATTTTTAAACTTCAGCAGAATTCCGAAGAACAATGGAAGAGTTCCGCAGCATTTTTAAACTTCAGCAGAATTCCGAAGAACAATGGAAGAGTTCCGTAGCATTTTTAAACTTAAGCAGAATTCCGAAGAACAATGGAATTGATCCGTAACATTTTTAAACTTCAGCAGAATTCCCAAGAAAAATGGAAGAGCACCGTAGAATTTATAAGCTTCATCAGAATTCTGAGAACAATGGAAGAGTTCCGTAGCATTTTTAAACTTCACAGGAATTCCAAGAACAATGGAAGAGTTCCGTAGCATTTTTAAACTACAGCAGAATTCCGAAGAACAATGGAAGAGTTCCGTAGCATTTTTAAACTTCAGCAGAATTCCGAGAACAATGGAAGAGTTCCGTAGCATTTTTAAACTTCAGCAGAATTCCGAGAACAATGGAAGAGTTCCGTAGCATTTTTAAACTTCAGCAGAATTCCGAAGAACAATGGAAGAGCTCCGTAGCATTTTTAAACTTCAGCAAAATTCCGAGAACAATGGAAGAGTTCCATAGCATTTTTAAACTTCAGCAGAATTCCGAGAACAATGGAAGAGTTCCGTAGCATTTTTAAACTTCAGCAGAATTCCGAAGAACAATGGAAGAGTTCCGTAGCATTTTTAAACTTCAGCAGAATTCTGAAGAACAAGAGAAGAGTTCCGTTGCAGTTTTAAGCTTCATCAGAATTCCGAAGAACAATGGAAGAGTTCTGTAGCATTTTTAAACTTCAGCAGAATTCAGAAGAACAATGTAAGAGTTCCGTAGCATTTTTAATTTTCAGCAGAATTCCGAAGAACAATGGAAGAGTTCCGTAGCATTTTTAAACTTCAGCAGAATTCCGAAGAACAATGGAAGAGTTCCGTAGCCTTTTTAAACTTTGTCAGAATTCCGAAGAACAATGGAAAAGTTCCGTACCATTTTTATACTTCAGCAGAATTCCGAAGAACAATGGAAGAGTTCCGTAGCATTTTTAAACTTCAGCAGAATTCCGAAGAACAATGTAAGAGTTGCATAGCATTTTTAAACTTCAGCAGAATTCCGAAGAACAATGGAAGAGTTCCGTAGCATTTTTAAACTTCAGCAGAATTCCGAAGAACAATGGAAGAGTTCCGTTGCAGTTTTAAACTTCATCAGAATTCCGAAGAACAATGGAAGTGTTCCGCAGCATTTTTAAACTTCAGTAGAACTCAGAAGAACAAGGGGAGAGTTCCGTAGCATATTTCAACTTCAGCAGAATTCCGAAGAACAATGGAAATGATCCGTAACATTTTTAAACTTCAGCAGAATTCCCAAGAACAATGGAAGAGTACCGTAGAATTTATAAACTTCAGCAGAATTCTGAGAACAATGGAAGAGTTCCGTAGCATTTTTAAACTTAACCAGAATTCCAAGAACAATGGAAGAGTTCCGTAGCATTTTTAAACTTCTGCAGAATTCCGAAGAACAATGGAAGAGTTCCGTAGCATTTTTAAACTTCAGCAGAATTTCGAGAACAATGGAAGAGTTCCGTAGCATTTTTAAACTTCAGCAGAATTCCGAGAACAATGGAAGAGTTCCATAGCATTTTTAAACTTCAGCAGAATTCCGAAGAACAATGGAAGAGCTCCGTAGCATTTTTAAACTTCAGCAGAATTCCGAGAACAATGGAAGAGTTCCATAGCATTTTTAAACTTCAGCAGAATTCCGAGAACAATGGAAGAGTTCCGTAGCATTTTTAAACTTCAGCAGAATTCCGAAGAACAATGGAAGAGTTCCGTAGCATTTTTAAACTTCAGCAGAATTCCGAAGAGCAAGAGAAGAGTTCCGTTGCAGTTTTAAGCTTCATCAGAATTCCGAAGAACAATGGAAGGGTTCCGTAGCATTTTTAAACTTCAGCAGAATTCCGAAGAACAATGTAAGAGTTGCATAGCATTTTTAAACTTCAGCAGAATTCCGAAGAACAATGGAAGAGTTCCGTAGCATTTTTAAACTTCAGCAGAATTCCGAAGAACAATGGAAGAGTTCCGTTGCAGTTTTAAACTTCATCAGAATTCCGAAGAACAATGGAAGTGTTCCGCAGCATTTTTAAACTTCAGTAGAACTCAGAAGAACAAGGGGAGAGTTCCGTAGCATATTTAAACTTCAGCAGAATTCCGAGGAACAATGGAAATGATCCGTAACATTTTTAAACTTCAGCAGAATTCCCAAGAACAATGGAAGAGTACCGTAGAATTTATAAACTTCAGCAGAATTCTGAGAACAATGGAAGAGTTCCGTAGCATTTTTAAACTTAACCAGAATTCCAAGAACAATGGAAGAGTTCCGTAGCATTTTTAAACTTCTGCAGAATTCCGAAGAACAATGGAAGAGTTCCGTAGCATTTTTAAACTTCAGCAGAATTCCGAAGAACAATGGAAGAGTTCCGTAGCATTTTTAAACTTCATCAGAATTCCGAAGAACAATGGAAAAATTCTGTAGCATTTTTAAACTTCAGCAGAATTCCGAAGAACAATGGAAGAGTTCCGTAGCATTTTTAAACTTCAGCAGAATTCCTAGAACAAAGGAAGAGTTCCGTAGCATTTTTAAACTTCACCAGATTTCCGAGAACAATGGAAGAGTTCCGTAGCATTTTTAAACTTCAACAGAATTCCGAGAACAATGGAAGAGTTCCGTAGCATTTTTTAACTTCAGCAGAATTCCGAAGAACAATGGAAGAGTTCCGTATCATTTTTAAACTTCATCAGAATTCCGAAGAACAATGGAAAAGTTCCGTAGCATTTTTAAACTTCATCAGAATTCCGAAGAACAATGGAAAAGTTCCGTAGCATTTTTAAACTTCAGCAGAATTCCGAGAACAATGGAAGAGCTCCGTAGCATTTTTAAATTTCACCAGAATTCCGAGAACAATGGAAGAGTTCCGTAGCATTTTTAAACTTCAGCAGAATTCCGAAGAACAATGGAAGAGTTCCATAGCATTTTTAAATTACAGCAGAATTCCGAAGAACAATGGAAGAGTTCCGTAGCATTTTTAAACTTCAGCAGAATTCCGAGAACAATGGATGAGTTCCGCAGCATTTTTAAACTTCACCAGAATTCCGAGGAACAATGGAAGAGTTCTGTAGCATTTTTAAACTTCACCAGAATACCGTGAACAATGGAAGAGTTCTGTAGCATTTTTAAACTTCAGCAGAATTCCGAAGAACAAAGGAATTGTTCCGTAGCATTTTTAAACTTCAGCAGAATTCTGAAGAACAAGAGAAGAGTTCTGTAGTATTTTTAAACTTCAGAAGAATTCCGAGAAAAATGGAACAGTTCCGTAGCATTTTTAAACTTCAGCAAAATTCCAGAAAACAATGGAAGAGTTCCGTAGCATTTTTAAACTTCAGCAGAATTCCGAAGAACAATGGAAGAGTTCCGCAGCATTTTTAAACTTCAGCAGAATTCCGAAGAACAATGGAAGAGTTCCGTAGCATTTTTAAACTTAAGCAGAATTCCGAAGAACAATGGAATTGATCCGTAACATTTTTAAACTTCAGCAGAATTCCCAAGAAAAATGGAAGAGCACCGTAGAATTTATAAGCTTCATCAGAATTCTGAGAACAATGGAAGAGTTCCGTAGCATTTTTAAACTTCACAGGAATTCCAAGAACAATGGAAGAGTTCCGTAGCATTTTTAAACTTCAGCAGAATTCCGAAGAACAATGGAAGAGTTCCGTAGCATTTTTAAACTTCAGCAGAATTCCGAGAACAATGGAAGAGTTCCGTAGCATTTTTAAACTTCAGCAGAATTCCGAGAACAATGGAAGAGTTCCGTAGCATTTTTAAACTTCAGCAGAATTCCGAAGAACAATGGAAGAGCTCCGTAGCATTTTTAAACTTCAGCAAAATTCCGAGAACAATGGAAGAGTTCCATAGCATTTTTAAACTTCAGCAGAATTCCGAGAACAATGGAAGAGTTCCGTAGCATTTTTAAACTTCAGCAGAATTCCGAAGAACAATGGAAGAGTTCCGTAGCATTTTTAAACTTCAGCAGAATTCTGAAGAACAAGAGAAGAGTTCCGTTGCAGTTTTAAGCTTCATCAGAATTCCGAAGAACAATGGAAGAGTTCCGTAGCATTTTTAAACTTCAGCAGAATTTCGAGAACAATGGAAGAGTTCCGTAGCATTTTTAAACTTCAGCAGAATTCCGAGAACAATGGAAGAGTTCCGTAGCATTTTTAAACTTCAGCAGAATTCCGAAGAACAATGGAAGAGCTCCGTAGCATTTTTAAACTTCAGCAGAATTCCGAGAACAATGGAAGAGTTCCATAGCATTTTTAAACTTCAGCAGAATTCCGAGAACAATGGAAGAGTTCCGTAGCATTTTTAAACTTCAGCAGAATTCCGAGAACAATGGAAGAGCTCCGTAGCATTTTTAAACTTCAGCAGAATTCCGAGAACAATGGAAGAGTTCCATAGCATTTTTAAACTTCAGCAGAATTCCGAGAACAATGGAAGAGTTCCGTAGCATTTTTAAACTTCAGCAGAATTCCGAAGAACAATGGAAGAGTTCCGTAGCATTTTTAAACTTCAGCAGAATTCCGAAGAGCAAGAGAAGAGTTCCGTTGCAGTTTTAAGCTTCATCAGAATTCCGAAGAACAATGGAAGGGTTCCGTAGCATTTTTAAACTTCAGCAGAATTCCGAAGAACAATGTAAGAGTTGCATAGCATTTTTAAACTTCAGCAGAATTCCGAAGAACAATGGAAGAGTTCCGTAGCATTTTTAAACTTCAGCAGAATTCCGAAGAACAATGGAAGAGTTCCGTTGCAGTTTTAAACTTCATCAGAATTCCGAAGAACAATGGAAGTGTTCCGCAGCATTTTTAAACTTCAGTAGAACTCAGAAGAACAAGGGGAGAGTTCCGTAGCATATTTAAACTTCAGCAGAATTCCGAAGAACAATGGAAATGATCCGTAACATTTTTAAACTTCAGCAGAATTCCCAAGAACAATGGAAGAGTACCGTAGAATTTATAAACTTCAGCAGAATTCTGAGAACAATGGAAGAGTTCCGTAGCATTTTTAAACTTAACCAGAATTCCAAGAACAATGGAAGAGTTCCGTAGCATTTTTAAACTTCTGCAGAATTCCGAAGAACAATGGAAGAGTTCCGTAGCATTTTTAAACTTCAGCAGAATTCCGAAGAACAATGGAAGAGTTCCGTAGCATTTTTAAACTTCATCAGAATTCCGAAGAACAATGGAAAAATTCTGTAGCATTTTTAAACTTCAGCAGAATTCCGAAGAACAATGGAAGAGTTCCGTAGCATTTTTAAACTTCAGCAGAATTCCTAGAACAAAGGAAGAGTTCCGTAGCATTTTTAAACTTCACCAGATTTCCGAGAACAATGGAAGAGTTCCGTAGCATTTTTAAACTTCAACAGAATTCCGAGAACAATGGAAGAGTTCCGTAGCATTTTTTAACTTCAGCAGAATTCCGAAGAACAATGGAAAAGTTCCGTAGCATTTTTAAACTTCATCAGAATTCCGAAGAACAATGGAAAAGTTCCGTAGCATTTTTAAACTTCAGCAGAATTCCGAGAACAATGGAAGAGCTCCGTAGCATTTTTAAATTTCACCAGAATTCCGAGAACAATGGAAGAGTTCCGTAGCATTTTTAAACTTCAGCAGAATTCCGAAGAACAATGGAAGAGTTCCATAGCATTTTTAAATTACAGCAGAATTCCGAAGAACAATGGAAGAGTTCCGTAGCATTTTTAAACTTCAGCAGAATTCCGAGAACAATGGATGAGTTCCGCAGCATTTTTAAACTTCACCAGAATTCCGAGGAACAATGGAGGAGTTCTGTAGCATTTTTAAACTTCACCAGAATACCGTGAACAATGGAAGAGTTCTGTAGCATTTTTAAACTTCAGCAGAATTCCGAAGAACAAAGGAATTGTTCCGTAGCATTTTTAAACTTCAGCAGAATTCTGAAGAACAAGAGAAGAGTTCTGTAGTATTTTTAAACTTCAGAAGAATTCCGAGAAAAATGGAACAGTTCCGTAGCATTTTTAAACTTCAGCAAAATTCCAGAAAACAATGGAAGAGTTCCGTAGCATTTTTAAACTTCAGCAGAATTCCGAAGAACAATGGAAGAGTTCCGCAGCATTTTTAAACTTCAGCAGAATTCCGAAGAACAATGGAAGAGTTCCGTAGCATTTTTAAACTTAAGCAGAATTCCGAAGAACAATGGAATTGATCCGTAACATTTTTAAACTTCAGCAGAATTCCCAAGAAAAATGGAAGAGCACCGTAGAATTTATAAGCTTCATCAGAATTCTGAGAACAATGGAAGAGTTCCGTAGCATTTTTAAACTTCACAGGAATTCCAAGAACAATGGAAGAGTTCCGTAGCATTTTTAAACTTCAGCAGAATTCCGAAGAACAATGGAAGAGTTCCGTAGCATTTTTAAACTTCAGCAGAATTCCGAGAACAATGGAAGAGTTCCGTAGCATTTTTAAACTTCAGCAGAATTCCGAGAACAATGGAAGAGTTCCGTAGCATTTTTAAACTTCAGCAGAATTCCGAAGAACAATGGAAGAGCTCCGTAGCATTTTTAAACTTCAGCAAAATTCCGAGAACAATGGAAGAGTTCCATAGCATTTTTAAACTTCAGCAGAATTCCGAGAACAATGGAAGAGTTCCGTAGCATTTTTAAACTTCAGCAGAATTCCGAAGAACAATGGAAGAGTTCCGTAGCATTTTTAAACTTCAGCAGAATTCTGAAGAACAAGAGAAGAGTTCCGTTGCAGTTTTAAGCTTCATCAGAATTCCGAAGAACAATGGAAGAGTTCTGTAGCATTTTTAAACTTCAGCAGAATTCAGAAGAACAATGTAAGAGTTCCGTAGCATTTTTAATTTTCAGCAGAATTCCGAAGAACAATGGAAGAGTTCCGTAGCATTTTTAAACTTCAGCAGAATTCCGAAGAACAATGGAAGAGTTCCGTAGCCTTTTTAAACTTTGTCAGAATTCCGAAGAACAATGGAAAAGTTCCGTACCATTTTTATACTTCAGCAGAATTCCGAAGAACAATGGAAGAGTTCCGTAGCATTTTTAAACTTCAGCAGAATTCTGAAGAACAAGAGAAGAGTTCCGTTGCAGTTTTAAGCTTCATCAGAATTCCGAAGAACAATGGAAGAGTTCTGTAGCATTTTTAAACTTCAGCAGAATTCAGAAGAACAATGTATGAGTTCCGTAGCATTTTTAATTTTCAGCAGAATTCCGAAGAACAAGGGAAGAGTTCCGTAGCATTTTTAAACTTCAGCAGAATTCCGAAGAACAATGGAAGAGTTCCGTTGCAGTTTTAAACTTCATCAGAATTCCGAAGAACAATGGAAGTGTTCCGCAGCATTTTTAAACTTCAGTAGAACTCAGAAGAACAAGGGAAGAGTTCCGTAGCATATTTAAACTTCAGCAGAATTCCGAAGAACAATGGAAATGATCCGTAACATTTTTAAACTTCAGCAGAATTCCCAAGAACAATGGAAGAGTACCGTAGAATTTATAAACTTCAGCAGAATTCTGAGAACAATGGAAGAGTTCCGTAGCATTTTTAAACTTCACCAGAATTCCAAGAACAATGGAAGAGTTCCGTAGCATTTTTAAACTTCTGCAGAATTCCGAAGAACAATGGAAGAGTTCCGTAGCATTTTTAAACTTCAGCAGAATTCCGAAGAACAATGGAAGAGTTCCGTAGAATTTTTAAACTTCATCAGAATTCCGAAGAACAATGGAAAAATTCTGTAGCATTTTTGAACTTCAGCAGAATTCCGAAGAACAATGGAAGAGTTCCGTAGCATTTTTAAACTTCAGCAGAATTCCTAGAACAATGGAAGAGTTCCGTAGCATTTTTAAACTTCACCAGATTTCCGAGAACAATGGAAGAGTTCCGTAGCATTTTTAAACTTCAACAGAATTCCGAGAACAATGGAAGAGTTCCGTAGCATTTTTTAACTTCAGCAGAATTCCGAAGAACAATAGAAGAGTTCCGTATCATTTTTAAACTTCATCAGAATTCCGAAGAACAAAGGAAAAGTTCCGTAGCATTTTTAAACTTCATCAGAATTCCGAAGAACAATGGAAAAGTTCCGTAGCATTTTTAAACTTCAGCAGAATTCCGAGAACAATGGAAGAGCTCCGTAGCATTTTTAAACTTCACCAGAATTCCGAGAACAATGGAAGAGTTCCGTAGCATTTTTAAACTTCAACAGAATTCCGAGAACAATGGAAGAGTTCCGTAGCATTTTTAAACTTCAACAGAATTCCGAGAACAATGGAAGAGTTCCGTAGCATTTTTTAACTTCAGCAGAATTCCGAAGAACAATAGAAGAGTTCCGTATCATTTTTAAACTTCATCAGAATTCCGAAGAACAAAGGAAAAGTTCCGTAGCATTTTTAAACTTCATCAGAATTCCGAAGAACAATGGAAAAGTTCCGTAGCATTTTTAAACTTCAGCAGAATTCCGAGAACAATGGAAGAGCTCCGTAGCATTTTTAAACTTCACCAGAATTCCGAGAACAATGGAAGAGTTCCGTAGCATTTTTAAACTTCAACAGAATTCCGAGAACAATGGAAGAGTTCCGTAGCATTTTTAAACTTCAACAGAATTCCGAGAACAATGGAAGAGTTCCGTAGCATTTTTAAACTTCAGCAGAATTCCGAAGAACAATGGAAGAGTTCCGTAGAATTTTTAAACTTCATCAGAATTCCGAAGAACAATGGAAAAATTCTGTAGCATTTTTGAACTTCAGCAGAATTCCGAAGAACAATGGAAGAGTTCCGTAGCATTTTTAAACTTCAGCAGAATTCCTAGAACAATGGAAGAGTTCCGTAGCATTTTTAAACTTCACCAGATTTCCGAGAACAATGGAAGAGTTCCGTAGCATTTTTAAACTTCAACAGAATTCCGAGAACAATGGAAGAGTTCCGTAGCATTTTTTAACTTCAGCAGAATTCCGAAGAACAATAGAAGAGTTCCGTATCATTTTTAAACTTCATCAGAATTCCGAAGAACAAAGGAAAAGTTCCGTAGCATTTTTAAACTTCATCAGAATTCCGAAGAACAATGGAAAAGTTCCGTAGCATTTTTAAACTTCAGCAGAATTCCGAGAACAATGGAAGAGCTCCGTAGCATTTTTAAACTTCACCAGAATTCCGAGAACAATGGAAGAGTTCCGTAGCATTTTTAAACTTCAACAGAATTCCGAGAACAATGGAAGAGTTCCGTAGCATTTTTAAACTTCAGCAGAATTCCGAAGAACAATGGAAATATTCCGTAGCATTTTTAAACTTCAGCAGAATTCCGATGAACAATGGAAGAGTTCCGTAGCATTTTTAAACTTCAGCAGAATTCCGAAGAACAATGGAAGAGTTCCGTTGCAGTTCTAAGCTTCATCAGAATTTCAAAGAACAATGGAAGAGTTCCGTAGCATTTTTAAACTTCAGCAGAATTAAGAATAACAATGGAAGAGTTCCGTAGCATTTTTAAACTTCACCAGAATTCCGTGAACAATGGAAGAGTTCCGTAGCATTTTTAAACTTCAGCAGAATTCCGAAGAACAAAGGAAGTGTTCCGTAGCATTTTTAAACTTCAGCAGTATTCTGAAGAACAATGGAAGAGTTCTGTAGCATTTTCAAAGATCAGAAGAATTCCGAGAACAATGGAAGAGTTCCGTAGCATTTTTAAACTTCAACAGAATTCCGAGAACAATGGAAGAGTTCCGTAGCATTTTTAAACTTCAGCAGAATTCCGATGAACAATGGAAGAGTTCCGTAGCATTTTTAAACTTCATCAGAATTCCGAAGAACAATGGAAATATTCCGTAGCATTTTTAAACTTCAGGAGAATTCCGATGAACAATGGAAGAGATCCGTAGCATTTTTAAACTTCAGCAGAATTCCGAAGAACAATGAAAGAGTTCCGTTGCAGTTCTAAGCTTCATCAGAATTCCAAAGAACAATGGAAGAGTTCCGTAGCATTTTTAAACTTCAGCAGAATTAAGAATAACAATGGAAGAGTTCCGTAGCATTTTTAAACTTCACCAGAATTCCGTGAACAATGGAAGAGTTCCGTAGCATTTTTAAACTTCAGCAGAATTCCGAAGAACAAATTAAGTGATCCGTAGCATTTTTAAACTTCAGCAGTATTCTGAAGAACAATGGAAGAGTTCCGTAGCATTTTCAAACTTCAGAAGAATTCCGAGAACAATGGAAGAGTTCCACAGCATTTTTAAACTTCAGCAGAATTCCGAAAAACAATGGAAGAGTTCCGTAGCATTTTTAAACTTCAGCGGAATTCCGAAGAACAATGGAAGAGTTCCGTAGCATTTTTAAACTTCAGCAGAATTCCAAAGAACAATGGAAGAGTTCCATAGCATTTTTAAATTACAGCAGAATTCCGAAGAACAATGGAAGAGTTCCGTAGCATTTTTAAACTTCAGCAGAATTCCGAGAACAATGGATGAGTTCCTCAGCATTTTTAAACTTCACCAGAATTCCGAGGAGCAATGGAAGAGTTCTGTAGCATTTTTAAACTTCACCAGAATATCGTGAACAATGGAAGAGTTCTGTAGCATTTTTAAACTTCAGCAGAATTCCGAAGAATAAAGGAATTGTTCCGTAGTATTTTTAAACTACAGCAGATTTCTGAAGAACAAGAGAAGAGTTCTGTAGTATTTTTAAACTTCAGAAGAATTCCAAGAAAAATGGAAGAGTTCCGTAGCATTTTTAAACTTCAGCAGAATTCCGCAAAACAATCGAAGAGTTCCGTAGCATTTTTAAACTTCAGCGGAATTCCGAAGAACAATGGAAGAGTTCCGCAGCATTTTTAAACTTCAGCAGAATTCCGAAGAACAATGGAAGAGTTCCGTAGCATTTTTAAACTTAAGCAGAATTCCGAAGAACAATGGAATTGATCCGTAACATTTTTAAACTTCAGCAGAATTCCCAAGAATAATGGAAGAGCACCGTAGAATTTATAAGCTTCAGCAGAATTCTGAGAACAATGGAAGAGTTCCGTAGCATTTTTAAACTTCACAGGAATTCCAAGAACAATGGAAGAGTTCCGTAGCATTTTTAAACTTCGGCAGAATTCCGAAGAACAATGGAATAGTTCCGTAGCATTTTTAAACTTCAGCAGAATTCCGAGAACAATGGAAGAGTTCCGTAGCATTTTTAAACTTCACCAGAATTCCGAGAACAATGGAAGAGTTCCGTAGCATTTTTAAACTTCAGCAGAATTCCGAGAACAATGGAAGAGTTCCGTAGCATTTTTAAACTTCAGCAGAATTCCGAAGAACAATGGAAGAGTTCCGTAGCATTTTTAAACTTCTGCAGAATTCCGAAGAACAATGGAAGAGTTCCGTTGCAGTTTTAAGCTTCATCAGAATTCCGAAGAACAATGGAAGAGTTCCGTAGCATTTTTAAACTTCAGCCGAATTCAGAAGAACAATGTAAGAGTTCCGTAGCATTTTTAAACTTCAGCAGAATTCCAAAGAACAATGGAAGAGTTCCGTAGCATTTTTAAACTTCAGCAGAATTCCGAAGAACAATGGAAGAGTTCCGTTGCAGTTTTAAACTTCATCAGAATTCCGAAGAACAATGGAAGTGTTCCGCAGCATTTTTAAACTTCAGTAGAACTCAGAAGAACAAGGGAAGAGTTCCGTAGCATATTTAAACTTCAGCAGAATTCCGAAGAACAATGGAAATGATCCGTAACATTTTTAAACTTCAGCAGAATTCCCAAGAACAATGGAAGAGTACCGTAGAATTTATAAACTTCAGCAGAATTCTGAGAACAAAAGAAGAGTTCCGTAGCATTTTTAAACTTCACCAGAATTCCAAGAACAATGGAAGAGTTCCGTAGCATTTTTAAACTTCTGCAGAATTCCGAAGAACAATGGAAGAGTTTCGTAGCATTTTTAAACTTCAGCAGAATTCTGAAGAACAATGGAAGAGTTCCGTAGCATTTTTAAACTTCATCAGAATTCCGAAGAACAATGGAAAAATTCTGTAGCATTTTTAAACTTCAGCAGAATTCCGAAGAACAATGGAAGAGTTCCGTAGCATTTTTAAACTTCAGCAGAATTCCGAGAACAATGGAAGAGTTCCGTAGCATTTTTAAACTTCACCAGAATTCCGAGAACAATGGAAGAGTTCCGTAGCATTTTTAAACTTCAACAGAATTCTGAGAACAATGTAAGAGTTCCGTAGCATTTTTAAACTTCAGCAGAATTCCGAAGAACAATGGAAGAGTTCCGTAGCATTTTTAAACTTCATCAGAATTCCGAAGAACAATGGAAAAGTTCCGTAGTATTTTTAAACTTCAGCAGAAATCCGAAGAACAATGTAAGAGTTCCGTAGCATTTTTAAACTTCAGCAGAATTAAGAATAACAATGGAAGAGTTCCGTAGCATTTTTAAACTTCAGCAGAATTCCGAAGAACAATGGAAGAGTTCCGTTGCAGTTTTTAACTTCATCAGAATTCCGAAGAACAAAGGAAGTGTTCCGTAGCATTTTTAAACTTCAGCAGTATTCTGAAGAACAATGGAAGAGTTCTGTAGCATTTTCAAACTTCAGAAGAATTCCGAGAACAATGGAAGAGTTCCGTAGCATTTTTAAACTTCAACAGAATTCCGAGAACAATGGAAGAGTTCCGTAGCATTTTTAAATTTCAGCAGAATTCCGATGAACAATGGAAGAGTTCCGTAGCATTTTTAAACTTCATCAGAATTCCGAAAAACAATGGAAATATTCCGTAGCATTTTTAAACTTCAGCAGAATTCCGATGAACAATGGAAGAGATCCGTAGCATTTTTAAACTTCAGCAGAATTCCGAAGAACAATGGAAGAGTTCCGTTGCAGTTCTAAGCTTCATCAGAATTCCAAAGAACAATGGAAGAGTTCCGTAGCATTTTTAAACTTCAGCAGAATTAAGAATAACAATGGAAGAGTTCCGTAGCATTTTTAAACTTCAGCGGAATTCCGAAGAACAATGGAAGAGTTCCGTAGCATTTTTAAACTTCAGCAGAATTCCGAAGAACAATGGAAGAGTTCCATAGCATTTTTAAATTACAGCAGAATTCCGAAGAACAATGGAAGAGTTCCGTAGCATTTTTAAACTTCAGCAGATTTCTGAGAACAATGGATGAGTTCCTCAGCATTTTTAAACTTCACCAGAATTCCGAGGAACAATGGAAGAGTTCTGTAGCATTTTTTAACTTCACCAGAATATCGTGAACAATGGAAGAGTTCTGTAGCATTTTTAAACTTCAGCAGAATTCCGAAGAATAAAGGAATTGTTCCGTAGTATTTTTAAACTTCAGCAGAATTCTGAAGAACAAGAGAAGAGTTCTGTAGTATTTTTAAACTTCAGAAGAATTCCAAGAAAAATGGAAGAGTTCCGTAGCATTTTTAAACTTCAGCAGAATTCCGCAAAACAATGGAAGAGTTCCGTAGCATTTTTAAACTTCAGCAGAATTCCGAAGAACAATGGAAGAGTTCCGCAGCATTTTTAAACTTCAGCAGAATTCCGAAGAACAATGGAAGAGTTCCGTAGCATTTTTAAACTTAAGCAGAATTCCGAAGAACAATGGAATTGATCCGTAACATTTTTAAACTTCAGCAGAATTCCCAAGAACAATGGACGAGCACCTTAGAATTTATAAGCTTCAGCAGAATTCTGAGAACAATGGAAGAGTTCCGTAGCATTTTTAAACTTCACAGGAATTCCAAGAACAATGGATGAGTTCCGTAGCATTTTTAAACTTCGGCAGAATTCCGAAGAACAATGGAATAGTTCCGTAGCATTTTTAAACTTCAGCAGAATTCCGAGAACAATGGAAGAGTTCCGTAGCATTTTTAAACTTCACCAGAATTCCGAGAACAATGGAAGAGTTCCGTAGCATTTTTAAACTTCAGCAGAATTCCGAGAACAATGGAAGAGTTCCGTAGCATTTTTAAACTTCAGCAGAATTCCGAAGAACAATGGAAGAGTTCCGTAGCATTTTTAAACTTCAGCAGAATTCCGAAGAACAATGGAAGAGTTCCGTTGCAGTTTTAAGCTTCATCAGAATTCCGAAGAACAATGAAAGAGTTCCGTAGCATTTTTAAACTTCAGCCGAATTCAGAAGAACAATGTAAGAGTTCCGTAGGATTTTTAAACTTCAGCAGAATTCCAAAGAACAATGGAAGAGTTCCATAGCATTTTTAAACTTCAGCAGAATTCCGAAGAACAATGGAAGAGTTCCGTTGCAGTTTTAAACTTCATCGGAATTCCGAAGAACAATGGAAGTGTTCCGCAGCATTTTTAAACTTCAGTAGAACTCAGAAGAACAAGGGAAGAGTTCCGTAGCATATTTAAACTTCAGCAGAATTCCGAAGAACAATGGAAATGATCCGTAACATTTTTAAACTTCAGCAGAATTCCCAAGAACAATGGAAGAGTACCGTAGAATTTATAAACTTCAGCAGAATTCTGAGAACAAAGGAAGAGTTCCGTAGCATTTTTAAACTTCACCAGAATTCCAAGAACAATGGAAGAGTTCCGTAGCATTTTTAAACTTCTGCAGAATTCCGAAGAACAATGGAAGAGTTCCGTAGCATTTTTAAACTTCAGCAGAATTCTGAAGAACAATGGAAGAGTTCCGTAGCATTTTTAAACTTCATCAGAATCCCGAAGAACAATGGAAAAATTCTGTAGCATTTTTAAACTTCAGCAGAAATCCGAAGAACAATGGAAGAGTTCCGTAGCATTTTTAAACTTCAGCAGAATTCCGAGAACAATGGAAGAGTTCCGTAGCATTTTTAAACTTCACCAGAATTCCGAGAACAATGCAAGAGTTTCGTAGCATTTTTAAACTTCAACAGAATTCTGAGAACAATGGAAGAGTTCCGTAGCATTTTTAAACTTCAGCAGAATTCCGAAGAACAATGGAAGAGTTCCGTAGCATTTTTAAACTTCATCAGAATTCCGAAGAACAATGGAAAAGTTCCGTAGTATTTTTAAACTTCAGCAGAAATCCGAAGAACAATGGAAGAGTTCTGTAGCATTTTTAAACTTCAGCAGAATTAAGAATAACAATGGAAGTGTTCCGTAGCATTTTTAAACTTCAGCAGAATTCCGAAGAACAATGGAAGAGTTCCGTTGCAGTTTTTAACTTCATCAGAATTCCGAAGAACAAAGGAAGTGTTCCGTAGCATTTTTAAACTTCAGCAGTATTCTGAAGAACAATGGAAGAGTTCTGTAGCATTTTCAAACTTCAGAAGAATTCCGAGAACAATGGAAGAGTTCCACAGTATTTTTAAACTTCAGCAGAATTCCGAAAAACAATGGAAGAGTTCCGTAGCATTTTTAAACTTCAGCAGAATTCCAAAGGACAAGGGAAGAGTTCCGTAGCATTTTTAAACTTCAGCAGAATTCCGAAGAACAATGGAAGAGTTCCATAGCATTTTTAAATTACAGCAGAATTCCGAAGAACAATGGAAGAGTTCCGTAGCATTTTTAAACTTCAGCAGAATTCCGAGAACAATGGAAGAGTTCTGTAGCATTTTTAAACTTCAGCAGAATTCCGAAGAACAATGGAAGAGTTCCGTAGCATTTTTAAACTTCAGCAGAATTCCGAAGAACAATGGAAGAGTTCCGTTGCAGTTTTAAACTTCATCAGAATTCCGAAGAACAATGGAAGAGTTCCGTAGCATTTTTAAACTTCAGCAGAGCTCAGAAGAACAATGAAGAGTCCCGTAGCATTTTTAAACTTCAGCAGAATTCCGAAGAACAATGGAAGAGTTCCGTAGCATTTTTAAACTTCAGTAGAATTAAAAATAACAATGGAAGAGTTCCGTAGCATTTTTAAACTTCACCAGAATACCGTGAACAATGGAGGAGTTCTGCAGCATTTTTAAACTTCAGCAGAATTCCGAAGAACAAAGGAAGTGTTTCGTAGCATTTTTAAACTTCAGCAGAATTCTGAAGAACAAGAGAAGAGTTCTGTAGCATTTTTAAGCTTCAGAAGAATTCCGAGAAAAATGGAAGAGTTCCGTAGCATTTTTAAACTTCAGCAGAATTCCGCAAAACAATGGAAGAGTTCCGTAGCATTTTTAAACTTCAGCAGAATTCCGAAGAACAATGGAAGAGTTCCATAGCATTTTTAAACTTCAGCAGAATTCCGAGAACAATGGATGAGTTCCGTAGCATTTTTAAACTTCACCAGAATTCTGAGAACAATGGAAGAGTTCCGTAGCATTTTTAAACTTCACCAGAATTCCGAGAACAATGGAAGAGTTCCATAGCATTTTTAAACTTCACCAGAATTCCGAAGAACAATGGAACAGTTCCATAGCATTTTTAAGCTTCAGCAGAATTCCGAAGAACAATGAAAGAGTTCCGTAGCATTTATAAACTTCAGCAGAATTCCGAGAACAATGGAAGAGTTCCGTAGCATTTTTAAACTTCAGCAGAATTCTGAAGAACAATGGAAGAGTTCCATAGCATTTTTAAATTACAGCAAAATTCCGAAGAACAATGGAAGAGTTCCGTAGCATTTTTAAACTTCAGCAGAATTCTGAGAACAATGGATGAGTTCCGCAGCATTTTTAAACTTCACCAGAATTCCGAGGAACAATGGAAGAGTTCCGTAGCATTTTTAAACTTCACCAGAATACCGTGAACAATGGAAGAGTTCTGTACCATTTTTAAACTTCAGCAGAATTCCGAAGAACAAAGGAATTGTTCCGTAGCATTTTTAAACTTCAGCAGAATTCTGAAGAACAAGAGAAGAGTTCTGTAGTATTTTTAAACTTCAGAAGAATTCCGAGAAAAATGGAAGAGTTCCGTAGCATTTTTAAACTTCAGCAGAATTCCGCAAAACAATGGAAGAGTTCCGTAGCATTTTTAAACTTCAGCAGAATTCCGAAGAACAATGGAAGAGTTCCGCAGCATTTTTAAACTTCAGCAGAATTCCGAAGAACAATGGAAGAGTTCCGTAGCATTTTTAAACTTCAGCAGAATTCGCAAGAACAATGGAAGAGCACCGTAGAATTTATAAGCTTCAGCAGAATTCTGAGAACAATGGAAGAGTTCCGTAGCATTTTTAAACTTCACAGGAATTCCAAGAACAATGGAAGAGTTCCGTAGCATTTTTAAACTTCGGCAGAATTCCGAAGAACAATGGAATAGTTCCGTAGCATTTTTAAACTTCAGCAGAATTCCGAGAACAATGGAAGAGTTCCGTAGCATTTTTAAACTTCACCAGAATTCCGAGAACAATGGAAGAGTTCCGAAGCATTTTTAAACTTCAGCAGAATTCCGAGAACAATGGAAGAGTTTCGTAGCATTTTTAAACTTCAGCAGAATTCCGAAGAACAATGGAAGAGTTCCGTAGCATTTTTAAACTTCAGCAGAATTCCAAAGAACAATGGAAGAGTTCCGTTGCAGTTTTAAGCTTCATCAGAATTCCGAAGAACAATGGAAGAGTTCCGTAGCATTTTTAAACTTCAGCAGAATTCAGAAGAACAATGGAAGAGTTCCGTAGCATTTTTAAACTTCAGCAGAATTCAGAAGAACAATGGAAGAGTTCCGTAGCATTTTTAAACTTCAGCAGAATTCCGAAGAACAATGGAAGAGTTCCGTTGCAGTTTTTAACTTCATCAGAATTCCGAAGAACAAGGGAAGTGTTCCGCAGCATTTTTAAACTTCAGTAGAACTCAGAAGAACAAGGGAAGAGTTCCGTAGCATATTTAAACTTCAGCAGAATTCCGAAGAACAATGGAAATGATCCGTAACATTTTTAAACTTCAGCAGAATTCCCAAGAACAATGGAAGAGTACCGTAAAATTTATAAACTTCAGCAGAATTCTGAGAACAATGGAAGAGTTCCGTAGCATTTTTAAACTTCACCAGAATTCCAAGAACAATGGAAGAGTTCCGTAGCATTTTTAAACTTCTGCAGAATTCCGAAGAAGAATGGAAGAGTTCCGTAGCATTTTTAAACTTCAGCAGAATTCCGAAGAACAATGGAAGAGTTCCGTAGCATTTTTAAACTTCACCAGAATTCTGAGAACAATGGAAGAGTTCCATAGCATTTTTAAACTTCAGCAGAATTCCGAGAACAATGGAAGAGTTTCCTAGCATTTTTAAACTTCAGCAGAATTCCGAAGAACAATGGAAGAGTTCCGTTGCATTTTTAAACTTCAGCAGAATTCCGAAGAACAATGGAAGAGTTCCGTTGCAGTTTTAAGCTTCATCAGAATTCCGAAGAACAATGGAAGAGTTCCGTAGCATTTTTAAACTTCAGCAGAATTCAGAAGAACAATGTAAGAGTTCCGTAGCATTTTTAAACTTCAGCAGAATTCCGAAGAACAATGGAAGAGTTCCGTAGCATTTTTAAACTTCAGCAGAATTCCGAAGAACAATGGAAGAGTTCCGTTGCAGTTTTTAACTTCATCAGAATTCCGAAGAACACGGGAAGTGTTCCGCAGCATTTTTAAACTTCAGTAGAACTCAGAAGAACAAGGGAAGAGTTCCGTAGCATATTTAAACTTCAGCAGAATTCCGAAGAACAATGGAAATGATCCGTAACATTTTTAAACTTCAGCAGAATTCCCAAGAACAATGGAAGAGTACCGTAGAATTTATAAACTTCAGCAGAATTCTGAGAACAATGGAAGAGTTCCGTAGCATTTTTAAACTTCACCAGAATTCCAAGAACAATGGAAGAGTTCCGTAGCATTTTTAAACTTCTGCAGAATTCCGAAGAACAATGGAAGAGTTCCGTAGCATTTTTAAACTTCAGCAGAATTCTGAAGAACAATGGAAGAGTTCCGTAGCATTTTTAAACTTCATCAGAATTCCGAAGAACAATGGAAAAATTCTGGAGCATTTTTAAACTTCAGCAGAATTCCGAAGAACAATGGAAGAGTTCCGTAGCATTTTTAAACTTCAGCAGAATTCCGAGAATAATGGAAGAGTTCCGTAGCATTTTTAAACTTCAACAGAATTCCGAGAACAATGGAAGAGTTCCGTAGCATTTTTAAACTTCAACAGAATTCTGAGAACAATGGAAGAGTTCCGTAGCATTTTTAAACTTCAGCAGAATTCCGAAGAACAATGGAAGAGTTCCGTAGCATTTTTAAACTTCATCAGAATTCCGAAGAACAATGGAAAAGTTCCGTAGCATTTTTAAACTTCAGCAGAATTCTGAAGAACAATGGAAGAGTTCCGTAGCATTTTTAAACTTCAGCAGAATTAAGAATAACAATGGAACAGTTCCGTAGCATTTTTAAACTTCACCAGAATTCCGTGAACAATGGAAGAGTTCCGTAGCATTTTTAAACTTCAGTAGAATTAAAAATAACAATGGAAGAGTTCCGTAGCATTTTTAAACTTCACCAGAATACCGTGAACAATGGAAGAGTTCTGCAGCATTTTTAAAATTCAGCAGAATTCCGAAGAACAAAGGAAGTGTTCCGTAGCATTTTTAAACTTCAGCAGAATTCTGAAGAACAAGAGAAGAGTTCTGTAGCATTTTTAAACTTCAGAAGAATTCCGAGAAAAATGGAAGAGTTCCGTAGCATTTTTAAACTTCAGCAGAATTCCGCAAAACAATGGAAGAGTTCCGTAGCATTTTTAAACTTCACCAGAATTCCGAGAACAATGGAAGAGTTCCATAGCATTTTTAACTTCAGCAGAATTCCGAAGAACAATGGAACAGTTCCATAGCATTTTTAAGCTTCAGCACAATTCCGAAGAACAATGGAAGAGTTCCGTAGCATTTATAAACTTCAGCAGAATTCCGAGAACAATGGAAGAGTTCCGTAGCATTTTTAAACTTCAGCAGAATTCCGAAGAACAATGGAAGAGTTCCATAGCATTTTTAAATTACAGCAGAATTCCGAAGAACAATGGAAGAGTTCCGTAGCATTTTTAAACTTCAGCAGAATTCCGAGAACAATGGATGAGTTCCGCAGCACTTTTAAACTTCACCAGAATTCCGAGGAACAATGGAAGAGTTCCGTAGCATTTTTAAACTTCACCAGAATACCGTGAACAATGGAAGAGTTCTGTACCATTATTAAACTTCAGCAGAATTCCGAAGAACAAAGGAATTGTTCCGTAGCATTTTCAAACTTCAGCAGAATTCTGAAGAACAAGAGAAGAGTTCTGTAGTATTTTTAAACTTCAGAAGAATTCCGAGAAAAATGGAAGAGTTCCGTAGCATTTTTAAACTTCAGCAGAATTCCGTAAAACAATGGAAGAGTTCCGTAGCATTTTTAAACTTCAGCAGAATTCCGAAGAACAATGGAAGAGTTCCGCAGCATTTTTAAACTTCAGCAGAATTCCGAAGAACAATGGAAGAGTTCCGTAGCATTTTTAAACTTAGCAGAATTCCGAAGAACAATGGAATTGATCCGTAACATTTTTAAACTTCAGCAGAATTCCCAAGAACAATGGAAGAGCACCGTAGAATTTATAAGCTTCAGCAGAATTCTGAGAACAATGGAAGAGTTCCGTAACATTTTTAAACTTCACAGGAATTCCAAGAACAATGGAAGAGTTCCGTAGCATTTTTAAACTTCGGCAGAATTCCGAAGAACAATGGAATAGTTCCGTAGCATTTTTAAACTTCAGCAGAATTCCGAGAACAATGGAAGAGTTCCGTAGCATTTTTAAACTTCACCAGAATTCCGAGAACAATGGAAGAGTTCCATAGCATTTTTAAACTTCAGCAGAATTCCGAGAACAATGGAAGAGTTCCGTAGCATTTTTAAACTTCAGCAGAATTCCGAAGAACAATGGAAGAGTTCCGTAGCATTTTTAAACTTCAGCAGAATTCCGAAGAACAATGGAAGAGTTCCGTTGCAGTTTTAAGCTTCATCAGAATTCCGAAGAACAATGGAAGAGTTCCGTAGCATTTTTAAACTTCAGCAGAATTCAGAAGAACAATGTAAGAGTTCCGTAGCATTTTTAAACTTCAGCAGAATTCCGAAGAACAATGGAAGAGTTCCGTAGCATTTTTAAACTTCAGCAGAATTCCAAAGAACAATGGAAGAGTTCCGTTGCAGTTTTTAACTTCATCAGAATTCCGAAGAACAAGGGAAGTGTTCCGCAGCATTTTTAAACTTCAGTAGAACTCAGAAGAACAAGGGAAGAGTTCCGTAGCATATTTAAACTTCAGCAGAATTCCGAAGAACAATGGAAATGATCCGTAATATTTTTAAACTTCAGCAGAATTCCCAAGAACAATGGAAGAGTACCGTAGAATTTATAAACTTCAGCAGAATTCTGAGAACAATGGAAGAGTTCCGTAGCATTTTTAAACTTCACCAGAATTCCAAGAACAATGGAAGAGTTCCGTAGCATTTTTAAACTTCTGCAGAATTCCGAAGAACAATGGAAGAGTTCCGTAGCATTTTTAAACTTCAGCAGAATTCTGAAGAACAATGGAAGAGTTCCGTAGCATTTTTAAACTTCATCAGAATTCCGAAGAACAATGGAAAAATTCTGTAGCATTTTTAAACTTCAGCAGAATTCCGAAGAACAATGGAAGAGTTCCGTAGCATTTTTAAACTTCAGCAGAATTCCGAGAACAATGGAAGAGTTCCGCAGCATTTTTAAACTTCACCAGAATTCCGAGAACAATGGAAGAGTTCCGTAGCATTTTTAAACTTCAACAGAATTCTGAGAACAATGGAAGAGTTCCGTAGCATTTTTAAACTTCATCAGAATTCCGAAGAACAATGGAAAAGTTCCGTAGCATTTTTAAACTTCAGCAGAATTCCAAGAACAATGGAAGAATTCCGTAGCATTTTTAAACTTCTGCAGAATTCCGAAGAACAATGGAAGAGTTCCGTAGCATTTTTAAACTTCAGCAGAATTCCGAAGAACAATAGAAGAGTTCCGTAGCCTTTTTAAACTTCATCAGAATTCCGAAGAACAATGGAAAAGTTCCGTAGCATTTTTAAACTTCAGCAGAATTCCGAAGAACAATGGAAGAGTTCCGTAGCATTTTTAAACTTCAGCAGAATTAAGAATAACAATGGAACAGTTCCGTAGCATTTTTAAACTTCACCAGAATTCCGTGAACAATGGAAGAGTTCCGTAGCATTTTTAAACTTCAGTAGAATTAAAAATAACAATGGAAGAGTTCCGTAGCATTTTTAAACTTCACCAGAATACCGTGAACAATGGAAGAGTTCTGCAGCATTTTTAAAATTCAGCAGAATTCCGAAGAACAAAGGAAGTGTTCCGTAGCATTTTTAAACTTCAGCAGAATTCTGAAGAACAAGAGAAGAGTTCTGTAGCATTTTTAAACTTCAGAAGAATTCCGAGAAAAATGGAAGAGTTCCGTAGCATTTTTAAACTTCTTCAGAATTCCGAAGAACAATGGAAGAGTTCCGTAGCATTTTTAAACTTCAGCAGAATTCTGAAGAACAATGGAAGAGTTCCGTAGCATTTTTAAACTTCATCAGAATTCCGAAGAACAATGGAAAAATTCTGAAGCATTTTTAAACTTCAGCAGAATTCCGAAGAACAATGGAAGAGTTCCGTAGCATTTTTAAACTTCAGCAGAATTCCGAGAATAATGGAAGAGTTCCGTAGCATTTTTAAACTTCAACAGAATTCCGAGAACAATGGAAGAGTTCCGTAGCATTTTTAAACTTCAGCAGAATTCCAAAGAACAATGGAAGAGTTCCGTAGCATTTTTAAACTTCATCAGAATTCCGAAGAACAATGGAAAAGTTCCGTAGCATTTTTAAACTTCAGCAGAATTCTGAAGAACAATGGAAGAGTTCCGTAGCATTTTTAAACTTCAGCAGAATTAAGAATAACAATGGAACAGTTCCGTAGCATTTTTAAACTTCACCAGAATTCCGTGAACAATGGAAGAGTTCCGTAGCATTTTTAAACTTCAGTAGAATTAAAAATAACAATGGAAGAGTTCCGTAGCATTTTTAAACTTCACCAGAATACCGTGAACAATGGAAGAGTTCTGCAGCATTTTTAAAATTCAGCAGAATTCCGAAGAACAAAGGAAGTGTTCCGTAGCATTTTTAAACATCAGCAGAATTCTGAAGAACAAGAGAAGAGTTCTGTAGCATTTTTAAACTTCAGAAGAATTCCGAGAAAAATGGAAGAGTTCCGTAGCATTTTTAAACTTCAGCAGAATTCCGCAAAACAATGGAAGAGTTCCGTAGCATTTTTAAACTTCACCAGAATTCCGAGAACAATGGAAGAGTTCCATAGCATTTTTAACTTCAGCAGAATTCCGAAGAACAATGGAACAGTTCCATAGCATTTTTAAGCTTCAGCACAATTCCGAAGAACAATGGAAGAGTTCCGTAGCATTTATAAACTTCAGCAGAATTCCGAGAACAATGGAAGAGTTCCGTAGCATTTTTAAACTTCAGCAGAATTCCGAAGAACAATGGAAGAGTTCCATAGCATTTTTAAATTACAGCAGAATTCCGAAGAACAATGGAAGAGTTCCGTAGCATTTTTAAACTTCAGCAGAATTCCGAGAACAATGGATGAGTTCCGCAGCACTTTTAAACTTCACCAGAATTCCGAGGAACAATGGAAGAGTTCCGTAGCATTTTTAAACTTCACCAGAATACCGTGAACAATGGAAGAGTTCTGTACCATTTTTAAACTTCAGCAGAATTCCGAAGAACAAAGGAATTGTTCCGTAGCATTTTCAAACTTCAGCAGAATTCTGAAGAACAAGAGAAGAGTTCTGTAGTATATTTAAACTTCAGAAGAATTCCGAGAAAAATGGAAGAGTTCCGTAGCATTTTTAAACTTCAGCAGAATTCCGCAAAACAATGGAAGAGTTCCGTAGCATTTTTAAACTTCAGCAGAATTCCGAAGAACAATGGAAGAGTTCCGCAGCATTTTTAAACTTCAGAAGAATTCCGAAGAACAATGGAAGAGTTCCGTAGCATTTTTAAACTTAAGCAGAATTCCGAAGAACAATGGAATTGATTCGTAACATTTTTAAACTTCAGCAGAATTCCCAAGAACAATGGAAGAGCACCGTAGAATTTATAAGCTTCAGCAGAATTCTGAGAACAATGGAAGAGTTCCGTAACATTTTTAAACTTCACAGGAATTCCAAGAACAATGGAAGAGTTCCGTAGCATTTTTAAACTTCGGCAGAATTCCGAAGAACAAGAAGAGTTCCGTAGCATTTTTAAACTTCAGCAGAATTCCCAGAACAATGGAAGAGTTCCGTAGCATTTTTAAACTTCACCAGAATTCCGAGAACAATGGAAGAGTTCCATAGCATTTTTAAACTTCAGCAGAATTCCGAGAACAATGGAAGAGTTCCGTAGCATTTTTAAACTTCAGCAGAATTCCGAAGAACAATGGAAGAGTTCCGTAGCATTTTTAAACTTCAGCAGAATTCCGAAGAACAATGGAAGAGTTCCGTTGCAGTTTTAAGCTTCATCAGAATTCCGAAGAACAATGGAAGAGTTCCGTAGCATTTTTAAACTTCAGCAGAATTCAGAAGAACAATGTAAGAGTTCCGTAGCATTTTTAAACTTCAGCAGAATTCCGAAGAACAATGGAAGAGTTCCGTAGCATTTTTAAACTTCAGCAGAATTCCGAAGAACAATGGAAGAGTTCCGTTGCAGTTTTTAACTTCATCAGAATTCCGAAGAACAAGGGAAGTGTTCCGCAGCATTTTTAAACTTCAGTAGAACTCAGAAGAACAAGGGAAGAGTTCCGTAGCATATTTAAACTTCAGCAGAATTCCGAAGAACAATGGAAATGATCCGTAATATTTTTAAACTTCAGCAGAATTCCCAAGAACAATGGAAGAGTACCGTAGAATTTATAAACTTCAGCAGAATTCTGAGAACAATGGAAGAGTTCCGTAGCATTTTTAAACTTCACCAGAATTCCAAGAACAATGGAAGAGTTCCGTAGCATTTTTAAACTTCTGCAGAATTCCGAAGAACAATGGAAGAGTTCCGTAGCATTTTTAAACTTCAGCAGAATTCTGAAGAACAATGGAAGAGTTCCGTAGCATTTTTAAACTTCATCAGAATTCCGAAGAACAATGGAAAAATTCTGTAGCATTTTTAAACTTCAGCAGAATTCCGAAGAACAATGGAAGAGTTCCGTAGCATTTTTAAACTTCAGCAGAATTCCGAGAACAATGGAAGAGTTCCGCAGCATTTTTAAACTTCAACAGAATTCCGAGAACAATGGAAGAGTTCCGTAGCATTTTTAAACTTCAACAGAATTCTGAGAACAATGCAAGAGTTCCGTAGCATTTTTAAACTTCAGCAGAATTCCGAAGAACAATGGAAGAGTTCCTTAGCATTTTTAAACTTCATCAGAATTCCGAAGAACAATGGAAAAGTTCCGTAGCATTTTTAAACTTCAGCAGAATTCCAAGAACAATGGAAGAATTCCGTAGCATTTTTAAACTTCTGCAGAATTCCGAAGAACAATGGAAGAGTTCCGTAGCATTTTTAAACTTCAGCAGAATTCCGAAGAACAATAGAAGAGTTCCGTAGCCTTTTTAAACTTCATCAGAATTCCGAAGAACAATGGAAAAGTTCCGTAGCATTTTTAAACTTCAGCAGAATTCCGAAGAACAATGGAAGAGTTCCGTAGCATTTTTAAACTTCAGCAGAATTAAGAATAACAATGGAACAGTTCCGTAGCATTTTTAAACTTCACCAGAATTCCGTGAACAATGGAAGAGTTCCGTAGCATTTTTAAACTTCAGCAGAATTCCGAAGAACAAAGGAAGTGTTCCGTAGCATTTTTAAACTTCAGCAGTATTCTGAAGAACAATGGAAGAGTTCTGTAGCATTTTCAAACTTCAGAAGAATTCCGAGAACAATGGAAGAGTTCCACAGAATTTTTAAACTTCAGCAGAATTCCGAAAAACAATGGAAGAGTTCTGTAACATTTTTAAACTTCAGCAGAATTCCAAAGAACAATGGAAGAGTTCCGTAGCATTTTTAAACTTCAGCAGAATTCCGAAGAACAATGGAAGAGTTCCGTAGCATTTTTAAATTACAGCAGAATTCCGAAGAACAATGGAAGAGTTCCGTAGCATTTTTAAACTTCACCAGAATTCCGAGAACAATGGATGAGTTCCGCAGCATTTTTAAACTTCACCAGAATTCCGAGGAACAATGGAAGAGTTCCGTAGCATTTTTAAACTTCAGCAGAATTCCGAAGAACAATGGATGAGTTCCGTAGCATTTTTAAACTTCAACAGAATTCTGAGAACAATGGAAGAGTTCCGTAGCATTTTTAAACTTCAGCAGAATTCCGAAGAACAATGGAAGAGTTCCGTAGCATTTTTAAACTTCAGCAGAATTAAGAATAACAATGGAACAGTTCCGTAGCATTTTTAAACTTCACCAGAATTCCGTGAACAATGGAAGAGTTCCGTAGCATTTTTAAACTTCAGTAGAACTCAGAAGAACAAGGGAAGAGTTCCGTAGCATATTTAAACTTCAGCAGAATTCCGAAGAACAATGGAAATGATCCGTAATATTTTTAAACTTCAGCAGAATTCCCAAGAACAATGGAAGAGTACCGTAGAATTTATAAACTTCAGCAGAATTCTGAGAACAATGGAAGAGTTCCGTAGCATTTTTAAACTTCACCAGAATTCCAAGAACAATGGAAGAGTTCCGTAGCATTTTTAAACTTCTGCAGAATTCCGAAGAACAATGGAAGAGTTCCGTAGCATTTTTAAACTTCAGCAGAATTCTGAAGAACAATGGAAGAGTTCCGTAGCATTTTTAAACTTCATCAGAATTCCGAAGAACAATGGAAAAATTCTGTAGCATTTTTAAACTTCAGCAGAATTCCGAAGAACAATGGAAGAGTTCCGTAGCATTTTTAAACTTCAGCAGAATTCCGAGAACAATGGAAGAGTTCCGCAGCATTTTTAAACTTCAACAGAATTCCGAGAACAATGGAAGAGTTCCGTAGCATTTTTAAACTTCAACAGAATTCTGAGAACAATGGAAGAGTTCCGTAGCATTTTTAAACTTCAGCAGAATTCCGAAGAACAATGGAAGAGTTCGTAGCATTTTTAAACTTCATCAGAATTCCGAAGAACAATGGAAAAGTTCCGTAGCATTTTTAAACTTCAGCAGAATTCCAAGAACAATGGAAGAATTCCGTAGCATTTTTAAACTTCTGCAGAATTCCGAAGAACAATGGAAGAGTTCCGTAGCATTTTTAAACTTCAGCAGAATTCCGAAGAACAATAGAAGAGTTCCGTAGCCTTTTTAAACTTCATCAGAATTCTGAAGAACAATGGAAAAGTTCCGTAGCATTTTTAAACTTCAGCAGAATTCCGAAGAACAATGGAAGAGTTCCGTAGCATTTTTAAACTTCAGCAGAATTAAGAATAACAATGGAACAGTTCCGTAGCATTTTTAATCTTCACCAGAATTCCGTGAACAATGGAAGAGTTCCGTAGCATTTTTAAACTTCAGCAGAATTCCGAAGAACAAAGGAAGTGGTCCGTAGCATTTTTAAACTTCAGCAGTATTCTGAAGAACAATGGAAGAGTTCTGTAGCATTTTCAAACTTCAGAAGAATTCCGAGAACAATGGAAGAGTTCCACAGAATTTTTAAACTTCAGCAGAATTCCGAAAAACAATGGAAGAGTTCTGTAGCATTTTTAAACTTCAGCAGAATTCCAAAGAACAATGGAAGAGTTCCGTAGCATTTTTAAACTTCAGCAGAATTCCGAAGAACAATGGAAGAGTTCCGTAGCATTTTTAAATTACAGCAGAATTCCGAAGAACAATGGAAGAGTTCCGTAGCATTTTTAAACTTCACCAGAATTCCGAGAACAATGGATGAGTTCCGCAGCATTTTTAAACTTCACCAGAATTCCGAGGAACAATGGAAGAGTTCTGTAGCATTTTTAAACTTCAGCAGAATTCCGAAGAACAATGGAAGAGTTCCGTAGCATTTTTAAACTTCAACAGAATTCTGAGAACAATGGAAGAGTTCCGTAGCATTTTTAAACTTCATCAGAATTCCGAAGAACAATGGAAGAGTTCCGTAGCATTTTTAATATTCATCAGAATTCCGAAGAACAATGGAAAAGTTCCGTAGCATTTTTAAACTTCAGCAGAATTCCGAAGAACAATGGAAGAGTTCCGTAGCATTTTTAAACTTCAGCAGAATTAAGAATAACAATGGAACAGTTCCGTAGCATTTTTAAACTTCACCAGAATTCCGTGAACAATGGAAGAGTTCCGTAGCATTTTTAAACTTCAGTAGAATTAAAAATAACAATGGAAGAGTTCCGTAGCATTTTTAAACTTCACCAGAATACCGTGAACAATGGAAGAGTTCTGCAGCATTTTTAAAATTCAGCAGAATTCCGAAGAACAAAGGAAGTGTTCCGTAGCATTTTTAAACTTCAGCAGAATTCTGAAGAACAAGAGAAGAGTTCTGTAGCATTTTTAAACTTCAGAAGAATTCCGAGAAAAATGGAAGAGTTCCGTAGCATTTTTAAACTTCAGCAGAATTCCGCAAAACAATGGAAGAGTTCCGTAGCATTTTTAAACTTCAGCAGAATTCCGAAGAACAATGGAAGAGTTCCGTAGCATTTTTAAACTTCAGCAGAATTCCGAAGAACAATGGAAGACTTCCGTAGCATTTTTAAACTTAAGCAGAATTCCGAAGAACAATGGAATTGATCCGTAACATTTTTAAACTTCAGCAGAATTCCCAAGATCAATGGAAGAGCACCGTAGAATTTATAAGCTTCAGCAGAATTCTGAGAGCAATGGAAGAGTTCCGTAGCATTTTTAAACTTCACCAGAATTCCATGAACAATGGAAGAATTCCGTAGCATTTTTAAACTTCTGCAGAATTCCGAAGAACAATGGAAGAGTTCCGTAGCATTTTTAAACTTCAGCAGAATTCCGAAGAACAATGGAAGAGTTCCGTAGCCTTTTTAAACTTCATCAGAATTCCGAAGAACAATGGAAAAGTTCCGTACCATTTTTAAACTTCAGCAGAATTCCGAGAACAATGGAAGAGTTCCGTAGCATTTTTAAACTTCAGCAGAATTCCGAGAACAATGGATGAGTTCCGTAGCATTTTTAAACTTCACCAGAATTCCGAGAACAATGGAAGAGATCCGTAGCATTTTTAAACTTCACCAGAATTCCGAGAACAATGGAAGAGTTCCATAGCATTTTTAAACTTCAGCAGAATTCCGAAGAACAATGTAACAGTTCCATAGCATTTTTAAACTTCAGCAGAATTCCGAAGAACAATGGAAGAGTTCCGTAGCATTTATAAACTTCAGCAGAATTCCGAGAACAGTGGAAGAGTTCCGTAGCATTTTTAAACTTCAGCAGAATTCCGAAGAACAATGGAAGAGTTCCATAGCATTTTTAAATTACAGCAGAATTCCGAAGAACAATGGAAGAGTTCCGTAGCATTTTTAAACTTCAGCAGAATTCCGAGAACAATGGATGAGTTCCGCAGCACTTTTAAACTTCACCAGAATTCCGAGGAACAATGGAAGAGTTCCGTAGCATTTTTAAACTTCACCAGAATACCGTGAACAATGGAAGACTTCTGTACCATTTTTAAACTTCAGCAGAATTCCGAAGAACAAAGGAATTGTTCCGTAGCATTTTTACACTTCAGCAGAATTCTGAAGAACAAGAGAAGAGTTCTGTATTATTTTTAAACTTCAGAAGAATTCCGAGAAAAATGGAAGAGTTCCGTAGCATTTTTAAACTTCAGCAGAATTCCGCAAAACAATGGAAGAGTTCCGTAGCATTTTTAAACTTCAGCAGAATTCCGAAGAACAATGGAAGAGTTCCGCAGCATTTTTAAACTTCAGCAGAATTCCGAAGAACAATGGAAGAGTTCCGTAGCATTTTTAAACTTAAGCAGAATTCCGAAGAACAATGGAATTGATCCGTAACATTTTTAAACTTCAGCAGAATTCCGAAGAACAATGGAAGAGCACCGTAGAATTTATAAGCTTCAGCAGAATTCTGAGAACAATGGAAGAGTTCCGTAGCATTTTTAAACTTCACAGGAATTCCAAGAACAATGGAAGAGTTCCGTAGCATTTTTAAACTTCGGCAGAATTCCGAAGAACAATGGAATAGTTCCGTAGCATTTTTAAACTTCAGCAGAATTCCGAGAACAATGGAAGAGTTCCGTAGCATTTTTAAACTACACCAGAATTCCGAGAACAAGGGAAGAGTTCCGTAGCATTTTTAAACTTCAGCAGAATTCCGAGAACAATGGAAGAGTTCCGTAGCATTTTTAAACTTCAGCAGAATTCCGAAGAACAATGGAAGAGATCCGTAGCATTTTTCAACTTCAGCAGAATTCCGAAGAACAATGGAAGAGTTCCGTTGCAGTTTTAAGCTTCATCAGAATTCCGAAGAACAATGGAAGAGTTCCGTAGCATTTTTAAACTTCAGCAGAATTCCGAAGAACAATGTAAGAGTTCCGTAGCATTTTTAAACTTCAGCAGAATTCCGAAGAACAATGGAAGAGTTCCGTAGCATTTTTAAACTTCAGCAGAATTCCGAAGAACAATGGAAGAGTTCCGTTGCAGTTTTTAACTTCATCAGAATTCCGAAGAACAAGGGAAGTGTTCCGCAGCATTTTTAAACTTCAGTAGAACTCAGAAGAACAAGGGAAGAGTTCCGTAGCATATTTAAACTTCAGCAGAATTCCGAAGAACAATGGAAATGATCCGTAATATTTTTAAACTTCAGCAGAATTCCCCAGAACAATGGAAGAGTACCGTAGAATTTATAAACTTCAGCAGAATTCTGAGAACAATGGAAGAGTTCCGTAGCATTTTTAAACTTCACCAGAATTCCAAGAACAATGGAAGAGTTCCGTAGCATTTTTAAACTTCTGCAGAATTCCGAAGAACAATGGAAGAGTTCCGTAGCATTTTTAAACTTCAGCAGAATTCTGAAGAACAATGGAAGAGTTCCGTAGCATTTTTAAACTTCATCAGAATTCCGAAGAACAATGGAAAAATTCTGTAGAATTTTTAAACTTCAGCAGAATTCCGAAGAACAATGGAAGAGTTCCGTAGCATTTTTAAACTTCAGCAGAATTCCGAGAACAATGGAAGAGTTCCGCAGCATTTTTAAACTTCAACAGAATTCCGAGAACAATGGAAGAGTTCCGTAGCATTTTTAAACTTCAACAGAATTCTGAGAACAATGGAAGAGTTCCGTAGCATTTTTAAACTTCAGCAGAATTCCGAAGAACAATGGAAGAGTTCCGTAGCATTTTTAAACTTCATCAGAATTCCGAAGAACAATGGAAAAGTTCCGTAGCATTTTTAAACTTCAGCAGAATTCCGAAGAACAATGGAAGAGTTCCGTAGCATTTTTAAACTTCAGCAGAATTAAGAATAACAATGGAACAGTTCCGTAGCATTTTTAAACTTCACCAGAATTCCGTGAACAATGGAAGAGTTCCGTAGCATTTTTAAACTTCAGCAGAATTCCGAAGAACAAAGGAAGTGTTCCGTAGCATTTTTAAACTTCAGCAGTATTCTGAAGAACAATGGAAGAGTTCTGTAGCATTTTCAAACTTCAGAAGAATTCCGAGAACAATGGAAGAGTTCCACAGCATTTTTAAACTTCAGCAGAATTCCGAAAAACAATGGAAGAGTTCCGTAGCATTTTTAAACTTCAGCAGAATTCCAAAGAACAATGGAAGAGTTCCGTAGCATTTTTAAACTTCAGCAGAATTCCGAAGAACAATGGAAGAGTTCCGTAGCATTTTTAAATTACAGCAGAATTCCGAAGAACAATGGAAGAGTTCCGTAGCATTTTTAAACTTCAGCAGAATTCCGAGAACAATGGATGAGTTCCGCAGCATTTTTAAACTTCACCAGAATTCCGAGGAACAATGGAAGAGTTCTGTAGCATTTTTAAACTTCAGCAGAATTCCGAAGAACACTGGAAGAGTTCTGTAGCATTTTTAAACTTCAGCAGAATTCCGAAGAACAATGGAAGAGTTCCGTTGCAGATTTAAACTTCATCAGAATTCCGAAGAACAATGGAAGAGTTCCGTAGCATTTTTAAACTTCAGCAGAACTCAGAAGAACAATGAAGAGTCCCGTAGCATTTTTAAACTTCAGCAGAATTCCAAAGAACAATGGAAGAGTTCCGTAGCATTTTTAAACTTCAGTAGAATTAAAAATAACAATGGAAGAGTTCCGTAGCATTTTTAAACTTCACCAGAATACCGTGAACAATGGAAGAGTTCTGTAGCATATTTAAACTTCAGCAGAATTCCGAAGAACAAAGGAAGTGTTCCGTAGCATTTTTAAACTTCAGCAGAATTCTGGAGAACAAGAGAAGAATTCTGTAGCATTTTTAAACTTCAGAAGAATTCCGAGAAAAATGGAAGAGTTCCGTAGCATTTTTAAACTTCAGCAGAATTCCGCAAAACAATGGAAGAGTTCCGTAGCATTTTTAAACTTCAGCAGAATTCCGAAGAACAATGAAAGAGTTCCGTAGCATTTTTAAACTTCAGCAGAATTCCGAAGAACAATGGAAGACTTCCGTAGCATTTTTAAACTTAAGCAGAATTCCGAAGAACAATGGAATTGATCCGTAACATTTTTAAACTTCAGCAGAATTCCCAAGAACAATGGAAGAGCACCGTAGAATTTATAAGCTTCAGCAGAATTCTGAGAACAATGGAAGAGTTCTGTAGCATTTTTAAACTTCACCAGAATTCCAAGAACAATGGAAGAGTTCCGTAGCATTTTTAAACTTCTGCAGAATTCTGAAGAACAATGGAAGAGTTCCGTAGCATTTTTAAACTTCAGCAGAATTCCGAAGAACAATGGAAGAGTTCCGTAGCCTTTTTAAACTTCATCAGAATTCCGAAGAACAATGGAAAAGTTCCATACTATTTTTAAACTTCAGCAGAATTCCGAAGAACAATGGAAGAGTTCCGTAGCATTTTTAAACTTCAGCAGAATTCCGAGAACAATGAATGAGTTCCGTAGCATTTTTAAACTTCACCAGAATTCCGAGAACAATGGAAGAGTTCCGTAGCATTTTTAAACTTCACCAGAATTCCGAGAACAATGGAAGAGTTCCGTAGCATTTTTAAACTTCAGCAGAATTCCGAAGAACAATGGAACAGTTCCATAGCATTTTTAAGCTTCAGCAGAATTCCGAAGAACAATGGAAGAGTTCCGTAGCATTTTTAAACTTCGGCAGAATTCCGAAGAACAATGGAATTGATCCGTAACATTTTTAAACTTCAGCAGAATTCCCAAGAACAATGGAAGAGCACCGTAGAATTTATAAGCTTCAGCAGAATTCTGAGAACAATGGAAGAGTTCCGTAGCATTTTTAAACTTCACCAGAATTCCAAGAACAATGGAAGAGTTCCGTAGCATTTTTAAACTTCTGCAGAATTCCGAAGAACAATGGAAGAGTTCCGTAGCATTTTTAAACTTCAGCAGAATTCTGAAGAACAATGGAACAGTTCCGTAGCCTTTTTAAACTTCATCAGAATTCCGAAGAACAATGGAAAAGTTCCGTACCATTTTTAAACTTCAGCAGAATTCCGAAGAACAATGGAAGAGTTCCGTAGCATTTTTAAACTTCAGCAGAATTCCGAGAACAATGGATGAGTTCCGTAGCATTTTTAAACGTCACCAGAATTCCGAGAACAATGGAAGAGTTCCGTAGCATTTTTAAACTTCACCAGAATTCTGAGAACAATGGAAGAGTTCCATAGCATTTTTAAACTTCAGCAGAATTCCGAAGAACAATGGAACAGTTCCGTAGCATTTTTAAGCTTCAGCAGAATTCTGAAGAACAATGGAAGAGTTCCGTAGCATTTTTAAACTTCAGCAGAATTCTGAGAACAATGGAAGAGTTCCGTAACATTTTTAAACTTCAGCAGAATTCCGAGAACAATGGAAGAGTTCCGTAGCATTTTTAAACTTCAGCAGAATTCCGAGAACAATGGAATAGTTCCGTAGCATTTTTAAACTTCAGCAGAATTCCGAAGAACAATGGAAGAGTTCCGTAGCATTTTTAAACTTCAGCAGAATTCCAAACAACAATGGAAGAGTTCCGTTGCAGTTTTAAGCTTCATCAGAGTTCCGAAGAACAATGGAAGAGTTCCGTAGCATTTTTAAACTTCAGCAGAATTCAGAAGAACAATGTAAGAGTTCCATAGCATTTTTAAACTTCAGCAGAATTCCGAAGAACAATGGAAGAGTTCCGTAGCATTTTTAAACTTCAGCAGAATTCTGAAGAACAATGGAAGAGTTCCGTTGCAGTTTTAAACTTCATCAGAATTCCGAAGAACATTGGAAGAGTTCCGCAGCATTTTTAAACTTCAGCAGAACTCAGAAGAACAATGGCAGAGTTCCGTAGCATTTTTAAACTTCAGCAGAATTCCGAAGAACAAAGGAATTGTTCCGTAGCATTTTTAAACTTCAGCAGAATTCTGAAGAACAAGAGAAGAGTTCTGTAGTATTTTTAAACTTCAGAAGAATTCCGAGAAAAATGGAAGAGTTCCGTAGCATTTTTAAACTTCAGCAGAATTCCGCAAAACAATGGAAGAGTTCCGTAGCATTTTTAAACTTCAGCAGAATTCCGAAGAACAATGGAAGAGTTCCGCAGCATTTTTAAACTTCAGCAGAATTCCGAAGAACAATGGAAGAGTTCCGTAGCATTTTTAAACTTAAGCAGAATTCCGAAGAACAATGGAATTGATCCGTAACATATTTAAACTTCAGCAGAATTCCCAAGAACAATGGAAGAGCACAGTAGAATTTATAAGCTTCAGCAGAATTCTGAGAACAATGGAAGAGTTCCGTAGCATTTTTAAACTTCACAGGAATTCCAAGAACAATGGAAGAGTTCCGTAGCATTTTTAAACTTCGGCAGAATTCCGAAGAACAATGGAATAGTTCCGTAGCATTTTTAAACTTCAGCAGAATTCCGAGAACAATGGAAGAGTTCCGTAGCATTTTTAAACTTCACCAGAATTCCGAGAACAATGGAAGAGTTCCGTAGCATTTTTAAACTTCAGCAGAATTCCGAAAACAATGGAAGAGTTCCGTAGCATTTTTAAACTTCAGCAGAATTCCGAAGAACAATGGAAGAGTTCCGTAGCATTTTTAAACTTCAGCAGAATTCCGAAGAACAATGGAAGAGTTCCGTTGCAGTTTTAAGCTTCATCAGAATTCCGAAGAACAATGGAAGAGTTCCGTAGCATTTTTAAACTTCAGCAGAATTCCCAAGAACAATGGAAGAGTACCGTAGAATTTATAAACTTCAGCAGAATTCTGAGAACAATGGAAGAGTTCCGTAGCATTTTTAAACTTCACCAGAATTCCAAGAACAATGGAAGAGTTCCGTAGCATTTTTAAACTTCTGCAGAATTCCGAAGAACAATGGAAGAGTTCCGTAGCATTTTTAAACTTCAGCAGAATTCTGAAGAACAATGGAAGAGTTCCGTAGCATTTTTAAACTTCATCAGAATTCCGAAGAACAATGGAAAAATTCTGTAGCATTTTTAAACTTCAGCAGAATTCCGAAGAACAATGGAAGAGTTCCGTAGCATTTTTAAACTTCAGCAGAATTCCGAGAACAATGGAAGAGTTCCGCAGCATTTTTAAACTTCAACAGAATTCCGAGAACAATGGAAGAGTTCCGTAGCATTTTTAAACTTCAACAGAATTCTGAGAACAATGGAAGAGTTCCGTAGCATTTTTAAACTTCAGCAGAATTCCGAAGAACAATGGAAGAGTTCCGTAGCATTTTTAAACTTCATCAGAATTCCGAAGAACAATGGAAAAGTTCCGTAGCATTTTTAAACTTCAGCAGAATTCCGAAGAACAATGGAAGAGTTCCGTAGCATTTTTAAACTTCAGCAGAATTAAGAATAACAATGGAACAGTTCCGTAGCATTTTTAAACTTCACCAGAATTCCGTGAACAATGGAAGAGTTCCGTAGCATTTTTAAACTTCAGCAGAATTCCGAAGAACAAAGGAAGTGTTCCGTAGCATTTTTAAACTTCAGCAGTATTCTGAAGAACAATGGAAGAGTTCTGTAGGATTTTCAAACTTCAGAAGAATTCCGAGAACAATGGAAGAGTTCCACAGCATTTTTAAACTTCAGCAGAATTCCGAAAAACAATGGAAGAGTTCCGTAGCATTTTTAAACTTCAGCAGAATTCCAAAGAAAAATGGAAGAGTTCCGTAGCATTTTTAAACTTCAGCAGATTTCCGAAGAACAATGGAAGAGTTCCGTAGCATTTTTAAATTACAGCAGAATTCCGAAGAACAATGGAAGAGTTCCGTAGCATTTTTAAACTTCAGCAGAATTCCGAGAACAATGGATGAGTTCCGCAGCATTTTTAAACTTCACCAGAATTCCGAGGAACAATGGAAGAGTTCTGTAGCATTTTTAAACTTCAGCAGAATTCCGAAGAACAATGGAAGAGTTCCGTAGCATTTTTAAACTTCAGCAGAATTCCGAGAACAATGGATGAGTTCCGTAGCATTTTTAAACGTCACCAGAATTCCGAGAACAATGGAAGAGTTCCGTAGCATTTTTAAACTTCACCAGAATTCCGAGAACAATGGAAGAGTTCCGTAGCATTTTTAAACTTCAGCAGAATTCCGAAGAACAATGGAAGAGTTCCGTAGCATTTTTAAACTTCAGCAGAATTCCAAACAACAATGGAAGAGTTCCGTTGCAGTTTTAAGCTTCATTAGAGTTCCGAAGAACAATGGAAGAGTTCCGTAGCATTTTTAAACTTCAGCAGAATTCAGAAGAACAATGTAAGAGTTCCATAGCATTTTTAAACTTCAGCAGAATTCCGAAGAACAATGGAAGAGTTCCGTAGCATTTTTAAACTTCAGCAGAATTCTGAAGAACAATGGAAGAGTTCCGTTGCAGTTTTAAACTTCATCAGAATTCCGAAGAACAATGGAAGAGTTCCGCAGCATTTTTAAACTTCAGCAGAACTCAGAAGAACAATGGAAGAGTTCCGTAGCATTTTTAAACTTCAGCAGAATTCCGAAGAACAATCGAAGAGTTCCATAGCATTTTTAAACTTCAGCAGAATTCCGAAGAACAATGGAAGAGTTCCGTAGCATTTTTAAACTTCAGCAGAATTCCGAAGAACAATGGAAATGATCCGTAACATTTTTAAACTTCAGCAGAATTCCGAAGAACAAAGGAATTGTTCCGTAGCATTTTTAAACTTCAGCAGAATTCTGAAGAACAAGAGAAGAGTTCTGTAGTATTTTTAAACTTCAGAAGAATTCCGAGAAAAATGGAAGAGTTCCGTAGCATTTTTAAACTTCAGCAGAACTCCGCAAAACAATGGAAGAGTTCCGTAGCATTTTTAAACTTCAGCAGAATTCCGAAGAACAATGGAAGAGTTCCGCAGCATTTTTAAACTTCAGCAGAATTCCTAAGAACAATGGAAGAGTTCCGTAGCATTTTTAAACTTAAGCAGAATTCCGAAGAACAATGGAATTGATCCGTAACATTTTTAAACTTCAGCAGAATTCCCAAGAACAATGGAAGAGCACAGTAGAATTTATAAGCTTCAGCAGAATTCTGAGAACAATGGAAGAGTTCCGTAGCATTTTTAAACTTCACAGGAATTCCAAGAACAATGGAAGAGTTCCGTAGCATTTTTAAACTTCGGCAGAATTCCGAAGAACAATGCAATAGTTCCGTAGCATTTTTAAACTTCAGCACAATTCCGAGAACAATGGAAGAGTTCCGTAGCATTTTTAAACTTCACCAGAATTCCGAGAACAATGGAAGAGTTCTGTAGCATTTTTAAACTTCAGCAGAATTCCGAAAACAATGGAAGAGTTCCGTAGCATTTTTAAACTTCAGCAGAATTCCGAAGAACAATGGAAGAGTTCCGTTGCAGTTTTAAGCTTCATCAGAATTCCGAAGAACAATGGAAGAGTTCCGTAGCATTTTTAAACTTCAGCAGAATTCAGAAGAACAATGTAAGAGTTCCGTAGCATTTTTAAACTTCAGCAGAATTCCGAAGAACAATGGAAGAGTTCCGTAGCATTTTTAAACTTCAGCAGAATTCCGAAGAACAATGGAAGAGTTCCGTAGCATTTTTAAACTTCAGCAGAATTCCCAAGAACAATGGAAGAGTACCGTAGAATTTACAAACTTCAGCAGAATTCTGAGAACAATGGAAGAGTTCCGTAGCATTTTTAAACTTCACCAGAATTCCAAGAACAATGGAAGAGTTCCGTAGCATTTTTAAACTTCTGCAGAATTCCGAAGAACAATGGAAGAGTTCCGTAGCATTTTTAAACTTCAGCAGAATTCTGAAGAACAATGGAAGAGTTCCGTAGCATTTTTAAACTTCATCAGAATTCCGAAGAACAATGGAAAAATTCTGTAGCATTTTTAAACTTCAGCAGAATTCCGAAGAACAATGGAAGAGTTCCGTAGCATTTTTAAACTTCAGCAGAATTCCGAGAACAATGGAAGAGTTCCGCAGCATTTTTAAACTTCAACAGAATTCCGAGAACAATGGAAGAGTTCCGTAGCATTTTTAAGCTTCAACAGAATTCTGAGAACAATGGAAGAGTTCCGTAGCATTTTTAAACTTCTGCAGAATTCCGAAGAACAATGGAAGAGTTCCGTAGCATTTTTAAACTTCAGCAGAATTCTGAAGAACAATGGAAGAGTTCCGTAGCATTTTTAAACTTCATCAGAATTCCGAAGAACAATGGAAAAATTCTGTAGCATTTTTAAACTTCAGCAGAATTCCGAAGAACAATGGAAGAGTTCCGTAGCATTTTTAAACTTCAGCAGAATTCCGAGAACAATGGAAGAGTTCCGCAGCATTTTTAAACTTCAACAGAATTCCGAGAACAATGGAAGAGTTCCGTAGCATTTTTAAACTTCAACAAAATTCTGAGAACAATGGAAGAGTTCCGTAGCATTTTTAAACTTCAGCAGAATTCCGAAGAACAATGGAAGAGTTCCGTAGCATTTTTAAACTTCATCAGAATTCCGAAGAACAATGGAAAAGTTCCGTAGCATTTTTAAACTTCAGCAGAATTCCGAAGAACAATGGAAGAGTTCCGTAGCATTTTTAAACTTCAGCAGAATTAAGAATAACAATGGAACAGTTCCGTAGCATTTTTAAACTTCACCAGAATTCCGTGAACAATGGAAGAGTTCCGTAGCATTTTTAAACTTCAGCAGAATTCCGAAGAACAAAGGAAGTGTTCCGTAGCATTTTTAAACTTCAGCAGTATTCTGAAGAACAATGGAAGAGTTCTGTAGGATTTTCAAACTTCAGAAGAATTCCGAGAACAATGGAAGAGTTCCACAGCATTTTTAAACTTCAGCAGAATTCCGAAAAACAATGGAAGAGTTCCGTAGCATTTTTAAACTTCAGCAGAATTCCAAAGAAAAATGGAAGAGTTCCGTAGCATTTTTAAACTTCAGCAGAATTCCGAAGAACAATGGAAGAGTTCCGTAGCATTTTTAAATTACAGCAGAATTCCGAAGAACAATGGAAGAGTTCCGTAGCATTTTTAAACTTCAGCAGAATTCCGAGAACAATGGATGAGTTCCGCAGCATTTTTAAACTTCACCAGAATTCCGAGGAACAATGGAAGAGTTCTGTAGCATTTTTAAACTTCAGCAGAATTCCGAAGAACAATGGAAGAGTTCCGTAGCATTTTTAAACTTCAGCAGAATTCCGAGAACAATGGATGAGTTCCGTAGCATTTTTAAACGTCACCAGAATTCCGAGAACAATGGAAGAGTTCCGTAGCATTTTTAAACTTCACCAGAATTCCGAGAACAATGGAAGAGTTCCGTAGCATTTTTAAACTTCAGCAGAATTCCGAAGAACAATGGAAGAGTTCCGTAGCATTTTTAAACTTCAGCAGAATTCCAAACAACAATGGAAGAGTTCCGTTGCAGTTTTAAGCTTCATCAGAGTTCCGAAGAACAATGGAAGAGTTCCGTAGCATTTTTAAACTTCAGCAGAATTCAGAAGAACAATGTAAGAGTTCCATAGCATTTTTAAACTTCAGCAGAATTCCGAAGAACAATGGAAGAGTTCCGTAGCATTTTTAAACTTCAGCAGAATTCTGAAGAACAATGGAAGAGTTCCGTTGCAGTTTTAAACTTCATCAGAATTCCGAAGAACAATGGAAGAGTTCCGCAGCATTTTTAAACTTCAGCAGAACTCAGAAGAACAATGGAAGAGTTCCGTAGCATTTTTAAACTTCAGCAGAATTCCGAAGAACAATCGAAGAGTTCCATAGCATTTTTAAACTTCAGCAGAATTCCGAAGAACAATGGAAGAGTTCCGTAGCATTTTTAAACTTCAGCAGAATTCCGAAGAACAATGGAAATGATCCGTAACATTTTTAAACTTCAGCAGAATTCCGAAGAACAAAGGAATTGTTCCGTAGCATTTTTAAACTTCAGCAGAATTCTGAAGAACAAGAGAAGAGTTCTGTAGTATTTTTAAACTTCAGAAGAATTCCGAGAAAAATGGAAGAGTTCCGTAGCATTTTTAAACTTCAGCAGAATTCCGCAAAACAATGGAAGAGTTCCGTAGCATTTTTAAACTTCAGCAGAATTCCGAAGAACAATGGAAGAGTTCCGCAGCATTTTTAAACTTCAGCAGAATTCCTAAGAACAATGGAAGAGTTCCGTAGCATTTTTAAACTTAAGCAGAATTCCGAAGAACAATGGAATTGATCCGTAACATTTTTAAACTTCAGCAGAATTCCCAAGAACAATGGAAGAGCACAGTAGAATTTATAAGCTTCAGCAGAATTCTGAGAACAATGGAAGAGTTCCGTAGCATTTTTAAACTTCACAGGAATTCCAAGAACAATGGAAGAGTTCCGTAGCATTTTTAAACTTCGGCAGAATTCCGAAGAACAATGCAATAGTTCCGTAGCATTTTTAAACTTCAGCACAATTCCGAGAACAATGGAAGAGTTCCGTAGCATTTTTAAACTTCACCAGAATTCCGAGAACAATGGAAGAGTTCTGTAGCATTTTTAAACTTCAGCAGAATTCCGAAAACAATGGAAGAGTTCCGTAGCATTTTTAAACTTCAGCAGAATTCCGAAGAACAATGGAAGAGTTCCGTTGCAGTTTTAAGCTTCATCAGAATTCCGAAGAACAATGGAAGAGTTCCGTAGCATTTTTAAACTTCAGCAGAATTCAGAAGAACAATGTAAGAGTTCCGTAGCATTTTTAAACTTCAGCAGAATTCCGAAGAACAATGGAAGAGTTCCGTAGCATTTTTAAACTTCAGCAGAATTCCGAAGAACAATGGAAGAGTTCCGTAGCATTTTTAAACTTCAGCAGAATTCCCAAGAACAATGGAAGAGTACCGTAGAATTTACAAACTTCAGCAGAATTCTGAGAACAATGGAAGAGTTCCGTAGCATTTTTAAACTTCACCAGAATTCCAAGAACAATGGAAGAGTTCCGTAGCATTTTTAAACTTCTGCAGAATTCCGAAGAACAATGGAAGAGTTCCGTAGCATTTTTAAACTTCAGCAGAATTCTGAAGAACAATGGAAGAGTTCCGTAGCATTTTTAAACTTCATCAGAATTCCGAAGAACAATGGAAAAATTCTGTAGCATTTTTAAACTTCAGCAGAATTCCGAAGAACAATGGAAGAGTTCCGTAGCATTTTTAAACTTCAGCAGAATTCCGAGAACAATGGAAGAGTTCCGCAGCATTTTTAAACTTCAACAGAATTCCGAGAACAATGGAAGAGTTCCGTAGCATTTTTAAGCTTCAACAGAATTCTGAGAACAATGGAAGAGTTCCGTAGCATTTTTAAACTTCAGCAGAATTCCGAAGAACAATGGAAAAGTTCCGTAGCATTTTTAAACTTCAGCAGAATTCCGAAGAACAATGGAAGAGTTCCGTAGCATTTTTAAACTTCAGCAGAATTAAGAATAACAATGGAACAGTTCCGTAGCATTTTTAAACTTCACCAGAATTCCGTGAACAATGGAAGAGTTCCGTAGCATTTTTAAACTTCAGCAGAATTCCGAAGAACAAAGGAAGTGTTCCGTAGCATTTTTAAACTTCAGCAGTATTCTGAAGAACAATGGAAGAGTTCTGTAGGATTTTCAAACTTCAGAAGAATTCCGAGAACAATGGAAGAGTTCCACAGCATTTTTAAACTTCAGCAGAATTCTGAAAAACAATGGAAGAGTTCCGTAGCATTTTTAAACTTCAGCAGAATTCCAAAGAACAATGGAAGAGTTCCGTAGCATTTTTAAACTTCATCAGAATTCCGAAGAACAATGGAAGAGTTCCGTAGCATTTTTAAATTACAGCAGAATTCCGAAGAACAATGGAAGAGTTCCGTAGCATTTTTAAACTTCAGCAGAATTCCGAGAACAATGGATGAGTTCCGCAGCATTTTTAAACTTCACCAGAATTCCGAGGAACAATGGAAGAGTTCTGTAGCATTTTTAAACTTCAGCAGAATTCCGAAGAACAATGGAAGAGTTCCGTAGCATTTTTAAACTTCAGCAGAATTCCGAAGAACAATGGAAGAGTTCCGTTGCAGTTTTAAACTTCATCAGAATTCCGAAGAACAATGGAAGAGTTCCGTAGCATTTTTAAACTTCAGCAGAACTCAGAAGAACAATGAAGAGTCCCGTAGCATTTTTAAACTTCAGCAGAATTCCAAAGAACAATGGAAGAGTTCCGTAGCATTTTTAAACTTCAGTAGAATTAAAAATAACAATGGAAGAGTTCCGTAGCATTTTTAAACTTCACCAGAATACCGTGAACAATGGGAGAGTTCTGTAGCATTTTTAAACTTCAGCAGAATTCCGAAGAACAAAGGAAGTGTTCCGTAGCATTTTTAAACTTCAGCAGAATTCTGAAGAACAAGAGAAGAATTCTGTAGCATTTTTAAACTTCAGAAGAATTCCGAGAAAAATGGAAGAGTTCCGTAGCATTTTTAAACTTCAGCAGAATTCCGCAAAACAATGGAAGAGTTCCGTAGCATTTTTAAACTTCAGCAGAATTCCGAAGAACAATGAAAGAGTTCCGTAGCATTTTTAAACTTCAGCAGAATTCCGAAGAACAATGGAAGACTTCCGTAGCATTTTTAAACTTCAGCAGAATTCCGAAGAACAATGAAAGAGTTCCGTAGCATTTTTAAACTTCAGCAGAATTCCCAAGAACAATGGAAGAGCACCGTAGAATTTATAAGCTTCAGCAGAATTCTGAGAACAATGGAAGAGTTCCGTAGCATTTTTAAACTTCACCAGAATTCCAAGAACAATGGAAGAGTTCCGTAGCATTTTTAAACTTCTGCAGAATTCCGAAGAACAATGGAAGAGTTCCGTAGCATTTTTAAACTTCAGCAGAATTCCGAAGAACAATGGAAGAGTTCCGTAGCCTTTTTAAACTTCATCAGAATTCCGAAGAACAATGGAAAAGTTCCATACTATTTTTAAACTTCAGCAGAATTCCGAAGAACAATGGAAGAGTTCCGTAGCATTTTTAAACTTCAGCAGAATTCCGAGAACAATGGATGAGTTCCGTAGCATTTTTAAACTTCACCAGAATTCCGAGAACAATGGAAGAGTTCCATAGCATTTTTAAACTTCAGCAGAATTCCGAAGAACAATGGAACAGTTCCATAGCATTTTTAAGCTTCAGCAGAATTCCGAAGAACAATGGAAGAGTTCCGTAGCATTTTTAAACTTCAGCAGAATTCCGAGAACAATGGAAGAGTTCCGCAGCATTTTTAAACTTCACCAGAATTCCGAGGAACAATGGAAGAGTTCTGTAGCATTTTTAAACTTCAGCAGAATTCCGAAGAACAATGGAAGAGTTCCGTAGCATTTTTAAACTTCAGCAGAATTCCGAAGAACAATGGAAGAGTTCCGTTGCAGTTTTAAACTTCATCAGAATTCCGAAGAACAATGGAAGAGTTCCGTAGCATTTTTAAACTTCAGCAGAATTCCGAAGAACAATGGAAGAGTTCCGTAGCATTTTTAAATTACAGCAGAATTCCGAAGAACAATGGAAGAGTTCCGTAGCATTTTTAAACTTCAGCAGAATTCCGAGAACAATGGATGAGTTCCGCAGCATTTTTAAACTTCACCAGAATTCCGAGGAACAATGGAAGAGTTCTGTAGCATTTTTAAACTTCAGCAGAATTCCGAAGAACAATGGAAGAGTTCCGTAGCATTTTTAAACTTCAGCAGAATTCCGAAGAACAATGGAAGAGTTCCGTTGCAGTTTTAAACTTCATCAGAATTCCGAAGAACAATGGAAGAGTTCCGTAGCATTTTTAAACTTCAGCAGAATTCCGAAGAACAATGGAAGAGTTCCGTAGCATTTTTAAATTACAGCAGAATTCCGAAGAACAATGGAAGAGTTCCGTAGCATTTTTAAACTTCAGCAGAATTCCGAGAACAATGGATGAGTTCCGCAGCATTTTTAAACTTCACCAGAATTCCGAGGAACAATGGAAGAGTTCTGTAGCATTTTTAAACTTCAGCAGAATTCCGAATAACAATGGAAGAGTTCCGTAGCATTTTTAAACTTCAGCAGAATTCCGAAGAACAATGGAAGAGTTCCGTTGCAGTTTTAAACTTCATCAGAATTGCGAAGAACAATGGAAGAGTTCCGTAGCATTTTTAAACTTCAGCAGAACTCAGAAGAACAATGAAGAGTCCCGTAGCATTTTTAAACTTCAGCAGAATTCCAAAGAACAATGGAAGAGTTCCGTAGCATTTTTAAACTTCAGTAGAATTAAAAATAACAATGGAAGAGTTCCGTAGCATTTTTAAACTTCACCAGAATACCGTGAACAATGGAAGAGTTCTGTAGCAATTTTAAACTTCAGCAGAATTCCGAAGAACAAAGGAAGTGTTCCGTAGCATTTTTAAACTTCAGCAGAATTCTGAAGAACAAGAGAAGAATTCTGTAGCATTTTTAAACTTCTGAAGAATTCCGAGAAAAATGGAAGAGTTCCGTAGCATTTTTAAACTTCAGCAGAACTCCGCAAAACAATGGAAGAGTTCCGTAGCATTTTTAAACTTCAGCAGAATTCCGAAGAGCAATGAAAGAGTTCCGTAGCATTTTTAAACTTCAGCAGAATTCCGAAGAACAATGGAAGACTTCCGTAGCATTTTTAAACTTAAGCAGAATTCCGAAGAACAATGGAATTGATCCGTAACATTTTTAAACTTCAGCAGAATTCCCAAGAACAATGGAAGAGCACCGTAGAATTTATAAGCTTCAGCAGAATTCTGAGAACAATGGAAGAGTTCCGTAGCATTTTTAAACTTCAGCAGAATTCCGAAGAACAATGGAAGAGTTCCGTTGCAGTTTTAAACTTCATCAGAATTCCGAAGAACAATGGAAGAGTTCCGTAGCATTTTTAAACTTCAGCAGAACTCAGAAGAACAATGAAGAGTCCCGTAGCATTTTTAAACTTCAGCAGAATTCCAAAGAACAATGGAAGAGTTCCGTAGCATTTTTAAATTTCAGTAGAATTAAAAATAACAATGGAAGAGTTCCGTAGCATTTTTAAACTTCACCAGAATACCGTGAACAATGGGAGAGTTCTGTAGCATTTTTAAACTTCAGCAGAATTCCGAAGAACAAAGGAAGTGTTCCGTAGCATTTTTAAACTTCAGCAGAATTCTGAAGAACAAGAGAAGAATTCTGTAGCATTTATAAACTTCAGAAGAATTCCGAGAAAAATGGAAGAGTTCCGTAGCATTTTTAAACTTCAGCAGAATTCCGCAAAACAATGGAAGAGTTCCGTAGCATTTTTAAACTTCAGCAGAATTCCGAAGAACAATGAAAGAGTTCCGTAGCATTTTTAAACTTCAGCAGAATTCCGAAGAACAATGGAAGACTTCCGTAGCATTTTTAAACTTAAGCAGAATTCCGAAGAACAATGGAATTGATCCGTAACATTTTTAAACTTCAGCAGAATTCCCAAGAACAATGGAAGAGCACCGTAGAATTTATAAGCTTCAGCAGAATTCTGAGAACAATGGAAGAGTTCCGTAGCATTTTTAAACTTCACCAGAATTCCAAGAACAATGGAAGAGTTCCGTAGCATTTTTAAACTTCTGCAGAATTCCGAAGAACAATGGAAGAGTTCCGTAGCATTTTTAAACTTCAGCAGAATTCCGAAGAACAATGGAAGAGTTCTGTAGCCTTTTTAAACTTCATCAGAATTCCGAAGAACAATGGAAAAGTTCCATACTATTTTTAAACTTCAGCAGAATTCCGGAGAACAATGGAAGAGTTCCGTAGCATTTTTAAACTTCAGCAGAATTCCGAGAACAATGGATGAGTTCCGTAGCATTTTTAAACTTCACCAGAATTCCGAGAACAATGGAAGAGTTCCATAGCATTTTTTAACTTCAGCAGAATTCCGAAGAACAATGGAACAGTTCCATAGCATTTTTAAGCTTCAGCAGAATTCCGAAGAACAATGGAAGAGTTCCGTAGCATTTTTAAACTTCAGCAGAATTCCGAGAACAATGGAAGAGTTCCGCAGCATTTTTAAACTTCACCAGAATTCCGAGGAACAATGGAAGAGTTCTGTAGCATTTTTAAACTTCAGCAGAATTCCGAAGAACAATGGAAGAGTTCCGTAGCATTTTTAAACTTCAGCAGAATTCCGAAGAACAATGGAAGAGTTCCGTTGCAGTTTTAAACTTCATCAGAATTCCGAAGAACAATGGAAGAGTTCCGTAGCATTTTTAAACTTCAGCAAAATTCCGAAGAACAATGGAAGAGTTCCGTAGCATTTTTAAATTACAGCAGAATTCCGAAGAACAATGGAAGAGTTCCGTAGCATTTTTAAACTTCAGCAGAATTCCGAGAACAATGGATGAGTTCCGCAGCATTTTTAAACTTCACCAGAATTCCGAGGAACAATGGAAGAGTTCTGTAGCATTTTTAAACTTCAGCAGAATTCCGAAGAACAATGGAAGAGTTCCGTAGCATTTTTAAACTTCAGCAGAATTCCGAAGAACAATGGAATAGTTCCGTTGCAGTTTTAAACTTCATCAGAATTCCGAAGAACAATGGAAGAGTTCCGTAGCATTTTTAAACTTCAGCAGAACTCAGAAGAACAATGAAGAGTCCCGTAGCATTTTTAAACTTCAGCAGAATTCCAAAGAACAATGGAAGAGTTCCGTAGCATTTTTAAACTTCAGTAGAATTAAAAATAACAATGGAAGAGTTCCGTAGCATTTTTAAACTTCACCAGAATACCGTGAACAATGGAAGAGTTCTGTAGCATTTTTAAACTTCAGCAGAATTCCGAAGAACAAAGGAAGTGTTCCGTAGCATTTTTAAACTTCAGCAGAATTCTGAAGAACAAGAGAAGAATTCTGTAGCATTTTTAAACTTCAGAAGAATTCCGAGAAAAATGGAAGAGTTCCGTAGCATTTTTAAACTTCAGCAGAATTCCGCAAAACAATGGAAGAGTTCCGTAGCATTTTTAAACTTAAGCAGAATTCCGAAGAACAATGGAAGAGTTCCGTAGCATTTTTAAACTTCAGCAGAATTCCGAAGAACAATGGAAGAGTTCCGTAGCCTTTTTAAACTTCACCAGAATTCCGAAGAACAATGGAAAAGTTCCATACTATTTTTAAACTTCAGCAGAATTCCGAAGAACAATGGAAGAGTTCCGTAGCATTTTTAAACTTCAGCAGAATTCCGAGAACAATGGATGAGTTCCGTAGCATTTTTAAACTTCACCAGAATTCCGAGAACAATGGAAGAGTTCTATAGCATTTTTAAACTTCAGCAGAATTCCGAAGAACAATGGAACAGTTCCATAGCATTTTTAAGCTTCAGCAGAATTCCGAAGAACAATGGAAGAGTTCCGTAGCATTTTTAAACTTCAGCAGAATTCCGAAGAACAATGGAATTGATCCGTAACATTTTTAAACTTCAGCAGAATTCCCAAGAACAATGGAAGAGCACCGTAGAATTTATAAGCTTCAGCAGAATTCTGAGAACAATGGAAGAGTTCCGTAGCATTTTTAAACTTCACCAGAATTCCAAGAATAATGGAAGAGTTCCGTAGCATTTTTAAACTTCTGCAGAATTCCGAAGAACAATGGAAGAGTTCCGTAGCATTTTTAAACTTCAGCAGAATTCCGAAGAACAATGGAAGAGTTCCGTAGCATTTTTAAACTTCAGCAGAATTCTCCGAACAATGGAAGAGTTCCGTAGCATTTTTAAACTTCACAGGACTTCCAAGAACAATGGAAGAGTTCTGTAGCATTTTTAAACTTCGGCAGAATTCCGAAGAACAATGGAATAGTTCCATAGCATTTTTAAACTTCAGCAGAATTCCGAGAACAATGGAAGAGTTCCGTAGCATTTTTAAACTTCAGCAGAATTCCGAAAACAATGGAAGAGTTCCGTAGCATTTTTAAACTTCAGCAGAATTCCGAAGAACACTGGAAGAGTTCCGTAGCATTTTTAAACTTCAGCAGAATTCCGAAGAACAATGGAAGAGTTCCGTTGCAGTTTTAAGCTTCATCAGAATTCCGAAGAACAATGGAAGAGTTCCGTAGCATTTTTAAACTTCAGCAGAATTCAGAAGAACAATGTAAGAGTTCCGTAGCATTTTTAAACTTCAGCAGAATTCCGAAGAACAATGGAAGAGTTCCGTTGCAGTTTTTAACTTCATCAGAATTCCGAAGAACAAGGGAAGTGTTCCGCAGCATTTTTAAACTTCAGTAGAACTCAGAAGAAAAAGGGAAGAGTTCCGTAGCATATTTAAACTTCAGCAGAATTCCGAAGAACAATGGAAATGATCCGTAATATTTTTAAACTTCAGCAGAATTCCCAAGAACAATGGAAGAGTACCGTAGAATTTATAAACTTCAGCAGAATTCTGAGAACAATGGAAGAGTTCCGTAGCATTTTTAAACTTCACCAGAATTCCAAGAACAATGGAAGAGTTCCGTAGCATTTTTAAACTTCTGCAGAATTCCGAAGAACAATGGAAGAGTTCCGTAGCATTTTTAAACTTCAGCAGAATTCTGAAGAACAATGGAAGAGTTCCGTAGCATTTTTAAACTTCATCAGAATTCCGAAGAACAATGGAAAAATTCTGTAGCATTTTTAAACTTCAGCAGAATTCCGAAGAACAATGGAAGAGTTCCGTAGCATTTTTAAACTTCAGCAGAATTCCGAGAACAATGGAAGAGTTCCGCAGCATTTTTAAACTTCAACAGAATTCCGAGAACAATGGAAGAGTTCCGTAGCATTTTTAAACTTCAACAGAATTCTGAGAACAATGGAAGAGTTCCGTAGCATTTTTAAACTTCAGCAGAATTCCGAAGAACAATGGAAGAGTTCCGTAGCATTTTTAAACTTCATCAGAATTCCGAAGAACAATGTAAAAGTTCCGTAGCATTTTTAAACTTCAGCAGAATTCCGAAGAACAATGGAAGACTTCCGTAGCATTTTTAAACTTCAGCAGAATTAAGAATAACAATGGAACAGTTCCGTAGCATTTTTAAACTTCACCAGAATTCCGTGAACAATGGAAGAGTTCCGTAGCATTTTTAAACTTCAGCAGAATTCCGAAGAACAAAGGAAGTGTTCCGTAGCATTTTTAAACTTCAGCAGTATTCTGAAGAACAATGGAAGAGTTCTGTAGCATTTTCAAACTTCAGAAGAATTCCGAGAACAATGGAAGAGTTCCACAGCATTTTTAAACTTCAACAGAATTCCGAAAAACAATGGAAGAGTTCCGTAGCATTTTTAAACTTCAGCAGAATTCCGAAGAACAATGGAAGAGTTCCGTAGCATTTTTAAATTACAGCAGAATCCCGAAGAACAATGGAAGAGTTCCGTAGCATTTTTAATCTTCAGCAGAATTCCGAGAACAATGGATGAGTTCCGCAGCATTTTTAAACTTCACCAGAATTCCGAGGAACAATGGAAGAGTTCTGTAGCATTTTTAAACTTCAGCAGAATTCCGAAGAACAATGGAAGAGTTCCGTAGCATTTTTAAACTTCAGCAGAATTCCGAAGAACAATGGAAGAGTTCCGTTGCAGTTTTAAACTTCATCAGAATTCCGAAGAACAATGGAAGAGTTCCGTAGCATTTTTAAACTTCAGCAGAACTCAGAAGAACAATGAAGAGTCCCATAGCATTTTTAAACTTCAGCAGAATTCCAAAGAACAATGGAAGAGTTCCGTAGCATTTTTAAACTTCAGTAGAATTAAAAATAACAATGGAAGAGTTCCGTAGCATTTTTAAACTTCACCAGAATACGGTGAACAATGGAAGAGTTCTGTAGCATTTTTAAACTTCAGCAGAATTCCGAAGAACAAAGGAAGTGTTCCGTAGCATTTTTAAACTTCAGCAGAATTCTGAAGAACAAGAGAAGAATTCTGTAGCATTTTTAAACTTCAGAAGAATTCCGAGAAAAATGGAAGAGTTCCGTAGCATTTTTAAACTTCAGCAGAATTCCGCAAAACAATGGAAGAGTTCCGTAGCATTTTTAAACTTCAGCAGAATTCCGAAGAACAATGAAAGAGTTTCGTAGCATTTTTAAACTTCAGCAGAATTCCGAAGAACAATGGAAGACTTCCGTAGCATTTTTAAACTTAAGCAGAATTCCGAAGAACAATGGAATTGATCCGTAACATTTTTAAACTTCAGCAGAATTCCCAAGAACAATGGAAGAGCACCGTAGAATTTATAAGCTTCAGCAGAATTCTGAGAACAATGGAAGAGTTCCGTAGCATTTTTAAACTTCACCAGAATACCAAGAACAATGGAAGAGTTCCGTAGCATTTTTAAACTTCTGCAGAATTCCGAAGAACAATGGAAGAGTTCCGTAGCATTTTTAAACTTCAGCAGAATTCCGAAGAACAATGGAAGAGTTCCGTAGCCTTTTTAAACTTCATCAGAATTCCGAAGAACAATGGAAGAGTTCCGTAGCATTTTTAAATTACAGCAGAATCCCGAAGAACAATGGAAGAGTTCCGTAACATTTTTAATCTTCAGCAGAATTCCGAGAACAATGGATGAGTTCCGCAGCATTTTTAAACTTCACCAGAATTCCGAGGAACAATGGAAGAGTTCTGTAGCATTTTTAAACTTCAGCAGAATTCCGAAGAACAATGGAAGAGTTCCGTAGCATTTTTAAACTTCAGCAGAATTCCGAAGAACAATGGAAGAGTTCCGTTGCAGTTTTAAACTTCATCAGAATTCCGAAGAACAATGGAAGAGTTCCGTAGCATTTTTAAACTTCAGCAGAATTCCAAAGAACAATGGAAGAGTTCCGTAGCATTTTTAAACTTCAGTAGAATTAAAAATAACAATGGAAGAGTTCCGTAGCATTTTTAAACTTCACCAGAATACGGTGAACAATGGAAGAGTTCTGTAGCATTTTTAAACTTCAGCAGAATTCCGAAGAACAAAGGAAGTGTTCCGTAGCATTTTTAAACTTCAGCAGAATTCTGAAGAACAAGAGAAGAATTCTGTAGCATTTTTAAACTTCAGAAGAATTCCGAGAAAAATGGAAGAGTTCCGTAGCATTTTTAAACTTCAGCAGAATTCCGCAAAACAATGGAAGAGTTCCGTAGCATTTTTAAACTTCAGCAGAATTCCGAAGAACAATGGAATTGATCCGTAACATTTTTAAACTTCAGCAGAATTCCCAAGAACAATGGAAGAGCACCGTAGAATTTATAAGCTTCAGCAGAATTCTGAGAACAATGGAAGAGTTCCGTAGCATTTTTAAACTTCACCAGAATACCAAGAACAATGGAAGAGTTCCGTAGCATTTTTAAACTTCTGCAGAATTCCGAAGAACAATAGAAGAGTTCCGTAGCATTTTTAAACTTCAGCAGAATTCCGAAGAACAATGGAAGAGTTCCGTAGCCTTTTTAAACTTCATCAGAATTCCGAAGAACAATGGAAAAGTTCCATACTATTTTTAAACTTCAGCAGAATTCCGAAGAACAATGGAAGAGTTCCGTAGCATTTTTAAACTTCAGCAGAATTCCGAGAACAATGGATGAGTTCCGTAGCATTTTTAAACTTCACCAGAATTCCGAGAACAATGGAAGAGTTCCGTAGCATTTTTAAACTTCACCAGAATTCCGAGAACAATGGAAGAGTTCCATAGCATTTTTAAACTTCAGCAGAATTCCGAAGAACAATGGAACAGTTCCATAGCATTTTTAAGCTTCAGCAGAATTCCGAAGAACAATGGAAGAGTTCCGTAGCATTTTTAAACTTCAGCAGAATTCTGAAGAACAATGGAAGAGTTCCGTAGCATTTTTAAACTTCATCAGAATTCCGAAGAACAATGGAAAAATTCTGTAGCATTTTTAAACTTCAGCAGAATTCCGAAGAACAATGGAAGAGTTCCGTAGCATTTTTAAACTTCAGCAGAATTCCGAGAACAATGGAAGAGTTCCGCAGCATTTTTAAACTTCAACAGAATTCCGAGAACAATGGAAGAGTTCCGTAGCATTTTTAAACTTCAACAGAATTCTGAGAACAATGGAAGAGTTCCGTAGCATTTTTAAACTTCAGCAGAATTCCGAAGAACAATGGAAGAGTTCCGTAGCATTTTTAAACTTCATCAGAATTCCGAAGAACAATGTAAAAGTTCCGTAGCATTTTTAAACTTCAGCAGAATTCCGAAGAACAATGGAAGACTTCCGTAGCATTTTTAAACTTCAGCAGAATTAAGAATAACAATGGAACAGTTCCGTAGCATTTTTAAACTTCACCAGAATTCCGTGAACAATGGAAGAGTTTCGTAGCATTTTTAAACTTCAGCAGAATTCCGAAGAACAAAGGAAGTGTTCCGTAGCATTTTTAAACTTCAGCAGTATTCTGAAGAACAATGGAAGAGTTCTGTAGCATTTTCAAACTTCAGAAGAATTCCGAGAACAATGGAAGAGTTCCACAGCATTTTTAAACTTCAGCAGAATTCCGAAAAACAATGGAAGAGTTCCGTAGCATTTTTAAACTTCAGCAGAATTCCGAAGAACAATGGAAGAGTTCCGTAGCATTTTTAAATTACAGCAGAATCCCGAAGAACCATGGAAGAGTTCCGTAGCATTTTTAATCTTCAGCAGAATTCCGAGAACAATGGATGAGTTCCGCAGCATTTTTAAACTTCACCAGAATTCCGAGGAACAATGGAAGAGTTCTGGAGCATTTTTAAACTTCAGCAGAATTCCGAAGAACAATGGAAGAGTTCCGTAGCATTTTTAAACTTCAGCAGAATTCCGAAGAACAATGGAAGAGTTCCGTTGCAGTTTTAAACTTCATCAGAATTCCGAAGAACAATGGAAGAGTTCCGTAGCATTTTTAAACTTCAGCAGAACTCAGAAGAACAATGAAGAGTCCCATAGCATTTTTAAACTTCAGCAGAATTCCAAAGAACAATGGAAGAGTTCCGTAGCATTTTTAAACTTCAGTAGAATTAAAAATAACAATGGAAGAGTTCCGTAGCATTTTTAAACTTCACCAGAATACGGTGAACAATGGAAGAGTTCTGTAGCATTTTTAAACTTCAGCAGAATTCCGAAGAACAAAGGAAGTGTTCCGTAGCATTTTTAAACTTCAGCAGAATTCTGAAGAACAAGAGAAGAATTCTGTAGCATTTTTAAGCTTCAGAAGAATTCCGAGAAAAATGGAAGAGTTCCGTAGCATTTTTAAACTTCAGCAGAATTCCGCAAAACAATGGAAGAGTTCCGTAGCATTTTTAAACTTCAGCAGAATTCCGAAGAACAATGAAAGAGTTTCGTAGCATTTTTAAACTTCAGCAGAATTCCGAAGAACAATGGAAGACTTCCGTAGCATTTTTAAACTTAAGCAGAATTCCGAAGAACAATGGAATTGATCCGTAACATTTTTAAACTTCAGCAGAATTCCCAAGAACAATGGAAGAGCACCGTAGAATTTATAAGCTTCAGCAGAATTCTGAGAACAATGGAAGAGTTCCGTAGCATTTTTAAACTTCACCAGAATACCAAGAACAATGGAAGAGTTCCGTAGCATTTTTAAACTTCTGCAGAATTCCGAAGAACAATAGAAGAGTTCCGTAGCATTTTTAAACTTCAGCAGAATTCCGAAGAACAATGGAAGAGTTCCGTAGCCTTTTTAAACTTCATCAGAATTCCGAAGAACAATGGAAAAGTTCCATACTATTTTTAAACTTCAGCAGAATTCCGAAGAACAATGGAAGAGTTCCGTAGCATTTTTAAACTTCAGCAGAATTCCGAGAACAATGGATGAGTTCCGTAGCATTTTTAAACTTCACCAGAATTCCGAGAACAATGGAAGAGTTCCGTAGCATTTTTAAACTTCACCAGAATTCCGAGAACAATGGAAGAGTTCCATAGCATTTTTAAACTTCAGCAGAATTCCGAAGAACAATGGAACAGTTCCATAGCATTTTTAAGCTTCAGCAGAATTCCGAAGAACAATGGAAGAGTTCCGTAGCATTTTTAAACTTCAGCAGAATTCCGAAGAACAATGGAATTGATCCGTAACATTTTTAAACTTCAGCAGAATTCCCAAGAACAATGGAAGAGCACCGTAGAATTTATAAGCTTCAGCAGAATTCTGAGAACAATGGAAGAGTTCCATAGCATTTTTAAACTTCACCAGAATTCCAAGAACAATGGAAGAGTTCCGTAGCATTTTTAAACTTCAGCAGAACTCAGAAGAACAATGGAAGAGTTCCGTAGCATTTTTAAACTTCAGCAGAATTCCGAAGAACAATCGAAGAGTTCCATAGCATTTTTAAACTTCAGCAGAATTCCGAAGAACAATGGAAGAGTTCCGTAGCATTTTTAAATTACAGCAGAATTCCGAAGAACAATGGAAGAGTTCCGTAGCATTTTTAAACTTCAGCAGAATTCCGAGAACAATGGATGAGTTCCGCAGCATTTTTAAACTTCACCAGAATTCCGAGGAACAATGGAAGAGTTCTGTAGCATTTTTAAACTTCAGCAGAATTCCGAAGAACAATGGAAGAGTTCCGTAGCATTTTTAAACTTCAGCAGAATTCCGAGAACAATGGATGAGTTCCGTAGCATTTTTAAACGTCACCAGAATTCCGAGAACAATGGAAGAGTTCCGTAGCATTTTTAAACTTCACCAGAATTCCGAGAACAATGGAAGAGTTCCGTAGCATTTTTAAACTTCAGCAGAATTCCGAAGAACAATGGAAGAGTTCCGTAGCATTTTTAAACTTCAGCAGAATTCCAAACAACAATGGAAGAGTTCCGTTGCAGTTTTAAGCTTCATCAGAGTTCCGAAGAACAATGGAAGAGTTCCGTAGCATTTTTAAACTTCAGCAGAATTCAGAAGAACAATGTAAGAGTTCCATAGCATTTTTAAACTTCAGCAGAATTCCGAAGAACAATGGAAGAGTTCCGTAGCATTTTTAAACTTCAGCAGAATTCTGAAGAACAATGGAAGAGTTCCGTTGCAGTTTTAAACTTCATCAGAATTCCGAAGAACAATGGAAGAGTTCCGCAGCATTTTTAAACTTCAGCAGAACTCAGAAGAACAATGGAAGAGTTCCGTAGCATTTTTAAACTTCAGCAGAATTCCGAAGAACAATCGAAGAGTTCCATAGCATTTTTAAACTTCAGCAGAATTCCGAAGAACAATGGAAGAGTTCCGTAGCATTTTTAAACTTCAGCAGAATTCCGAAGAACAATGGAAATGATCCGTAACATTTTTAAACTTCAGCAGAATTCCGAAGAACAAAGGAATTGTTCCGTAGCATTTTTAAACTTCAGCAGAATTCTGAAGAACAAGAGAAGAGTTCTGTAGTATTTTTAAACTTCAGAAGAATTCCGAGAAAAATGGAAGAGTTCCGTAGCATTTTTAAACTTCAGCAGAATTCCGCAAAACAATGGAAGAGTTCCGTAGCATTTTTAAACTTCAGCAGAATTCCGAAGAACAATGGAAGAGTTCCGCAGCATTTTTAAACTTCAGCAGAATTCCTAAGAACAATGGAAGAGTTCCGTAGCATTTTTAAACTTAAGCAGAATTCCGAAGAACAATGGAATTGATCCGTAACATTTTTAAACTTCAGCAGAATTCCCAAGAACAATGGAAGAGCACAGTAGAATTTATAATCTTCAGCAGAATTCTGAGAACAATGGAAGAGTTCCGTAGCATTTTTAAACTTCACAGGAATTCCAAGAACAATGGAAGAGTTCCGTAGCATTTTTAAACTTCGGCAGAATTCCGAAGAACAATGCAATAGTTCCGTAGCATTTTTAAACTTCAGCACAATTCCGAGAACAATGGAAGAGTTCCGTAGCATTTTTAAACTTCACCAGAATTCCGAGAACAATGGAAGAGTTCCGTAGCATTTTTAAACTTCAGCAGAATTCCGAAAACAATGGAAGAGTTCCGTAGCATTTTTAAACTTCAGCAGAATTCCGAAGAACAATGGAAGAGTTCCGTAGCATTTTTAAACTTCAGCAGAATTCCGAAGAACAATGGAAGAGTTCCGTTGCAGTTTTAAGCTTCATCAGAATTCCGAAGAACAATGGAAGAGTTCCGTAGCATTTTTAAACTTCAGCAGAGTTCAGAAGAACAATGTAAGAGTTCCGTAGCATTTTTAAACTACAGCAGAATTCCGAAGAACAATGGAAGAGTTCCGTAGCATTTTTAAACTTCAGCAGAATTCCGAAGAACAATGGAAGAGTTCCGTAGCATTTTTAAACTTCAGCAGAATTCCCAAGAACAATGGAAGAGTACCGTAGAATTTACAAACTTCAGCAGAATTCTGAGAACAATGGAAGAGTTCCGTAGCATTTTTAAACTTCACCAGAATTCCAAGAACAATGGAAGAGTTCCGTAGCATTTTTAAACTTCTGCAGAATTCCGAAGAACAATGGAAGAGTTCCGTAGCATTTTTAAACTTCAGCAGAATTCTGAAGAACAATGGAAGAGTTCCGTAGCATTTTTAAACTTCATCAGAATTCCGAAGAACAATGGAAAAATTCTGTAGCATTTTTAAACTTCAGCAGAATTCCGAAGAACAATGGAAGAGTTCCGTAGCATTTTTAAACTTCAGCAGAATTCCGAGAACAATGGAAGAGATCCGCAGCATTTTTAAACTTCAACAGAATTCCGAGAACAATGGAAGAGTTCCGTAGCATTTTTAAACTTCAACAGAATTCTGAGAACAATGGAAGAGTTCCGTAGCATTTTTAAACTTCAGCAGAATTCCGAAGAACAATGGAAGAGTTCCGTAGCATTTTTAAACTTCATCAGAATTCCGAAGAACAATGGAAAAGTTCCGTAGCATTTTTAAACTTCAGCAGAATTCCGAAGAACAATAGAAGAGTTCCTTAGCATTTTTAAACTTCAGCAGAATTAAGAATAACAATGGAACAGTTCCGTAGCATTTTTAAACTTCACCAGAATTCCGTGAACAATGGAAGAGTTCCGTAGCATTTTTAAACTTCAGCAGAATTCCGAAGAACAAAGGAAGTGTTCCGTAGCATTTTTAAACTTCAGCAGTATTCTGAAGAACAATGGAAGAGTTCTGTAGCATTTTCAAACTTCAGAAGAATTCCGAGAACAATGGAAGAGTTCCACAGCATTTTTAAACTTCAGCAGAATTCCGAAAAACAATGGAAGAGTTCCGTAGCATTTTTAAACTTCAGCAGAATTCCGAAGAACAATGGAAGAGTTCCGTAGCATTTTTAAATTACAGCAGAATCCCGAAGAACAATGGAAGAGTTCCGTAGCATTTTTAATCTTCAGCAGAATTCCGAGAACAATGGATGAGTTCCGCAGCATTTTTAAACTTCACCAGAATTCCGAGGAACAATGGAAGAGTTCTGTAGCATTTTTAAACTTCAGCAGAATTCCGAAGAACAATGGAAGAGTTCCGTAGCATTTTTAAACTTCAGCAGAATTCCGAAGAACAATGGAAGAGTTCCGTTGCAGTTTTAAACTTCATCAGAATTCCGAAGAACAATGGAAGAGTTCCGTAGCATTTTTAAACTTCAGCAGAACTCAGAAGAACAATGAAGAGTCCCATAGCATTTTTAAACTTCAGCAGAATTCCAAAGAACAATGGAAGAGTTCCGTAGCATTTTTAAACTTCAGTAGAATTAAAAATAACAATGGAAGAGTTCCGTAGCATTTTTAAACTTCACCAGAATACGGTGAACAATGGAAGAGTTCTGTAGCATTTTTAAACTTCAGCAGAATTCTGAAGAACAAGAGAAGAATTCTGTAGCATTTTTAAACTTCAGAAGAATTCCGAGAAAAATGGAAGAGTTCCGTAGCATTTTTAAACTTCAGCAGAATTCCGCAAAACAATGGAAGAGTTCCGTAGCATTTTTAAACTTCAGCAGAATTCCGAAGAACAATGAAAGAGTTTCGTAGCATTTTTAAACTTCAGCAGAATTCCGAAGAACAATGGAAGACTTCCGTAGCATTTTTAAACTTAAGCAGAATTCCGAAGAACAATGGAATTGATCCATAACATTTTTAAACTTCAGCAGAATTCCCAAGAACAATGGAAGAGCACCGTAGAATTTATAAGCTTCAGCAGAATTCTGAGAACAATGGAAGAGTTCCGTAGCATTTTTAAACTTCACCAGAATACCAAGAACAATGGAAGAGTTCCGTAGCATTTTTAAACTTCTGCAGAATTCCGAAGAACAATGGAAGAGTTCCGTAGCATTTTTAAACTTCAGCAGAATTCCGAAGAACAATGGAAGAGTTCCGTAGCCTTTTTAAACTTCATCAGAATTCCGAAGAACAATGGAAGAGTTCCGTAGCATTTTTAAATTACAGCAGAATCCCGAAGAACAATGGAAGAGTTCCGTAGCATTTTTAATCTTCAGCAGAATTCCGAGAACAATGGATGAGTTCCGCAGCATTTTTAAACTTCACCAGAATTCCGAGGAACAATGGAAGAGTTCTGTAGCATTTTTAAACTTCAGCAGAATTCCGAAGAACAATGGAAGAGTTCCGTAGCATTTTTAAACTTCAGCAGAATTCCGAAGAACAATGGAAGAGTTCCGTTGCAGTTTTAAACTTCATCAGAATTCCGAAGAACAATGGAAGAGTTCCGTAGCATTTTTAAACTTCAGCAGAACTCAGAAGAACAATGAAGAGTCCCATAGCATTTTTAAACTTCAGCAGAATTCCAAAGAACAATGGAAGAGTTCCGTAGCATTTTTAAACTTCAGTAGAATTAAAAATAACAATGGAAGAGTTCCGTAGCATTTTTAAACTTCACCAGAATACGGTGAACAATGGAAGAGTTCTGTAGCATTTTTAAACTTCAGCAGAATTCCGAAGAACAAAGGAAGTGTTCCGTAGCATTTTTAAACTTCAGCAGAATTCTGAAGAACAAGAGAAGAATTCTGTAGCATTTTTAAACTTCAGAAGAATTCCGAGAAAAATGGAAGAGTTCCGTAGCATTTTTAAACTTCAGCAGAATTCCGCAAAACAATGGAAGAGTTCCGTAGCATTTTTAAACTTCAGCAGAATTCCGAAGAACAATGAAAGAGTTTCGTAGCATTTTTAAACTTCAGCAGAATTCCGAAGAACAATGGAAGACTTCCGTAGCATTTTTAAACTTAAGCAGAATTCCGAAGAACAATGGAATTGATCCGTAACATTTTTAAACTTCAGCAGAATTCCCAAGAACAATGGAAGAGCACCGTAGAATTTATAAGCTTCAGCAGAATTCTGAGAACAATGGAAGAGTTCCGTAGCATTTTTAAACTTCACCAGAATACCAAGAACAATGGAAGAGTTCCGTAGCATTTTTAAACTTCTGCAGAATTCCGAAGAACAATAGAAGAGTTCCGTAGCATTTTTAAACTTCAGCAGAATTCCGAAGAACAATGGAAGAGTTCCGTAGCCTTTTTAAACTTCATCAGAATTCCGAAGAACAATGGAAAAGTTCCATACTATTTTTAAACTTCAGCAGAATTCCGAAGAACAATGGAAGAGTTCCGTAGCATTTTTAAACTTCAGCAGAATTCCGAGAACAATGGATGAGTTCCGTAGCATTTTTAAACTTCACCAGAATTCCGAGAACAATGGAAGAGTTCCGTAGCATTTTTAAACTTCACCAGAATTCCGAGAACAATGGAAGAGTTCCATAGCATTTTTAAACTTCAGCAGAATTCCGAAGAACAATGGAACAGTTCCATAGCATTTTTAAGCTTCAGCAGAATTCCGAAGAACAATGGAAGAGTTCCGTAGCATTTTTAAACTTCAGCAGAATTCCGAAGAACAATGGAATTGATCCGTAACATTTTTAAACTTCAGCAGAATTCCCAAGAACAATGGAAGAGCACCGTAGAATTTATAAGCTTCAGCAGAATTCTGAGAACAATGGAAGAGTTCCATAGCATTTTTAAACTTCACCAGAATTCCAAGAACAATGGAAGAGTTCCGTAGCATTTTTAAACTTCTGCAGAATTCCGAAGAACAATGGAAGAGTGCCGTAGCATTTTTAAACTTCAGCAGAATTCCGATGAACAATGGAAGAGTTCCGTAGCCTTTTTAAACTTCATCAGAATTCCGAAGAACAATGGAAAAGTTCCGTACCATTTTTAAACTTCAGCAGAATTCCGAAGAACAATGGAAGAGTTCCGTAGCATTTTTAAACTTCAGCAGAATTCCGAGAACAATGGATGAGTTCCGTAGCATTTTTAAACGTCACCAGAATTCCGAGAACAACGGAAGAGTTCCGTAGCATTTTTAAACTTCACCAGAATTCCGAGAACAATGGAAGAGTTCCATAGCATTTTTAAACTTCAGCAGAATTCCTAAGAACAATGGAAGAGTTCCGTAGCATTTTTAAACTTCTGCAGAATTCCGAGGAACAATGGAAGAGTTCCGTTGCAGTTTTAAGCTTCATCAGAGTTCCGAAGAACAATTGAAGAGTTCCGTAGCATTTTTAAACTTCAGCAGAACTCAGAAGAACAATGTAAGAGTTCCATAGCACTTTTAAACTTCAGCAGAATTCCGAAGAACAATGGAAGAGTTCCGTAGCATTTTTAAACTTCAGCAGAATTCTGAAGAACAATGGAAGAGTTCCGTTGCAGTTTTAAACTTCATCAGAATTCCGAAGAACAATGGAAGAGTTCCGCAGCATTTTTAAACTTCAGCAGAACTCAGAAGAACAATGGAAGAGTTCCGTAGCATTTTTAAACTTCAGCAGAATTCCGAAGAACAATCGAAGAGTTCCATAGCATTTTTAAACTTCAGCAGAATTCCGAAGAACAATGGAAGAGTTCCGTAGCATTTTTAAATTACAGCAGAATTCCGAAGAACAATGGAAGAGTTCCGTAGCATTTTTAAACTTCAGCAGAATTCCGAGAACAATGGATGAGTTCCGCAGCATTTTTAAACTTCACCAGAATTCCGAGGAACAATGGAAGAGTTCTGTAGCATTTTTAAACTTCAGCAGAATTCCGAAGAACAATGGAAGAGTTCCGTAGCATTTTTAAACTTCAGCAGAATTCCGACAACAATGGATGAGTTCCGTAGCATTTTTAAACGTCACCAGAATTCCGAGAACAATGGAAGAGTTCCGTAGCATTTTTAAACTTCACCAGAATTCCGAGAACAATGGAAGAGTTCCGTAGCATTTTTAAACTTCAGCAGAATTCCGAAGAACAATGGAAGAGTTCCGTAGCATTTTTAAACTTCAGCAGAATTCCAAACAACAATGGAAGAGTTCCGTTGCAGTTTTAAGCTTCATCAGAGTTCCGAAGAACAATGGAAGAGTTCCGTAGCATTTTTAAACTTCAGCAGAATTCAGAAGAACAATGTAAGAGTTCCATAGCATTTTTAAACTTCAGCAGAATTCCGAAGAACAATGGAAGAGTTCCGTAGCATTTTTAAACTTCAGCAGAATTCTGAAGAACAATGGAAGAGTTCCGTTGCAGTTTTAAACTTCATCAGAATTCCGAAGAACAATGGAAGAGTTCCGTAGCATTTTTAAACTTCAGCAGAACTCAGAAGAACAATGAAGAGTCCCATAGCATTTTTAAACTTCAGCAGAATTCCAAAGAACAATGGAAGAGTTCCGTAGCATTTTTAAACTTCAGTAGAATTAAAAATAACAATGGAAGAGTTCCGTAGCATTTTTAAACTTCACCAGAATACGGTGAACAATGGAAGAGTTCTGTAGCATTTTTAAACTTCAGCAGAATTCCGAAGAACAAAGGAAGTGTTCCGTAGCATTTTTAAACTTCAGCAGAATTCTGAAGAACAAGAGAAGAATTCTGTAGCATTTTTAAACTTCAGAAGAATTCCGAGAAAAATGGAAGAGTTCCGTAGCATTTTTAAACTTCAGCAGAATTCCGCAAAACAATGGAAGAGTTCCGTAGCATTTTTAAACTTCAGCAGAATTCCGAAGAACAATGAAAGAGTTTCGTAGCATTTTTAAACTTCAGCAGAATTCCGAAGAACAATGGAAGACTTCCGTAGCATTTTTAAACTTAAGCAGAATTCCGAAGAACAATGGAATTGATCCGTAACATTTTTAAACTTCAGCAGAATTCCCAAGAACAATGGAAGAGCACCGTAGAATTTATAAGCTTCAGCAGAATTCTGAGAACAATGGAAGAGTTCCGTAGCATTTTTAAACTTCACCACAATACCAAGAACAATGGAAGAGTTCCGTAGCATTTTTAAACTTCTGCAGAATTCCGAAGAACAATAGAAGAGTTCCGTAGCATTTTTAAACTTCAGCAGAATTCCGAAGAACAATGGAAGAGTTCCGTAGCCTTTTTAAACTTCATCAGAATTCCGAAGAACAATGGAAAAGTTCCATACTATTTTTAAACTTCAGCAGAATTCCGAAGAACAATGGAAGAGTTCCGTAGCATTTTTAAACTTCAGCAGAATTCCGAGAACAATGGATGAGTTCCGTAGCATTTTTAAACTTCACCAGAATTCCGAGAACAATGGAAGAGTTCCGTAGCATTTTTAAACTTCACCAGAATTCCGAGAACAATGGAAGAGTTCCATAGCATTTTTAAACTTCAGCAGAATTCCGAAGAACAATGGAACAGTTCCATAGCATTTTTAAGCTTCAGCAGAATTCCGAAGAACAATGGAAGAGTTCCGTAGCATTTTTAAACTTCAGCAGAATTCCGAAGAACAATGGAATTGATCCGTAACATTTTTAAACTTCAGCAGAATTCCCAAGAACAATGGAAGAGCACCGTAGAATTTATAAGCTTCAGCAGAATTCTGAGAACAATGGAAGAGTTCCATAGCATTTTTAAACTTCACCAGAATTCCAAGAACAATGGAAGAGTTCCGTAGCATTTTTAAACTTCAGCAGAACTCAGAAGAACAATGGAAGAGTTCCGTAGCATTTTTAAACTTCAGCAGAATTCCGAAGAACAATCGAAGAGTTCCATAGCATTTTTAAACTTCAGCAGAATTCCGAAGAACAATGGAAGAGTTCCGTAGCATTTTTAAATTACAGCAGAATTCCGAAGAACAATGGAAGAGTTCCGTAGCATTTTTAAACTTCAGCAGAATTCCGAGAACAATGGATGAGTTCCGCAGCATTTTTAAACTTCACCAGAATTCCGAGGAACAATGGAAGAGTTCTGTAGCATTTTTAAACTTCAGCAGAATTCCGAAGAACAATGGAAGAGTTCCGTAGCATTTTTAAACTTCAGCAGAATTCCGAGAACAATGGATGAGTTCCGTAGCATTTTTAAACGTCACCAGAATTCCGAGAACAATGGAAGAGTTCCGTAGCATTTTTAAACTTCACCAGAATTCCGAGAACAATGGAAGAGTTCCGTAGCATTTTTAAACTTCAGCAGAATTCCGAAGAACAATGGAAGAGTTCCGTAGCATTTTTAAACTTCAGCAGAATTCCAAACAACAATGGAAGAGTTCCGTTGCAGTTTTAAGCTTCATCAGAGTTCCGAAGAACAATGGAAGAGTTCCGTAGCATTTTTAAACTTCAGCAGAATTCAGAAGAACAATGTAAGAGTTCCATAGCATTTTTAAACTTCAGCAGAATTCCGAAGAACAATGGAAGAGTTCCGTAGCATTTTTAAACTTCAGCAGAATTCTGAAGAACAATGGAAGAGTTCCGTTGCAGTTTTAAACTTCATCAGAATTCCGAAGAACAATGGAAGAGTTCCGCAGCATTTTTAAACTTCAGCAGAACTCAGAAGAACAATGGAAGAGTTCCGTAGCATTTTTAAACTTCAGCAGAATTCCGAAGAACAATCGAAGAGTTCCATAGCATTTTTAAACTTCAGCAGAATTCCGAAGAACAATGGAAGAGTTCCGTAGCATTTTTAAACTTCAGCAGAATTCCGAAGAACAATGGAAATGATCCGTAACATTTTTAAACTTCAGCAGAATTCCGAAGAACAAAGGAATTGTTCCGTAGCATTTTTAAACTTCAGCAGAATTCTGAAGAACAAGAGAAGAGTTCTGTAGTATTTTTAAACTTCAGAAGAATTCCGAGAAAAATGGAAGAGTTCCGTAGCATTTTTAAACTTCAGCAGAATTCCGCAAAACAATGGAAGAGTTCCGTAGCATTTTTAAACTTCAGCAGAATTCCGAAGAACAATGGAAGAGTTCCGTAGCATTTTTAAACTTAAGCAGAATTCCGAAGAACAATGGAATTGATCCGTAACATTTTTAAACTTCAGCAGAATTCCCAAGAACAATGGAAGAGCACAGTAGAATTTATAATCTTCAGCAGAATTCTGAGAACAATGGAAGAGTTCCGTAGCATTTTTAAACTTCACAGGAATTCCAAGAACAATGGAAGAGTTCCGTAGCATTTTTAAACTTCGGCAGAATTCCGAAGAACAATGCAATAGTTCCGTAGCATTTTTAAACTTCAGCACAATTCCGAGAACAATGGAAGAGTTCCGTAGCATTTTTAAACTTCACCAGAATTCCGAGAACAATGGAAGAGTTCCGTAGCATTTTTAAACTTCAGCAGAATTCCGAAAACAATGGAAGAGTTCCGTAGCATTTTTAAACTTCAGCAGAATTCCGAAGAACAATGGAAGAGTTCCGTAGCATTTTTAAACTTCAGCAGAATTCCGAAGAACAATGGAAGAGTTCCGTTGCAGTTTTAAGCTTCATCAGAATTCCGAAGAACAATGGAAGAGTTCCGTAGCATTTTTAAACTTCAGCAGAGTTCAGAAGAACAATGTAAGAGTTCCGTAGCATTTTTAAACTACAGCAGAATTCCGAAGAACAATGGAAGAGTTCCGTAGCATTTTTAAACTTCAGCAGAATTCCGAAGAACAATGGAAGAGTTCCGTAGCATTTTTAAACTTCAGCAGAATTCCCAAGAACAATGGAAGAGTACCGTAGAATTTACAAACTTCAGCAGAATTCTGAGAACAATGGAAGAGTTCCGTAGCATTTTTAAACTTCACCAGAATTCCAAGAACAATGGAAGAGTTCCGTAGCATTTTTAAACTTCTGCAGAATTCCGAAGAACAATGGAAGAGTTCCGTAGCATTTTTAAACTTCAGCAGAATTCTGAAGAACAATGGAAGAGTTCCGTAGCATTTTTAAACTTCATCAGAATTCCGAAGAACAATGGAAAAATTCTGTAGCATTTTTAAACTTCAGCAGAATTCCGAAGAACAATGGAAGAGTTCCGTAGCATTTTTAAACTTCAGCAGAATTCCGAGAACAATGGAAGAGATCCGCAGCATTTTTAAACTTCAACAGAATTCCGAGAACAATGGAAGAGTTCCGTAGCATTTTTAAACTTCAACAGAATTCTGAGAACAATGGAAGAGTTCCGTAGCATTTTTAAACTTCAGCAGAATTCCGAAGAACAATGGAAGAGTTCCGTAGCATTTTTAAACTTCATCAGAATTCCGAAGAACAATGGAAAAGTTCCGTAGCATTTTTAAACTTCAGCAGAATTCCGAAGAACAATAGAAGAGTTCCGTAGCATTTTTAAACTTCAGCAGAATTAAGAATAACAATGGAACAGTTCCGTAGCATTTTTAAACTTCACCAGAATTCCGTGAACAATGGAAGAGTTCCGTAGCATTTTTAAACTTCAGCAGAATTCCGAAGAACAAAGGAAGTGTTCCGTAGCATTTTTAAACTTCAGCAGTATTCTGAAGAACAATGGAAGAGTTCTGTAGCATTTTCAAACTTCAGAAGAATTCCGAGAACAATGGAAGAGTTCCACAGCATTTTTAAACTTCAGCAGAATTCCGAAAAACAATGGAAGAGTTCCGTAGCATTTTTAAACTTCAGCAGAATTCCGAAGAACAATGGAAGAGTTCCGTAGCATTTTTAAATTACAGCAGAATCCCGAAGAACAATGGAAGAGTTCCGTAGCATTTTTAATCTTCAGCAGAATTCCGAGAACAATGGATGAGTTCCGCAGCATTTTTAAACTTCACCAGAATTCCGAGGAACAATGGAAGAGTTCTGTAGCATTTTTAAACTTCAGCAGAATTCCGAAGAACAATGGAAGAGTTCCGTAGCATTTTTAAACTTCAGCAGAATTCCGAAGAACAATGGAAGAGTTCCGTTGCAGTTTTAAACTTCATCAGAATTCCGAAGAACAATGGAAGAGTTCCGTAGCATTTTTAAACTTCAGCAGAACTCAGAAGAACAATGAAGAGTCCCATAGCATTTTTAAACTTCAGCAGAATTCCAAAGAACAATGGAAGAGTTCCGTAGCATTTTTAAACTTCAGTAGAATTAAAAATAACAATGGAAGAGTTCCGTAGCATTTTTAAACTTCACCAGAATACGGTGAACAATGGAAGAGTTCTGTAGCATTTTTAAACTTCAGCAGAATTCCGAAGAACAAAGGAAGTGTTCCGTAGCATTTTTAAACTTCAGCAGAATTCTGAAGAACAAGAGAAGAATTCTGTAGCATTTTTAAACTTCAGAAGAATTCCGAGAAAAATGGAAGAGTTCCGTAGCATTTTTAAACTTCAGCAGAATTCCGCAAAACAATGGAAGAGTTCCGTAGCATTTTTAAACTTCAGCAGAATTCCGAAGAACAATGAAAGAGTTTCGTAGCATTTTTAAACTTCAGCAGAATTCCGAAGAACAATGGAAGACTTCCGTAGCATTTTTAAACTTAAGCAGAATTCCGAAGAACAATGGAATTGATCCGTAACATTTTTAAACTTCAGCAGAATTCCCAAGAACAATGGAAGAGCACCGTAGAATTTATAAGCTTCAGCAGAATTCTGAGAACAATGGAAGAGTTCCGTAGCATTTTTAAACTTCACCAGAATACCAAGAACAATGGAAGAGTTCCGTAGCATTTTTAAACTTCTGCAGAATTCCGAAGAACAATGGAAGAGTTCCGTAGCATTTTTAAACTTCAGCAGAATTCCGAAGAACAATGGAAGAGTTCCGTAGCCTTTTTAAACTTCATCAGAATTCCGAAGAACAATGGAAGAGTTCCGTAGCATTTTTAAATTACAGCAGAATCCCGAAGAACAATGGAAGAGTTCCGTAGCATTTTTAATCTTCAGCAGAATTCCGAGAACAATGGATGAGTTCCGCAGCATTTTTAAACTTCACCAGAATTCCGAGGAACAATGGAAGAGTTCTGTAGCATTTTTAAACTTCAGCAGAATTCCGAAGAACAATGGAAGAGTTCCGTAGCATTTTTAAACTTCAGCAGAATTCCGAAGAACAATGGAAGAGTTCCGTTGCAGTTTTAAACTTCATCAGAATTCCGAAGAACAATGGAAGAGTTCCGTAGCATTTTTAAACTTCAGCAGAACTCAGAAGAACAATGAAGAGTCCCATAGCATTTTTAAACTTCAGCAGAATTCCAAAGAACAATGGAAGAGTTCCGTAGCATTTTTAAACTTCAGTAGAATTAAAAATAACAATGGAAGAGTTCCGTAGCATTTTTAAACTTCACCAGAATACGGTGAACAATGGAAGAGTTCCGTTGCAGTTTTAAACTTCATCAGAATTCCGAAGAACAATGGAAGAGTTCCGTAGCATTTTTAAACTTCAGCAGAACTCAGAAGAACAATGAAGAGTCCCATAGCATTTTTAAACTTCAGCAGAATTCCAAAGAACAATGGAAGAGTTCCGTAGCATTTTTAAACTTCAGTAGAATTAAAAATAACAATGGAAGAGTTCCGTAGCATTTTTAAACTTCACCAGAATACGGTGAACAATGGAAGAGTTCTGTAGCATTTTTAAACTTCAGAAGAATTCCGAGAAAAATGGAAGAGTTCCGTAGCATTTTTAAACTTCAGCAGAATTCCGCAAAACAATGGAAGAGTTCCGTAGCATTTTTAAACTTCAGCAGAATTCCGAAGAACAATGAAAGAGTTTCGTAGCATTTTTAAACTTCAGCAGAATTCCGAAGAACAATGGAAGACTTCCGTAGCATTTTTAAACTTAAGCAGAATTCCGAAGAACAATGGAATTGATCCGTAACATTTTTAAACTTCAGCAGAATTCCCAAGAACAATGGAAGAGCACCGTAGAATTTATAAGCTTCAGCAGAATTCTGAGAACAATGGAAGAGTTCCGTAGCATTTTTAAACTTCACCAGAATACCAAGAACAATGGAAGAGTTCCGTAGCATTTTTAAACTTCTGCAGAATTCCGAAGAACAATAGAAGAGTTCCGTAGCATTTTTAAACTTCAGCAGAATTCCGAAGAACAATGGAAGAGTTCCGTAGCCTTTTTAAACTTCATCAGAATTCCGAAGAACAATGGAAAAGTTCCATACTATTTTTAAACTTCAGCAGAATTCCGAAGAACAATGGAAGAGTTCCGTAGCATTTTTAAACTTCAGCAGAATTCCGAGAACAATGGATGAGTTCCGTAGCATTTTTAAACTTCACCAGAATTCCGAGAACAATGGAAGAGTTCCGTAGCATTTTTAAACTTCACCAGAATTCCGAGAACAATGGAAGAGTTCCATAGCATTTTCAAACTTCAGCAGAATTCCGAAGAACAATGGAACAGTTCCATAGCATTTTTAAGCTTCAGCAGAATTCCGAAGAACAATGGAAGAGTTCCGTAGCATTTTTAAACTTCAGCAGAATTCCGAAGAACAATGGAATTGATCCGTAACATTTTTAAACTTCAGCAGAATTCCCAAGAACAATGGAAGAGCACCGTAGAATTTATAAGCTTCAGCAGAATTCTGAGAACAATGGAAGAGTTCCATAGCATTTTTAAACTTCACCAGAATTCCAAGAACAATGGAAGAGTTCCGTAGCATTTTTAAACTTCTGCAGAATTCCGAAGAACAATGGAAGAGTGCCGTAGCATTTTTAAACTTCAGCAGAATTCCGATGAACAATGGAAGAGTTCCGTAGCCTTTTTAAACTTCATCAGAATTCCGAAGAACAATGGAAAAGTTCCGTACCATTTTTAAACTTCAGCAGAATTCCGAAGAACAATGGAAGAGTTCCGTAGCATTTTTAAACTTCAGCAGAATTCCGAGAACAATGGATGAGTTCCGTAGCATTTTTAAACGTCACCAGAATTCCGAGAACAACGGAAGAGTTCCGTAGCATTTTTAAACTTCACCAGAATTCCGAGAACAATGGAAGAGTTCCATAGCATTTTTAAACTTCAGCAGAATTCCTAAGAACAATGGAAGAGTTCCGTAGCATTTTTAAACTTCTGCAGAATTCCGAGGAACAATGGAAGAGTTCCGTTGCAGTTTTAAGCTTCATCAGAGTTCCGAAGAACAATTGAAGAGTTCCGTAGCATTTTTAAACTTCAGCAGAACTCAGAAGAACAATGTAAGAGTTCCATAGCACTTTTAAACTTCAGCAGAATTCCGAAGAACAATGGAAGAGTTCCGTAGCATTTTTAAGCTTCAGCAGAATTCTGAAGAACAATGGAAGAGTTCCGTTGCAGTTTTAAACTTCATCAGAATTCCGAAGAACAATGGAAGAGTTCCGCAGCATTTTTAAACTTCAGCAGAACTCAGAAGAACAATGGAAGAGTTCCGTAGCATTTTTAAACTTCAGCAGAATTCCGAAGAACAATCGAAGAGTTCCATAGCATTTTTAAACTTCAGCAGAATTCCGAAGAACAATGGAAGAGTTCCGTAGCATTTTTAAATTACAGCAGAATTCCGAAGAACAATGGAAGAGTTCCGTAGCATTTTTAAACTTCAGCAGAATTCCGAGAACAATGGATGAGTTCCGCAGCATTTTTAAACTTCACCAGAATTCCGAGGAACAATGGAAGAGTTCTGTAGCATTTTTAAACTTCAGCAGAATTCCGAAGAACAATGGAAGAGTTCCGTAGCATTTTTAAACTTCAGCAGAATTCCGAGAACAATGGATGAGTTCCGTAGCATTTTTAAACGTCACCAGAATTCCGAGAACAATGGAAGAGTTCCGTAGCATTTTTAAACTTCACCAGAATTCCGAGAACAATGGAAGAGTTCCGTAGCATTTTTAAACTTCAGCAGAATTCCGAAGAACAATGGAAGAGTTCCGTAGCATTTTTAAACTTCAGCAGAATTCCAAACAACAATGGAAGAGTTCCGTTGCAGTTTTAAGCTTCATCAGAGTTCCGAAGAACAATGGAAGAGTTCCGTAGCATTTTTAAACTTCAGCAGAATTCAGAAGAACAATGTAAGAGTTCCATAGCATTTTTAAACTTCAGCAGAATTCCGAAGAACAATGGAAGAGTTCCGTAGCATTTTTAAACTTCAGCAGAATTCTGAAGAACAATGGAAGAGTTCCGTTGCAGTTTTAAACTTCATCAGAATTCCGAAGAACAATGGAAGAGTTCCGCAGCATTTTTAAACTTCAGCAGAACTCAGAAGAACAATGGAAGAGTTCCGTAGCATTTTTAAACTTCAGCAGAATTCCGAAGAACAATCGAAGAGTTCCATAGCATTTTTAAACTTCAGCAGAATTCCGAAGAACAATGGAAGAAATCCGTAGCATTTTTAAACTTCAGCAGAATTCCGAAGAACAATGGAAATGATCCGTAACATTTTTGAACTTCAGCAGAATTCCGAAGAACAAAGGAATTGTTCCGTAGCATTTTTAAACTTCAGCAGAATTCTGAAGAACAAGAGAAGAGTTCTGTAGTATTTTTAAACTTCAGAAGAATTCCGAGAAAAATGGAAGAGTTCCGTAGCATTTTTAAACTTCAGCAGAATTCCGCAAAACAATGGAAGAGTTCCGTAGCATTTTTAAACTTCAGCAGAATTCCGAAGAACAATGGAAGAGTTCCGCAGCATTTTTAAACTTCAGCAGAATTCCTAAGAACAATGGAAGAGTTCCGTAGCATTTTTAAACTTAAGCAGAATTCCGAAGAACAATGGAATTGATCCGTAACATTTTTAAACTTCAGCAGAATTCCCAAGAACAATGGAAGAGCACAGTAGAATTTATAATCTTCAGCAGAATTCTGAGAACAATGGAAGAGTTCCGTAGCATTTTTAAACTTCACAGGAATTCCAAGAACAATGGAAGAGTTCCGTAGCATTTTTAAACTTCGGCAGAATTCCGAAGAACAATGCAATAGTTCCGTAGCATTTTTAAACTTCAGCACAATTCCGAGAACAATGGAAGAGTTCCGTAGCATTTTTAAACTTCACCAGAATTCCGAGAACAATGGAAGAGTTCCGTAGCATTTTTAATCTTCAGCAGAATTCCGAAAACAATGGAAGAGTTCCGTAGCATTTTTAAACTTCAGCAGAATTCCGAAGAACAATGGAAGAGTTCCGTAGCATTTTTAAACTTCAGCAGAATTCCGAAGAACAATGGAAGAGTTCCGTTGCAGTTTTAAGCTTCATCAGAATTCCGAAGAACAATGGAAGAGTTCCGTAGCATTTTTAAACTTCAGCAGAATTCAGAAGAACAATGTAAGAGTTCCGTAGCATTTTTAAACTACAGCAGAATTCCGAAGAACAATGGAAGAGTTCCGTAGCATTTTTAAACTTCAGCAGAATTCCGAAGAACAATGGAAGAGTTCCGTAGCATTTTTAAACTTCAGCAGAATTCCCAAGAACAATGGAAGAGTACCGTAGAATTTACAAACTTCAGCAGAATTCTGAGAACAATGGAAGAGTTCCGTAGCATTTTTAAACTTCACCAGAATTCCAAGAACAATGGAAGAGTTCCGTAGCATTTTTAAACTTCTGCAGAATTCCGAAGAACAATGGAAGAGTTCCGTAGCATTTTTAAACTTCAGCAGAATTCTGAAGAACAATGGAAGAGTTCCGTAGCATTTTTAAACTTCATCAGAATTCCGAAGAACAATGGAAAAATTCTGTAGCATTTTTAAACTTCAGCAGAATTCCGAAGAACAATGGAAGAGTTCCGTAGCATTTTTAAACTTCAGCAGAATTCCGAGAACAATGGAAGAGATCCGCAGCATTTTTAAACTTCAACAGAATTCCGAGAACAATGGAAGAGTTCCGTAGCATTTTTAAACTTCAACAGAATTCTGAGAACAATGGAAGAGTTCCGTAGCATTTTTAAACTTCAGCAGAATTCCGAAGAACAATGGAAGAGTTCTGTAGCATTTTTAAACTTCATCAGAATTCCGAAGAACAATGGAAAAGTTCCGTAGCATTTTTAAACTTCAGCAGAATTCCGAAGAACAATAGAAGAGTTCCGTAGCATTTTTAAACTTCAGCAGAATTAAGAATAACAATGGAACAGTTCCGTAGCATTTTTAAACTTCACCAGAATTCCGTGAACAATGGAAGAGTTCCGTAGCATTTTTAAACTTCAGCAGAATTCCGAAGAACAAAGGAAGTGTTCCGTAGCATTTTTAAACTTCAGCAGTATTCTGAAGAACAATGGAAGAGTTCTGTAGGATTTTCAAACTTCAGAAGAATTCCGAGAACAATGGAAGAGTTCCACAGCATTTTTAAACTTCAGCAGAATTCCGAAAAACAATGGAAGAGTTCCGTAGCATTTTTAAACTTCAGCAGAATTCCAAAGAACAATGGAAGAGTTCCGTAGCATTTTTAAACTTCAGCAGAATTCCGAAGAACAATGGAAGAGTTCCGTAGCATTTTTAAATTACAGCAGAATTCCGAAGAACAATGGAAGAGTTCCGTAGCATTTTTAAACTTCAGCAGAATTCCGAGAACAATGGATGAGTTCCGCAGCATTTTTAAACTTCACCAGAATTCCGAGGAACAATGGAAGAGTTCTGTAGCATTTTTAAACTTCAGCAGAATTCCGAAGAACAATGGAAGAGTTCCGTAGCATTTTTAAACTTCAGCAGAATTCCGAAGAACAATGGAAGAGTTCCGTTGCAGTTTTGAACTTCATCAGAATTCCGAAGAACAATGGAAGAGTTCCGTAGCATTTTTAAACTTCAGCAGAATTCCGAAGAACAATGGAAGAGTTCCGTAGCATTTTTAAATTACAGCAGAATTCCAAAGAACAATGGAAGAGTTCCGTAGCATTTTTAAACTTCAGCAGAATTCCGAGAACAATGGATGAGTTCCGCAGCATTTTTAAACTTCACCAGAATTCCGAGGAACAATGGAAGAGTTCTGTAGCATTTTTAAACTTCAGCAGAATTCCGAAGAACAATGGAAGAGTTCCGTTGCAGTTTTAAACTTCATCAGAATTCCGAAGAACAATGGAAGAGTTCCGTAGCATTTTTAAACTTCAGCAGAATTCCAAAGAACAATGGAAGAGTTCCGTAGCATTTTTAAACTTCAGTAGAATTAAAAATAACAATGGAAGAGTTCCGTAGCATTTTTAAACTTCACCAGAATACCGTGAACAATGGGAGAGTTCTGTAGCATTTTTAAACTTCAGCAGAATTCCGAAGAACAAAGGAAGTGTTCCGTAGCATTTTTAAACTTCAGCAGAATTCTGAAGAACAAGAGAAGAATTCTGTAGCATTTTTAAACTTCAGAAGAATTCCGAGAAAAATGGAAGAGTTCCGTAGCATTTTTAAACTTCATCAGAATTCCGCAAAACAATGGAAGAGTTCCGTAGCATTTTTAAACTTCAGCAGAATTCCGAAGAACAATGAAAGAGTTCCGTAGCATTTTTAAACTTCAGCAGAATTCCGAAGAACAATGGAAGACTTCCGTAGCATTTTTAAACTTAAGCAGAATTCCGAAGAACAATGGAATTGATCCGTAACATTTTTAAACTTCAGCAGAATTCCCAAGAACAATGGAAGAGCACCGTAGAATTTATAAGCTTCAGCAGAATTCTGAGAACAATGGAAGAGTTCCGTAGCATTTTTAAACTTCACCAGAATTCCAAGAACAATGGATGAGTTCCGTAGCATTTTTAAACTTCTGCAGAATTCCGAAGAACAATGGAAGAATTCCGTAGCATTTTTAAACTTCAGCAGAATTCCGAAGAACAATGGAAGAGTTCCGTAGCCTTTTTAAACTTCATCAGAATTCCGAAGAACAATGGAAAAGTTCCATACTATTTTTAAACTTCAGCAGAATTCCGAAGAACAATGGAAGAGTTCCGTAGCATTTTTAAACTTCAGCAGAATTCCGAGAACAATGGATGAGTTCCGTAGCATTTTTAAACTTCACCAGAATTCCGAGAACAATGGAAGAGTTCCATAGCATTTTTAAACTTCAGCAGAATTCCGAAGAACAATGGAACAGTTCCATAGCATTTTTAAGCTTCAGCAGAATTCCGAGAACAATGGAAGAGTTCCGCAGCATTTTTAAACTTCACCAGAATTCCGAGGAACAATGGAAGAGTTCTGTAGCATTTTTAAACTTCAGCAGAATTCCGAAGAACAATGGAAGAGTTCCGTAGCATTTCTAAACTTCAGCAGAATTCCGAAGAACAATGGAAGAGTTCCGTTGCAGTTTTAAACTTCATCAGAATTCCGAAGAACAATGGAAGAGTTCCGTAGCATTTTTAAACTTCAGCAGAATTCCGAAGAACAATGGAAGAGTTCCGTAGCATTTTTAAATTACAGCAGAATTCCGAAGAACAATGGAAGAGTTCCGTAGCATTTTTAAACTTCAGCAGAATTCCGAGAACAATGGATGAGTTCCGCAGCATTTTTAAACTTCACCAGAATTCCGAGGAACAATGGAAGAGTTCTGTAGCATTTTTAAACTTCAGCAGAATTCCGAAGAACAATGGAAGAGTTCCGTAGCATTTTTAAACTTCAGCAGAATTCCGAAGAACAATGGAAGAGTTCCGTTGCAGTTTTAAACTTCATCAGAATTCCGAAGAACAATGAAGAGTCCCGTAGCATTTTTAAACTTCAGCAGAATTCCAAAGAACAATGGAAGAGTTCCGTAGCATTTTTAAACTTCAGTAGAATTAAAAATAACAATGGAAGAGTTCCGTAGCATTTTTAAACTTCACCAGAATACCGTGAACAATGGAAGAGTTCTGTAGCATTTTTAAACTTCAGCAGAATTCCGAAGAACAAAGGAAGTGTTCCGTAGCATTTTTAAACTTCAGCAGAATTCCGAAGAACAATGGAAGAGTTCCGTAGCATTTTTAAATCAGCAGAATTCCGAGGAACAATGGAAGAGTTCCGTAGCCTTTTTAAACTTCATCAGAATTCCGAAGAACAATGGAAAAGTTCCATACTATTTTTAAACTTCAGCAGAATTCCGAAGAACAATGGAAGAGTTCCGTAGCATTTTTAAACTTCAGCAGAATTCCGAGAACAATGGATAAGTTCCGTAGCATTTTTAAACTTCACCAGAATTCCGAGAACAATGGAAGAGTTCCGTAGCATTTTTAAACTTCACCAGAATTCCGAGAACAATGGAAGAGTTCCATAGCATTTTTAAACTTCAGCAGAGTTCCGAAGAACAATGGAACAGTTCCATAGCATTTTTAAGCTTCAGCAGAATTCCGAAGAACAATGGAAGAGTTCCGTAGCATTTTTAAACTTCAGCAGAATTCCGAAGAACAATGGAATTGATCCGTAACATTTTTAAACTTCAGCAGAATTCCCAAGAACAATGGTAGAGCACCGTAGAATTTATAAGCTTCAGCAGAATTCTGAGAACAATGGAAGAGTTCCGTAGCATTTTTAAACTTCACCAGAATTCCAAGAACAATGGAAGAGTTCCGTAGCATTTTTAAACTTCTGCAGAATTCCGAAGAAAAATGGAAGAGTTCCGTAGCATTTTTAAACTTCAGCAGAATTCCGAAGAACAATGGAAGAGTTCCGTAGCCTTTTTAAACTTCATCAGAATTCCGAAGAACAATGGAAAAGTTCCGTACCATTTTTAAACTTCAGCAGAATTCCGAAGAACAATGGAAGAGTTCCGTAGCATTTTTAAACTTCAGCAGAATTCCGAGAACAATGGATGAGTTCCGTAGCATTTTTAAACGTCACCAGAATTCCGAGAACAATGGAAGAGTTCCGTAGCATTTTTAAACTTCACCAGAATTCCGAGAACAATGCAAGAGTTCCATAGCATTTTTAAACTTCAGCAGAATTCCGAAGAACAATGGAACAGTTCCATAGCATTTTTAAGCTTCAGCAGAATTCTGAAGAACAATGGAAGAGTTCCGTAGCATTTTTAAACTTCAGCAGAATTCCGAGAACAATGGAAGAGTTCTGTAGCATTTTTAAACTTCACCAGAATTCCGAGAACAATGGAAGAGTTCCGTAGCATTTTTAAACTTCAGCAGAATTCCGAGAACAATGGAAGAGTTCCGTAGCATTTTTAAACTTCAGCAGAATTCCGAAGAACAATGGAAGAGTTCCGTAGCATTTTTAAACTTCAGCAGAATTCCGTGAACAATGGAAGAGTTCCGTTGCAGTTTTAAGCTTCATCAGAGTTCCGAAGAACAATGGAAGAGTTCCGTAGCATTTTTAAACTTCAGCAGAATTCAGAAGAACAATATAAGAGTTCCATAGCATTTTTAAACTTCAGCAGAATTCCGAAGAACAATGGAAGAGTTCCGTAGCATTTTTAAACTTCAGCAGAATTCTGAAGAACAATGGAAGAGTTCCGTTGCAGTTTTAAACTTCATCAGAATTCCGAAGAACAATGGAAGAGTTCCGCAGCATTTTTAAACTTCAGCAGAACTCAGAAGAACAATGGAAGAGTTCCGTAGAATTTTTAAACTTCAGCAGAATTCCGAAGAACAATCGAAGAGTTCCATAGCATTTTTAAACTTCAGCAGAATTCCGAAGAACAATGGAAGAGTTCCGTAGCATTTTTAAACTTCATCAGAATTCCGAAGAACAATGGAAATGATCCGTAACATTTTTAAACTTCAGCAGAATTCCGAAGAACAAAGGAATTGTTCCGTAGCATTTTTAAACTTCAGCAGAATTCTGAAGAACAAGAGAAGAGTTCTGTAGTATTTTTAAACTTCAGAAGAATTCCGAGAAAAATGGAAGAGTTCCGTAGCATTTTTAAACTTCAGCAGAATTCCGCAAAACAATGGAAGAGTTCCGTAGCATTTTTAAACTTCAGCAGAATTCCGAAGAACAATGGAAGAGTTCCGCAGCATTTTTAAACTTCAGCAGAATTCCGAAGAACAATGGACGAGTTCCGTAGCATTTTTAAACTTAAGCAGAATTCCGAAGAACAATGGAATTGATCCGTAACATTTTTAAACTTCAGCAGAATTCCCAAGAACAATGGAAGAGCACCGTAGAATTTATAAGCTTCAGCAGAATTCTGAGAACAATGGAAGAGTTCCGTAGCATTTTTAAACTTCACAGAAATTCCAAGAACAATGGAAGAGTTCCGTAGCATTTTTAAACTTCGGCAGAATTCCGAAGAACAATGGAATAGTTCCGTAGCATTTTTAAACTTCAGCAGAATTCCGAGAACAATGGAAGAGTTCCGTAGCATTTTTAAACTTCACCAGAATTCCGAGAACAATGGAAGAGTTCCGTAGCATTTTTAAACTTCAGCAGAATTCCGAAAACAATGGAAGAGTTCCGTAGCATTTTTAAACTTCAGCAGAATTCCGAAGAACAATGGAAGAGTTCCGTAGCGTTTTTAAACTTCAGCAGAATTCCGAAGAACAATGGAAGAGTTCCGTTGCAGTTTTAAGCTTCATCAGAATTCCGAAGAACAATGGAAGAGTTCCGTAGCATTTTTAAACTTCAGCAGAATTCAGAAGAACAATGTAAGAGTTCCGTAGCATTTTTAAACTTCAGCAGAATTCCGAAGAACAATGGAAGAGTTCCGTAGCATTTTTAAACTTCAGCAGAATTCCGAAGAACAATGGAAGAGTTCCGTAGCATTTTTAAACTTCAGCAGAATTCCCAAGAACAATGGAAGAGTACCGTAGAATTTATAAACTTCAGCAGAATTCTGAGAACAATGGAAGAGTTCCGTAGCATTTTTAAACTTCACCAGAATTCCAAGAACAATGGAAGAGTTACGTAGCATTTTTAAACTTCTGCAGAATTCCGAAGAACAATGGAAGAGTTCGGTAGCATTTTTAAACTTCAGCAGAATTCTGAAGAACAATGGAAGAGTTCCATAGCATTTTTAAACTTCATCAGAATTCCGAAGAACAATGGAAGAGTTCCGTAGCATTTTTAAACTTCAGCAGAATTCCGAGAACAATGGAAGAGTTCCGCAGCATTTTTAAACTTCAACAGAATTCCGAGAACAATGGAAGAGTTCCGTAGCATTTTTAAACTTCAACAGAATTCTGAGAACAATGGAAGAGTTCCGTAGCATTTTTAAACTTCAGCAGAATTCCGAAGAACAATGGAAGAGTTCCATAGCATTTTTAAACTTCATCAGAATTCCGAAGAACAATGGAAAAGTTCCGTAGCATTTTTAAACTTCAGCAGAATTCCGAAGAACAATGGAAGAGTTCCGTAGCATTTTTAAACTTCAGCAGAATTAAGAATAACAATGGAACAGTTCCGTAGCATTTTTAAACTTCACCAGAATTCCATGAACAATGGAAGAGTTCCGTAGCATTTTTAAACTTCAGCAGAATTCCGAAGAACAAAGGAAGTGTTCCGTAGCATTTTCAAACTTCAGAAGAATTCCGAGAACAATGGAAGAGTTCCACAGCATTTTTAAACTTCAGCAGAATTCCGAAAAACAATGGATGAGTTCCGTAGCATTTTTAAACTTCAGCAGAATTCCAAAGAACAATGGAAGAGTTCCGTAGCATTTTTAAACTTCAGCAGAATTCCGAAGAACAATGGAAGAGTTCCATAGCATTTTTAAGCTTCAGCAGAATTCTGAAGAACAATGGAAGAGTTCCGTAGCATTTTTAAACTTCAGCAGAATTCCGAGAACAATGGAAGAGTTCTGTAGCATTTTTAAACTTCAGCAGAATTCCGAGAACAATGGAAGAGTTCCGTAGCATTTTTAAACTTCAGCAGAATTCCGAGAACAATGGAAGAGTTCCGTAGCATTTTTAAACTTCAGCAGAATTCCGAAGAACAATGGAAGAGTTGCGTAGCATTTTTAAACTTCAGCAGAATTCCGAACAACAATGGAAGAGTTCCGTTGCAGTTTTAAGCTTCATCAGAGTTCCGAAGAACAATGGAAGAGTTCCGTAGCATTTTTAAACTTCAGCAGAATTCAGAAGAACAATGTAAGAGTTCCATAGCATTTTTAAACTTCAGCAGAATTCCAAAGAACAATGGAAGAGTTCCGTAGCATTTTTAAACTTCAGCAGAATTCTGAAGAAAAATGGAAGAGTTCCGTTGCAGTTTTAAACTTCATCAGAATTCCGAAGAACAATGGAAGAGTTCTGCAGCATTTTTAAACTTCAGCAGAACTCAGAAGAACAATGGAAGAGTTCCGTAGCATTTTTAAACTTCAGCAGAATTCCGAAGAACAATGGAAGAGTTCCATAGCATTTTTAATCTTCAGCAGAATTCCGAGAACAATGGATGAGTTCCGTAGCATTTTTAAACTTCACCAGAATTCCGAGAACAATGGAAGAGTTCCGTAGCATTTTTAAACTTCACCAGAATTCCGAGAAAAATGGAAGAGTTCCATAGCATTTTTAAACTTCAGCAGAATTCCGAAGAACAATGGAACAGTTCCATAGCATTTTTAAGCTTCAGCAGAATTCCGAAGAACAATGGAAGAGTTCCGTAGCATTTTTAAACTTCAGCAGAATTCCGAAGAACAATGGAATTGATCCGTAACATTTTTAAACTTCAGCAGAATTCCCAAGAACAATGGAAGAGCACCGTAGAATTTATAAGCTTCAGCAGAATTCTGAGAACAATGGAAGAGTTCCGTAGCATTTTTAAACTTCACCAGAATTCCAAGAACAATGGAAGAGTTCCGTAGCATTTTTAAACTTCTGCAGAATTCCGAAGAACAATGGAAGAGTTCCGTAGCATTTTTAAACTTCAGCAGAATTCCGAAGAACAATGGAAGAGTTCCGTAGCCTTTTTAAACTTCATCAGAATTCCGAAGAACAATGGAAAAGTTCCGTACCATTTTTAAACTTCAGCAGAATTCCGAAGAACAATGGAAGAGTTCCGTAGCATTTTTAAACTTCAGCAGAATTCCGAGAACAATGGATGAGTTCCGTAGCATTTTTAAACGTCACCAGAATTCCGAGAACAATGGAAGAGTTCCGTAGCATTTTTAAACTTCACCAGAATTCCGAGAACAATGGAAGAGTTCCATAGCATTTTTAAACTTCAGCAGAATTCCGAAGAACAATGGAACAGTTCCATAGCATTTTTAAGCTTCAGCAGAATTCTGAAGAACAATGGAAGAGTTCCGTAGCATTTTTAAACTTCAGCAGAATTCCGAGAACAATGGAAGAGTTCTGTAGCATTTTTAAACTTCACCAGAATTCCGAGAACAATGGAAGAGTTCCGTAGCATTTTTAAACTTCAGCAGAATTCCGAGAACAATGGAAGAGTTCCGTAGCATTTTTAAACTTCAGCAGAATTCCGAAGAACAATGGAAGAGTTCCGTAGCATTTTTAAACTTCAGCAGAATTCCAAACAACAATGGAAGAGTTCCGTTGCAGTTTTAAGCTTCATCAGAGTTCCGAAGAACAATGGAAGAGTTCCGTAGCATTTTTAAACTTCAGCAGAATTCAGAAGAACAATGTAAGAGTTCCATAGCATTTTTAAACTTCAGCAGAATTCCGAAGAACAATGGAAGAGTTCCGTAGCATTTTTAAACTTCAGCAGAATTCTGAAGAAAAATGGAAGAGTTCCGTTGCAGTTTTAAACTTCATCAGAATTCCGAAGAACAATGGAAGAGTTCTGCAGCATTTTTAAACTTCAGCAGAACTCAGAAGAACAATGGAAGAGTTCCGTAGCATTTTTAAACTTCAGCAGAATTCCGAAGAACAATCGATGAGTTCCATAGCATTTTTAAACTTCAGCAGAATTCCGAAGAACAATGGAAGAGTTCCGTAGCATTTTTAAACTTCAGCAGAATTCCGAAGAACAATGGAAATGATCCGTAACATTTTTAAACTTCAGCAGAATTCCGAAGAACAAAGGAATTGTTTCGTAGCATTTTTAAACTTCAGCAGAATTCTGAAGAACAAGAGAAGAGTTCTGTAGTATTTTTAAACTTCAGAAGAATTCCGAGAAAAATGGAAGAGTTCCGTAGCATTTTTAAACTTCAGCAGAATTCCGAAAAACAATGGAAGAGTTCCGTAGCATTTTTAAACTTCAGCAGAATTCCGAAGAACAATGGAATTGATCCGTAACATTTTTAAACTTCAGCAGAATTCCCAAGAGCAATGGAAGAGCACCGTAGAATTTATAAGCTTCAGCAGAATTCTCCGAACAATGGAAGAGTTCCGTAGCATTTTTAAACTTCACAGGAATTCCAAGAACAATGGAAGAGTTCCGTAGCATTTTTAAACTTCGGCAGAATTCCGAAGAACAATGGAATAGTTCCGTAGCATTTTTAAACTTCAGCAGAATTCCGAGAACAATGGAAGAGTTCCGTAGCATTTTTAAACTTCACCAGAATTCCGAGAACAATGGAAGAGTTCCGTAGCATTTTTAAACTTCAGCAGAATTCCGAAAACAATGGAAGAGTTCCGTAGCATTTTTAAACTTCAGCAGAATTCCGAAGAACAATGGAAGAGTTCCGTAGCATTTTTAAACTTCAGCAGAATTCCGAAAAACAATGGAAGAGTTCCGTTGCAGTTTTAAGCTTCATCAGAATTCCGAAGAACAATGGAAGAGTTCCGTAGCATTTTTAAACTTCATCAGAATTCCGAAGAACAAGGGAAGTGTTCCGCAGCATTTTTAAACTTCAGTAGAACTCAGAAGAACAAGGGAAGAGTTCCGTAGCATATTTAAACTTCAGCAGAATTCCGAAGAACAATGGAAATGATCCGTAATATTTTTAAACTTCAGCAGAATTCCCAAGAACAATGGAAGAGTACCGTAGAATTTATAAACTTCAGCAGAATTCTGAGAACAATGGAAGAGTTCCGTAGCATTTTTAAACTTCACCAGAATTCCAAGAACAATGGAAGAGTTCCGTAGCATTTTTAAACTTCTGCAGAATTCCGAAGAACAATGGAAGAGTTCCGTAGCATTTTTAAACTTCAGCAGAATTCTGAAGAACAATGGAAGAGTTCCGTAGCATTTTTAAACTTCATCAGAATTCCGAAGAACAATGGAAAAATTCTGTAGCATTTTTAAACTTCAGCAGAATTCCGAAGAACAATGGAAGAGTTCCGTAGCATTTTTAAACTTCAGCAGAATTCCGAGAACAATGGAAGAGTTCCGCAGCATTTTTAAACTTCAACAGAATTCCGAGAACAATGGAAGAGTTCCGTAGCATTTTTAAACTTCAACAGAATTCTGAGAACAATGGAAGAGTTCCGTAGCATTTTTAAACTTCAGCAGAATTCCGAAGAACAATGGAAGAGTTCCGTAGCATTTTTAAACTTCATCAGAATTCCGAAGAACAATGTAAAAGTTCCGTAGCATTTTTAAACTTCAGCAGAATTCCGAAGAACAATGGAAGAGTTCCGTAGCATTTTTAAACTTCAGCAGAATTAAGAATAACAATGGAACAGTTCCGTAGCATTTTTAAACTTCACCAGAATTCCGTGAACAATGGAAGAGTTCCGTAGCATTTTTAAACTTCAGCAGAATTCCGAAGAACAAAGGAAGTGTTCCGTAGCATTTTTAAACTTCAGCAGTATTCTGAAGAACAATGGAAGAGTTCTGTAGCATTTTCAAACTTCAGAAGAATTCCGAGAACAATGGAAGAGTTCCACAGCATTTTTAAACTTCAGCAGAATTCCGAAAAACAATGGAAGAGTTCCGTAGCATTTTTAAACTTCAGCAGAATTCCAAAGAACAATGGAAGAGTTCCGTAGCATTTTTAAACTTCAGCAGAATTCCGAAGAACAATGGAAGAGTTCCGTAGCATTTTTAAATTACAGCAGAATCCCGAAGAACAATGGAAGAGTTCCGTAGCATTTTTAATCTTCAGCAGAATTCCGAGAACAATGGATGAGTTCCGCAGCATTTTTAAACTTCACCAGAATTCCGAGGAACAATGGAAGAGTTCCGTAGCATTTTTAAACTTCAGCAGAATTCCAAAGAACAATGGAAGAGTTCCGTAGCATTTTTAAATCAGCAGAATTCCGAGGAACAATGGAAGAGTTCTGTAGCATTTTTAAACTTCAGCAGAATTCCGAAGAACAATGGAAGAGTTCCGTAGCATTTTTAAACTTCAGCAGAATTCCGAAGAACAATGGAAGAGTTCCGTTGCAGTTTTAAACTTCATCAGAATTCCGAAGAACAATGGAAGAGTTCCGTAGCATTTTTAAACTTCAGCAGAACTCAGAAGAACAATGAAGAGTCCCATAGCATTTTTAAACTTCAGCAGAATTCCAAAGAACAATGGAAGAGTTCCGTAGCATTTTTAAACTTCAGTAGAATTAAAAATAACAATGGAAGAGTTCCGTAGCATTTTTAAACTTCACCAGAATACGGTGAACAATGGAAGAGTTCTGTAGCATTTTTAAACTTCAGCAGAATTCCGAAGAACAAAGGAAGTGTTCCGTAGCATTTTTAAACTTCAGCAGAATTCTGAAGAACAAGAGAAGAATTCTGTAGCATTTTTAAACTTCAGAAGAATTCCGAGAAAAATGGAAGAGTTCCGTAGCATTTTTAAACTTCAGCAGAATTCCGCAAAACAATGGAAGAGTTCCGTAGCATTTTTAAACTTCAGCAGAATTCCGAAGAACAATGAAAGAGTTCCGTAGCATTTTTAAACTTCAGCAGAATTCCGAAGAACAATGGAAGACTTCCGTAGCATTTTTAAACTTAAGCAGAATTCCGAAGAACAATGGAATTGATCCGTAACATTTTTAAACTTCAGCAGAATTCCCAAGAACAATGGAAGAGCACCGTAGAATTTATAAGCTTCAGCAGAATTCTGAGAACAATGGAAGAGTTCCGTAGCATTTTTAAACTTCACCAGAATACCAAGAACAATGGAAGAGTTCCGTAGCATTTTTAAACTTCTGCAGAATTCCGAAGAACAATGGAAGAGTTCCGTAGCCTTTTTAAACTTCATCAGAATTCCGAAGAACAATGGAAAAGTTCCATACTATTTTTAAACTTCAGCAGAATTCCGAAGAACAATGGAAGAGTTCCGTAGCATTTTTAAACTTCAGCAGAATTCCGAGAACAATGGATGAGTTCCGTAGCATTTTTAAACTTCACCAGAATTCCGAGAACAATGGAAGAGTTCCGTAGCATTTTTAAACTTCACCAGAATTCCGAGAACAATGGAAGAGTTCCATAGCATTTTTAAACTTCAGCAGAATTCCGAAGAACAATGGAACAGTTCCATAGCATTTTTAAGCTTCAGCAGAATTCCGAAGAACAATGGAAGAGTTCCGTAGCATTTTTAAACTTCAGCAGAATTCCGAAGAACAATGGAATTGATCCGTAACATTTTTAAACTTCAGCAGAATTCCCAAGAACAATGGAAGAGCACCGTAGAATTTATAAGCTTCAGCAGAATTCTGAGAACAATGGAAGAGTTCCATAGCATTTTTAAACTTCACCAGAATTCCAAGAACAATGGAAGAGTTCCGTAGCATTTTTAAACTTCTGCAGAATTCCGAAGAACAATGCAAGAGTTCCGTAGCATTTTTAAACTTCAGCAGAATTCCGAAGAACAATGGAAGAGTTCCGTAGCCTTTTTAAACTTCATCAGAATTCCGAAGAACAATGGAAAAGTTCTGTACCATTTTTAAACTTCAGCAGAATTCCCAAGAACAATGGAAGAGCACCGTAGAATTTATAAACTTCAGCAGAATTCTCCAAACAATGGAAGAGTTCCGTAGCATTTTTAAACTTCACAGGAATTCCAAGAACAATGGAAGAGTTCCGTAGCATTTTTAAACTTCGGCAGAATTCCGAAGAACAATGGAATAGTTCCGTAGCATTTTTAAACTTCAGCAGAATTCCGAGAACAATGGAAGAGTTCCGTAGCATTTTTAAACTTCACCAGAATTCCGAGAACAATGGAAGAGTTCCGTAGCATTTTTAAACTTCAGCAGAATTCCGAAAACAATGGAAGAGTTCCGTAGCATTTTTAAACTTCAGCAAAATTCCGAAGAACAATGGAAGAGTTCCGTAGCATTTTTAAACTTCAGCAGAATTCCGAAGAACAATGGAAGAGTTCCGTTGCAGTTTTAAGCTTCATCAGAATTCCGAAGAACAATGGAAGAGTTCCGTAGCATTTTTAAACTTCATCAGAATTCCGAAGAACAAGGGAAGTGTTCCGCAGCATTTTTAAACTTCAGTAGAACTCAGAAGAACAAGGGAAATGATCCGTAATATTTTTAAACTTCAGCAGAATTCCCAAGAACAATGGAAGAGTACCGTAGAATTTATAAACTTCAGCAGAATTCTGAGAACAATGGAAGAGTTCCGTAGCATTTTTAAACTTCACCAGAATTCCAAGAACAATGGAAGAGTTCCGTAGCATTTTTAAACTTCTGCAGAATTCCGAAGAACAATGGAAGAGTTCCGTAGCATTTTTAAACTTCAGCAGAATTCTGAAGAACAATGGAAGAGTTCCGTAGCATTTTTAAACTTCATCAGAATTCCGAAGAACAATGGAAAAATTCTGTAGCATTTTTAAACTTCAGCAGAATTCCGAAGAACAATGGAAGAGTTCCGTAGCATTTTTAAACTTCAGCAGAATTCCGAGAACAATGGAAGAGTTCCGCAGCATTTTTATACTTCAACAGAATTCCGAGAACAATGGAAGAGTTCCGTAGCATTTTTAAACTTCAACAGAATTCTGAGAACAATGGAAGAGTTCCGTAGCATTTTTAATCTTCAGCAGAATTCCGAAGAACAATGGAAGAGTTCCGTAGCATTTTTAAACTTCATCAGAATTCCGAAGAACAATGTAAAAGTTCCGTAGCATTTTTAAACTTCAGCAGAATTCCGAAGAACAATGGAAGAGTTCCGTAGCATTTTTAAACTTCAGCAGAATTAAGAATAACAATGGAACAGTTCCGTAGCATTTTTAAACTTCACCAGAATTCCGTGAATAATGGAAGAGTTCCGTAGCATTTTTAAACTTCAGCAGAATTCCGAAGAACAAAGGAAGTGTTCCGTAGCATTTTTAAACTTCAGCAGTATTCTGAAGAACAATGGAAGAGTTCTGTAGCATTTTCAAACTTCAGAAGAATTCCGAGAACAATGGAAGAGTTCCACAGCATTTTTAAACTTCAGCAGAATTCCGAAAAACAATGGAAGAGTTCCGTAGCATTTTTAAACTTCAGCAGAATTCCAAAGAACAATGGAAGAGTTCCGTAGCATTTTTAAACTTCAGCAGAATTCCGAAGAACAATGGAAGAGTTCCGTAGCATTTTTAAATTACAGCAGAATCCCGAAGAACAATAGAAGAGTTCCGTAGCATTTTTAATCTTCAGCAGAATTCCGAGAACAATGGATGAGTTCCGCAGCATTTTTAAACTTCACCAGAATTCCGAGGAACAATGGAAGAGTTCTGTAGCATTTTTAAACTTCAGCAGAATTCCGAAGAACAATGGAAGAGTTCCGTAGCATTTTTAAACTTCAGCAGAATTCCGAAGAACAATGCAAGAGTTCCGTTGCAGTTTTAAACTTCATCAGAATTCCGAAGGACAATGGAAGACTTCCGTAGCATTTTTAAACTTCAGCAGAACTCAGAAGAACAATGAAGAGTCCCATAGTATTTTTAAACTTCAGCAGAATTCCAAAGAACAATGGAAGAGTTCCGTAGCATTTTTAAACTTCAGTAGAATTAAAAAATAACAATGGAAGAGTTCCGTAGCATTTTTAAACTTCACCAGAATACGGTGAACAATGGAAGAGTTCTGTAGCATTTTTAAACTTCAGCAGAATTCCGAAGAACAAAGGAAGTGTTCCGTAGCATTTTTAAACTTCAGCAGAATTCTGAAGAACAAGAGAAGAATTCTGTAGCATTTTTAAACTTCAGAAGAATTCCGAGAAAAATGGAAGAGTTCCGTAGCATTTTTAAACTTCAGCAGAATTCCGCAAAACAATGGAAGAGTTCCGTAGCATTTTTAAACTTCAGCAGAATTCTGAAGAACAATGAAAGAGTTCCGTAGCATTTTTAAACTTCAGCAGAATTCCGAAGAACAATGGAAGACTTCCGTAGCATTTTTAAACTTAAGCAGAATTCCGAAGAACAATGGAATTGATCCGTAACATTTTTAAACTTCAGCAGAATTCCCAAGAACAATGGAAGAGCACCGTAGAATTTATAAGCTTCAGCAGAATTCTGAGAACAATGGAAGAGTTCCGTAGCATTTTTAAACTTCACCAGAATACCAAGAACAATGGAAGAGTTCCGTAGCATTTTTAAACTTCTGCAGAATTCCGAAGAACAATGGAAGAGTTCCGTAGCATTTTTAAACTTCAGCAGAATTCCGAAGAACAATGGAAGAGTTCCGTAGCCTTTTTAAACTTCATCAGAATTCCGAAGAACAATGGAAGAGTTCCGTAGCCTTTTTAAACTTCATCAGAATTCCGAAGAACAATGGAAGAGTTCCATAGCATTTTTAAACTTCAGCAGAATTCCGAAGAACAATGGAACAGTTCCATAGCATTTTTAAGCTTCAGCAGAATTCCGAAGAACAATGGAAGAGTTCCGTAGCATTTTTAAACTTCAGCAGAATTCCGAAGAACAATGGAATTGATCCGTAACATTTTTAAACTTCAGCAGAATTCCCAAGAACAATGGAAGAGCAGCGTAGAATTTATAAGCTTCAGCAGAATTCTGAGAACAATGGAAGAGTTCCATAGCATTTTTAAACTTCACCAGAATTCCAAGAACAATGGAAGAGTTCCGTAGCATTTTTAAACTTCAGTAGAATTAAAAATAACAATGGAAGAGTTCTGTAGCATTTTTAAACTTCATCAGAATTCTGAAGAACAATGGAAGTGATCCGTAACATTTTTAAACTTCAGCAGCATACCCAAGAACAATGGAAGAGTACCGTAGCATTTATAAACTTCAGCAGGATTCTGAGAACAATGGAAGAGTTCCGTAGCATTTTTAAACTTCAACAGAATTCCAAGAACAATGGAAGAGTTCCGTAGCATTTTTAAACTTCTGCAGAATTCCAAAGAACAATGGAAGAGTTCCGTAGCATTTTTAAACTTCAGCAGAATTCTGAAGAACAATGGAAGAGTTCCGTAGCATTTTTAAACTTCATCAGAATTCCGAAGAACAATGGAAAAGTTCCGTAGCATTTTTAAACTTGAGCAGAATTCTGAAGAACAATGGAAGAGTTCCGTAGCATTTTTAAACTTCAGCAGAAATCCGAGAACAATGGAAGAGTTCCGCAGCAGTTTTAAACTTCACCAGAATTCCAAGAACAATGGAAGAGTTCTGTAGCATTTTTAAACTTCACCAGAATTCCGAGAACAATGGAAGAGTTCCGTAGCATTTTTAAACTTCAACAGAATTCTGAAGAACAATGGAAGAGTTCCGTAGCATTTTTAAACTTCAGCAGAATTCCGAAGAATAATGGAAGTGTTACGTTGCAGTTCTAAGCTTCATCAGAATTCCGAAGAACAATGGAAGAGTTCTGTAGCATTTTTAAACTTCAGCAGAATTCCGAAGAACAATGGAAGAGTTCCGTAGCATTTTTAAACTTCAGCAGAATTAAGAATAACAATGGAAGAGTTCCGTAGCATTTTTAAACTTCACCAGAATTCCGAGAACAATGGAAGAGTTCCGTAGCATTTTTAAACTTCATCAGAATTCTGAAGAACAATGAAAGTGATCCGTAACATTTTTAAACTTCAGCAGCATACCCAAGAACAATGGAAGAGTACCGTAGCATTTATAAACTTCAGCAGGATTCTGAGAACAATGGAAGAGTTCCGTAGCATTTTTAAACTTCATCAGAATTCCGAAGAACAATGGAAAAGTTCCGTAGCATTTTTAAACTTCATCAGAATTCCGAAGAACAATGGAAGAGTTCCGTAGCATTTTTAAACTTCAGCAGAACTCAGAAGAACAATGAAGAGTCCCATAGTATTTTTAAACTTCAGCAGAATTCCAAAGAACAATGGAAGAGTTCCGTAGCATTTTTAAACTTCAGTAGAATTAAAAATAACAATGGAAGAGTTCCGTAGCATTTTTAAACTTCACCAGAATACGGTGAACAATGGAAGAGTTCTGTAGCATTTTTAAACTTCAGCAGAATTCTGAAGAACAATGAAAGAGTTCCGTAGCATTTTTAAACTTCAGCAGAATTCCGAAGAACAATGGAAGACTTCCGTAGCATTTTTAAACTTAAGCAGAATTCCGAAGAACAATGGAATTGATCCGTAACATTTTTAAACTTCAGCAGAATTCCCAAGAACAATGGAAGAGCACCGTAGAATTTATAAGCTTCAGCAGAATTCTGAGAACAATGGAAGAGTTCCGTAGCATTTTTAAACTTCACCAGAATACCAAGAACAATGGAAGAGTTCCGTAGCATTTTTAAACTTCTGCAGAATTCCGAAGAACAATGGAAGAGTTCCGTAGCATCTTTAAACTTCAGCAGAATTCCGAAGAACAATGGAAGAGTTCCGTAGCCTTTTTAAACTTCATCAGAATTCCGAAGAACAATGGAAGAGTTCCGTAGCCTTTTTAAACTTCATCAGAATTCCGAAGAACAATGGAAGAGTTCCATAGCATTTTTAAACTTCAGCAGAATTCCGAAGAACAATGGAACAGTTCCATAGCATTTTTAAGCTTCAGCAGAATTCCGAAGAACAATGAAAAGTTCCGTAGCATTTTTAAACTTCAGCAGAATTCCGAAGAACAATGGAATTGATCCGTAACATTTTTAAACTTCAGCAGAATTCCCAAGAACAATGGAAGAGCACCGTAGAATTTATAAGCTTCAGCAGAATTCTGAGAACAATGGAAGAGTTCCATAGCATTTTTAAACTTCACCAGAATTCCAAGAACAATGGAAGAGTTCCGTAGCATTTTTAAACTTCAGTAGAATTAAAAATAACAATGGAAGAGTTCTGTAGCATTTTTAAACTTCATCAGAACTCTGAAGAACAATGGAAGTGATCCGTAACATTTTTAAACTTCAGCAGCATACCCAAGAACAATGGAAGAGTACCGTAGCATTTATAAACTTCAGCAGGATTCTGAGAACAATGGAAGAGTTCCGTAGCATTTTTAAACTTCATCAGAATTCCGAAGAACAATGGAAAAGTTCCGTAGCATTTTTAAACTTGAGCAGAATTCCGAAGAACAATGGAAGAGTTCCGTAGCATTTTTAAACTTCAGCAGAAATCCGAGAACAATGGAAGAGTTCCGCAGCAGTTTTAAACTTCACCAGAATTCCAAGAACAATGGAAGAGTTCTGTAGCATTTTTAAACTTCACCAGAATTCCGAGAACAATGGAAGAGTTCCGTAGCATTTTTAAACTTCAACAGAATTCTGAAGAACAATGGAAGAGTTCCGTAGCATTTTTAAACTTCAGCAGAATTCCGAAGAATAATGGAAGTGTTACGTTGCAGTTCTAAGCTTCATCAGAATTCCGAAGAACAATGGAAGAGTTCCGTAGCATTTTTAAACTTCAGCAGAATTCCGAAGAACAATGGAAGAGTTCCGTAGCATTTTTAAACTTCAGCAGAATTAAGAATAACAATGGAAGAGTTCCGTAGCATTTTTAAACTTCACCAGAATTCCGAGAACAATGGAAGAGTTCCGTAGCATTTTTAAACTTCACCAGAATTCCGAGAACAATGGAAGAGTTCCATAGCATTTTTAAACTTCAGCAGAATTCCGAAGAACAAAGGAACAGTTCCATAGCATTTTTAACCTTCAGCAGAATTCCGAAGAACAATGGAAGAGTACCGTAGCATTTTTAAACTTCAGCAGAATTCCGAGAACAATGGAAGAGTTCCGTAGCATTTTTAAACTTCACCAGAATTCCGAGAACAATGGAAGAGTTCCGTAGCATTTTTAAACTTCAGCAGAATTCCGAGAACAATGGAAGAGTTCCGTAGCATTTTTAAACTTCAGCAGAATTCCGAAGAACAATGGAAGAGTTCCGTAGCATTTTTAAACTTCTGCAGAATTCCGAAGAACAATGGAAGAGTTCCGTTGCAGTTTTAAGCTTCATCTGAATTCCGAAGAACAATGGAAGAGTTCCGTAGCATTTTTAAACTTCAGCAGAATTCAGAAGAACAATGTAAAAGTTCCATAGCATTTTTAAACTTCAGCAGAATTCCGAAGAACAATGGAAGAGTTCCGTAGCATTTTTAAGCTTCAGCAGAATTCCGAAGAACAATGGAAGATTTCCGTAGCAGTTTTAAACTTCATCAGAATTCCGAAGAACAATGGAAGAGTTCCGCAGCATTTTTAAACGTCAGCAGAATTCCGAAGAACAATGGAAATGATCAGTAACATTTTTAAACTTCAGCAGAATTCCCAAGAACAATGGAAAAGTACCGTAGAATTTATAAACTTCAGCAGAATTCTGAGAACAATGGAAGATTTCCGTAGCGTTTTTAAACTTCAACAGAATTCCAAGAACAATGGAAGAGTTCCGTAGCATTTTTAAACTTCTGCAGAATTCCGAAGAACAATGGAAGAGTTCCGTAGCATTTTTAAACTTCAGTAGAATTAAAAATAACAATGGAAGAGTTCCGTAGCATTTTTAAACTTCATCAGAATTCTGAAGAGCAATGGAAGTGATCCGTAACATTTTTAAACTTCAGCAGAATACCCAAGAACAATGGAAGAGTACCGTAGCATTTATAAACTTCAGCAGGATTCTGAGAACAATGGAAGAGTTCCGTAGCATTTTTAAACTTCAACAGAATTCCAAGAACAATGGAAGAGTTCCGTAGCATTTTTAAACTTCTGCAGAAGCCCAAAGAACAATGGAAGAGTTCTGTAGTATTTTTAAACTTCAGCAGAATTCTGAAGAACAATGGAAGAGTTCCGTAGCATTTTTAAACTTCATCAGAATTCCGAAGAACAATGGAAGAGTTCCGCAGCAGTTTTAAACTTCACCAGAATTCCGAGAACAATGGAAGAGTTCCGTAGCATTTTTAAACTTCACCAGAATTCCGAGAACAATGGAAGAGTTCCGTAGCATTTTTAAACTTCAACAGAATTCTGAAGAACAAGGGAAGAGTTCCATAGCATTTTTAAACTTCAGCAGAATTCCGAAGAACAATGGAAGTGTTCCGTTGCAGTTCTAAGCTTCATCAGAATTCCGAAGAACAATGGAAGAGTTCCGTAGCATTTTTAAACTTCAGCAGAATTCAGAAGAACAATGGAAGAGTTCCGTAGCATTTTTAAACTTCAGCAGAATTCCGAAGAACAATGGAAAAGTTCCGTACCATTTTTAAACTTCACCAGAATTCCGAAGAACAATGGAAGAGTTCCGTAGCATTTTTAAACTTCAGTAGAATGAAAAATAACAATGGAAGGGTTCCGTAGCATTTTTAAACTTCATCAGAATTCTGAAGAACAATGGAAGTGATCCGTAACATTTTTAAACTTCAGCAGAATACCCAAGAACAATGGAAGAGTACCGTAGAATTTATAAACTTCAGCAGAATTCTGAGAACAATGGAAGATTTTCGTAGCATTTTTAAACGTCAACAGAATTCCAAGAACAATGGAAGAGTTCCGTAGCATTTTTAAACTTCTGCAGAATTCCGAAGAACAATGGAAGAGTTCCGTAGCATTTTTAAACTTCAGTAGAATTAAAAATAACAATGGAAGAGTTCCGTAGCATTTTTAAACTTCATCAGAATTCTGAAGAACAATGGAAGTGATCCGTAACATTTTTAAACTTCAGCAGAATACCCAAGAACAATGGAAGAGTACCGTAGCATTTATAAACTTCAGCAGGATTCTGAGAACAATGGAAGAGTTCCGTAGCATTTTTAAACTTCAACAGAATTCCAAGAACAATGGAAGAGTTCCGTAGCATTTTTAAACTTCTGCAGAATTCCAAAGAACAATGGAAGAGTTCTGTAGCATTTTTAAACTTCAGCAGAATTCTGAAGAACAATGGAAGAGTTCCGTAGCATTTTTAAACTTCATCAGAATTCCGAAGAACAATGGAAGAGTTCCGCAGCAGTTTTAAACTTCATCAGAATTCCGAGAACAATGGAAGAGTTCCGTAGCATTTTTAAACTTCACCAGAATTCCGAGAACAATGGAAGAGTTCCGTAGCATTTCTAAACTTCAACAGAATTCTGAAGAACAATGGAAGAGTTCCATAGCATTTTTAAACTTCAGCAGAATTCCGAAGAACAATGGAAGTGTTCCATTGCAGTTCTAAGCTTCATCAGAATTCCGAAGAACAATGGAAGAGTTCCGTAGCATTTTTAAACTTCAGTAGAATTAAAAATAACAATGGAAGAGTTCCGTAGCATTTTTAAACTTCATCAGAATTCTGAAGAGCAATGGAAGTGATCCGTAACATTTTTAAACTTCAGCAGAATACCCAAGAACAATGGAAGAGTACCGTAGCATTTATAAACTTCAGCAGGATTCTGAGAACAATGGAAGAGTTCCGTAGCATTTTTAAACTTCAACAGAATTCCAAGAACAATGGAAGAGTTCCGTAGCATTTTTAAACTTCTGCAGAAGCCCAAAGAACAATGGAAGAGTTCTGTAGTATTTTTAAACTTCAGCAGAATTCTGAAGAACAATGGAAGAGTTCCGTAGCATTTTTAAACTTCATCAGAATTCCGAAGAACAATGGAAGAGTTCCGCAGCAGTTTTAAACTTCACCAGAATTCCGAGAACAATGGAAGAGTTCCGTAGCATTTTTAAACTTCACCAGAATTCCGAGAACAATGGAAGAGTTCCGTAGCATTTTTAAACTTCAACAGAATTCTGAAGAACAAGGGAAGAGTTCCATAGCATTTTTAAACTTCAGCAGAATTCCGAAGAACAATGGAAGTGTTCCGTTGCAGTTCTAAGCTTCATCAGAATTCCGAAGAACAATGGAAGAGTTCCGTAGCATTTTTAAACTTCAGCAGAATTCAGAAGAACAATGGAAGAGTTCCGTAGCATTTTTAAACTTCAGCAGAATTCCGAAGAACAATGGAAAAGTTCCGTACCATTTTTAAACTTCACCAGAATTCCGAAGAACAATGGAAGAGTTCCGTAGCATTTTTAAACTTCAGTAGAATGAAAAATAACAATGGAAGGGTTCCGTAGCATTTTTAAACTTCATCAGAATTCTGAAGAACAATGGAAGTGATCCGTAACATTTTTAAACTTCAGCAGAATACCCAAGAACAATGGAAGAGTACCGTAGAATTTATAAACTTCAGCAGAATTCTGAGAACAATGGAAGATTTTCGTAGCATTTTTAAACGTCAACAGAATTCCAAGAACAATGGAAGAGTTCCGTAGCATTTTTAAACTTCTGCAGAATTCCGAAGAACAATGGAAGAGTTCCGTAGCATTTTTAAACTTCAGTAGAATTAAAAATAACAATGGAAGAGTTCCGTAGCATTTTTAAACTTCATCAGAATTCTGAAGAACAATGGAAGTGATCCGTAACATTTTTAAACTTCAGCAGAATACCCAAGAACAATGGAAGAGTACCGTAGCATTTATAAACTTCAGCAGGATTCTGAGAACAATGGAAGAGTTCCGTAGCATTTTTAAACTTCAACAGAATTCCAAGAACAATGGAAGAGTTCCGTAGCATTTTTAAACTTCTGCAGAATTCCAAAGAACAATGGAAGAGTTCTGTAGCATTTTTAAACTTCAGCAGAATTCTGAAGAACAATGGAAGAGTTCCGTAGCATTTTTAAACTTCATCAGAATTCCGAAGAACAATGGAAGAGTTCCGCAGCAGTTTTAAACTTCATCAGAATTCCGAGAACAATGGAAGAGTTCCGTAGCATTTTTAAACTTCACCAGAATTCCGAGAACAATGGAAGAGTTCCGTAGCATTTCTAAACTTCAACAGAATTCTGAAGAACAATGGAAGAGTTCCATAGCATTTTTAAACTTCAGCAGAATTCCGAAGAACAATGGAAGTGTTCCATTGCAGTTCTAAGCTTCATCAGAATTCCGAAGAACAATGGAAGAGTTCCGTAGCATTTTTAAACTTCAGCAGAATTCAGAAGAACAATGGAAGAGTTCCGTAGCATTTTTAAACTTCAGCAGAATTCCGAAGAACAATGGAAGAGTTCCGTAGCATTTTTAAACTTCAGCAGAATTAAGAATAACAATGGAAGAGCTCCGTAGCATTTTTAAACTTCAACAGAATTCCGTGAACAATGGAAGAGTTCCGTAGCATTTTTAAACTTCAGCAGAATTCCGAAGAACAAAGGAAGTGTTCCGTATCATTTTTAAACTTCAGCAGCATTCTGAAGAACAATGGAAGAGTTCCGTAGCATTTTCAAACTTCAGAAGAATTTCGAGAACAATGGAAGAGTTCCACAGCATTTTTAAACTTCAGCAGAATTCAGAAGAACAATGGAAGAGTTCCGTAGCATTTTTAAACTTCAGCAGAATTCCCAAGAACAATGGAAGAGCACCGTAGAATTTATTAGCTTCAGCAGAATTCTGAGAACAATGGAAGAGTTCCGTAGCATTTTTAAACTTCTCCAGAATTCCAAGAACAATGGAAGAGTTCCGTAGCATTTTTAAACTTCTGCAGAATTCCGAAGAACAATGGAAGAGTTCCGTAGCATTTTTAAACTTCAGCAGAATTCCGAAGAAAAATGGAAGAGTTCCGTAGCCTTTTTAAACTTCGTCAGAATTCCAAAGAACAATGGAAAAGTTCCGTACCATTTTTAAACTTCAGCAGAATTCCGAAGAACAATGGAAGAGTTCCGTAGCATTTTTAAACTTCAGCAGAATTCTGAAGAACAATGGAAGAGTTCCGTCGCATTTTTAAACTTCAGTAGAATGAAAAATAACAATGGAAGGGTTCCGTAGCATTTTTAAACTTCATCAGAATTCTGAAGAACAATGGAAGTGATCCGTAACATTTTTAAACTTCAGCAGAATACCCAAGAACAATGGAAGAGTACCGTAGAATTTATAAACTTCAGCAGAATTCTGAGAACAATGGAAGATTTCTGTAGCATTTTTAAACTTCAACAGAATTCCAAGAACAATGGAAGAGTTCCGTAGCATTTTTAAACTTCTGCAGAATTCCGAAGAACAATGGAAGAGTTCCGTAGCATTTTTAAACTTCAGTAGAATTAAAAATAACAATGGAAGAGTTCCGTAGCATTTTTAAACTTCATCAGAATTCTGAAGAACAATGGAAGTGATCCGTAACATTTTTAAACTTCAGCAGAATACCCAAGAACAATGGAAGAGTACCGTAGCATTTATAAACTTCAGCAGGATTCTGAGAACAATGGAAGAGTTCCGTAGCATTTTTAAACTTCAACAGAATTCCAAGAACAATGGAAGAGTTCCGTAGCATTTTTAAACTTCTCCAGAATTCCAAAGAACAATGGAAGAGTTCTGTAGCATTTTTAAACTTCAGCAGAATTCTGAAGAACAATGGAAGAGTTCCGTAGAATTTTTAAACTTCATCAGAATTCCGAAGAACAATGGAAGAGTTCCGTAGCATTTTTAAACTTCACCAGAATTCTGAAGAACAATGGAAGAGTTCCATAGCATTTTTAAACTTCAGCAGAATTCCGAAGAACAATGGAAGTGTTCCGTTGCAGTTCTAAGCTTCATCAGAATTCCGAAGAACAATGGAAGAGTTCCGTAGCATTTTTAAACTTCAGCAGAATTCAGAAGAACAATGGAAGAGTTCCGTAGCATTTTTAAACTTCAGCAGAATTCCGAAGAACAATGGAAGAGTTCCGTAGCATTTTTAAACTTCAGCAGAATTAAGAATAACAATGGAAGAGCTCCGTAGCATTTTTAAACTTCAACAGAATTCCGTGAACAATGGAAGAGTACCGTAGCATTTTTAAACTTCAGCAGAATTCCGAAGAACAAAGGAAGTGTTCCGTATCATTTTTAAACTTCAGCAGCATTCTGAAGAACAATGGAAGAGTTCCGTAGCATTTTCAAACTTCAGAAGAATTTCGAGAACAATGGAAGAGTTCCACAGCATTTTTAAACTTCAGCAGAATTCCGAGAACAATGGAAGAGTTCCGTAGCATTTTTAAACTTCACCAGAATTCCGAGAACAATGGAAGAGTTCCGTAGCATTTTTAAACTTCAGCAGAATTCCGAGAACAATGGAAGAGTTCCGTAGCATTTTTAAACTTCAGCAGAATTCCGAAGAACAATGGAAGAGTTCCGTAGCATTTTTAAACTTCAGAAGAATTCCGAAGAACAATGGAAGAGTTCCGTTGCAGTTTTAAGCTTCATCTGAATTCCGAAGAACAATGGAAGAGTTCCGTAGCATTTTTAAACTTCAGCAGAATTCAGAAGAACAATGTAAAAGTTCCATAGCATTTTTAAACTTCAGCAGAATTCCGAAGAACAATGGAAGAGTTCTGTAGCATTTTTAAGCTTCAGCAGAATTCCGAAGAACAATGGAAGAGTTCCGTAGCAGTTTTAAACTTCATCAGAATTCCGAAGAACAATGGAAGCGTTCCGCAGCATTTTTAAACTTCAGCAGAATTCCGAAGAACAATGGAAATGATCAGTAACATTTTTAAACTTCAGCAGAATTCCCAAGAACAATGGAAAAGTACCGTAGAATTTATAAACTTCAGCAGAATTCTGAGAACAATGGAAGATTTCCGTAGCATTTTTAAACTTCAACAGAATTCCAAGAACAATGGAAGAGTTCCGTAGCATTTTTAAACTTCTGCAGAATTCCGAAGAACAATGGAAGAGTTCCGTAGCATTTTTAAACTTCAGTAGAATTAAAAATAACAATGGAAGAGTTCCGTAGCATTTTTAAACTTCATCAGAATTCTGAAGAACAATGGAAGTGATCCGTAACATTTTTAAACTTCAGCAGAATACCCAAGAACAATGGAAGAGTACCGTAGCATTTATAAACTTCAGCAGGATTCTGAGAACAATGGAAGAGTTCCGTAGCATTTTTAAACTTCAACAGAATTCCAAGAACAATGGAAGAGTTCCGTAGCATTTTTAAACTTCTGCAGAATTCCAAAGAACAATGGAAGAGTTCTGTAGTATTTTTTAAGTTCAGCAGAATTCTGAAGAACAATGGAAGAGTTCCGTAGCATTTTTAAACTTCATCAGAATTCCGAAGAACAATGGAAGAGTTCCGCTGCAGTTTTAAACTTCACCAGAATTCCGAGAACAATGGAAGAGTTCCGTAGCATTTTTAAACTTCACCAGAATTCCGAGAACAATGGAAGAGTTCCGTAGCATTTTTAAACTTCAACAGAATTCTGAAGAACAAGGGAAGAGTTCCATAGCATTTTTAAACTTCAGCAGAATTCCGAAGAACAATGGAAGTGTTCCGTTGCAGTTCTAAGCTTCATCAGAATTCCGAAGAACAATGGAAGAGTTCCGTAGCATTTTTAAACTTCAGCAGAATTCAGAAGAACAATGGAAGAGTTCCGTAGCATTTTTAAACTTCAGCAGAATTCCGAAGAACAATGGAAAAGTTCCGTACCATTTTTAAACTTCAGCAGAATTCCGAAGAACAATGGAAGAGTTCCGTAGCATTTTTAAACTTCAGCAGAATTCCGAAGAACAATGGAAGAGTTCCGTAGCATTTTTAAACTTCAGCAGAATTAAGAATAACAATGGAAGAGCTCCGTAGCATTTTTAAACTTCAACAGAATTCCGTGAACAATGGAAAAGTTCCGTAGCATTTTTAAACTTCAGCAGAATTCCGAAGAACAAAGGAAGTGTTCCGTATCATTTTTAAACTTCAGCAGCATTTTGAAGAACAATGGAAGAGTTCCGTAGCATTTTCAAACTTCAGAAGAATTTCGAGAACAATGGAAGAGTTCCACAGCATTTTTAAACTTCAGCAGAATTCAGAAGAACAATGGAAGAGTTCCGTAGCATTTTTAAACTTCAGCAGAATTCCCAAGAACAATGGAAGAGCACCGTAGAATTTATTAGCTTCAGCAGAATTCTGAGAACAATGGAAGAGTTCCACAGCATTTTTAAACTTCAGCAGAATTAAGAATATCAATGGAAGAGTTCCGTAGCATTTTTAAACTTCACCAGAATTCCGTGAACAATGGAAGAGTTCCGTAGCATTTTTAAACTTCAGCAGAATTCCGAAGAACAAAGGAAGTGTTCCGTAGCATTTTTAAACTTCAGCAGAATTCTGAAGAACAATGCAAGAGTTCCGTAGCATTTTTAAAATTTAGAAGAATTCCGAGAACAATGAAAAAGTTCCGTAGCATTTTTAAACTTCAGCAGAATTCCGAAAAACAATGGAAGAGTTCCGTAGCATTTTTAAATTTCAGCAGAGTTCCGAAGAACAATGGAAGAGTTCCGTAGCATTTTTAAACTTCAGCAGAATTCCGAAGAACAATGGAAGAGTTCCATAGCATTTTTAAACTTCAGCAGAATTCCGAGAACAATGGAAGAGTTCCGTAGCATTTTTAAACCTCAGCAGAATTGCGAGAACAATGGAAGAGTTCCGTAGCATTTTTAAACTTCATCAGAATTCCGAAGAACAATGGAAGTGTTCCGTGGCATTTTTAAACTTCAGCAGAATTCCAAAGAACAATGGAGGAGTTCCGTAGCATTTTTAAACTTCAGCAGAATTCCGAAGAACAATGGAAGAGTTCCGTACCATTTTTAAACTTCAGCAGAATTCCAAAGAACAATTGAAGAGTTCCGTAGCACTTTTAAACTTCAGCAGAATTCCGAACAACAAGGGAAGAGTTCCGTAGCATTTTTAAACTTCACATGAATTCCGAGAACAATGGAAGAGTTCCTTAGCATTTTTAAACTTCAGCAGCATTCCGAAGAACAATGGAAGAGTTCCGTAGCATTTTTAAACTTCAGCAGAATTCTGAAGAACAATGGAAGTGTTCCGTAGCATTTTTAATTTTCAGCAGAATTCCGAAGAACAATGGAAGAGTTCCGTAGCTTTTTTAAACTTCAGCAGCATTCTGAAGAACAATGGAAAAGTTCCGTAGCATTTTTAAACTTCAGCAGAAATCCGAAGAACAATGGAAGAGTTCCGTAGCATTTTTAAACTTCAGCAGAATTCCGAAGAACAATGGAAGAGTTCCGTAGCATTCTTAAACTTCAGAAGAATTCCGAAGAACAGTGGAAGAGTTCCGTAGCATTTTTAAACTTCAGCAGAATTCTGAAGAACAATGGAAGAGTTCCATAGCATTTTTAAGTTACAGCAGATTTCCGAAGAACAATGGAAGAGTTTCGTAGCATTTTTAAATTACAGCAGAATTCCGAAGAACAATGGAAGAGTTCCGTAGCATTTTTAAATTACAGCAGAATTCCGAAGAACAATGGAAGAGTTCCGTAGCATTTTTAAACTTCATCAGAATTCCGAAGAACAATGGAAAAGTTCCGTGGCATTTTTAAACTTCATCAGAATTCCGAAGAACAATGGAAGAGTTCCGTAGCATATTTAAACTTCACCAGAATTCCGAAGAACAATGGTAGAGTTCCGTAGCATTTTTAAACTTCACCAGAATTCCGAGAACAATGGAAGAGTTCCGTAGCATTTTTAAACTTCAGCAGAATTGCGAGAACAATGGAAGAATTCCGTAGCATTTTTAAACTTCACCAGAATTCCGAAGAACAATGGAAAAGTTCCGTAGCATTTTTAAACTTCAGCAGTATTCCGAAGAACAATGGAAGAGTTCCGTAGTATTTTTAAACTTCAGCAGCATTCCGAGAACAATGGAAGAGTTCCGTAGCATTTTTAAACTTCACCAGAATTCCGAGAACAATGGAAGAGTTCCATAGCATTTTTAAACTTCAGCAGAATTCCGAAGAACAATGGAAGAGTTCCGTAGCATTTTTAAATTACAGCAGAATTCCGAAGAACAATGGAAGAGTTCCGTAGCATTTTTAAACTTCAGCAGAATTCCGAAGAACAATGGAAGAGTTCCGTGGCATTTTTAAACTTCATCAGAATTCCGAAGAACAATGGAAGAGTTCCGTAGCATATTTAAACTTCACCAGAATTCCGAAGAACAATGGTAGAGTTCCGTAGCATTTTTAAACTTCACCAGAATTCCGAGAACAATGGAAGAGTTCCGTAACATTTTTAAACTTCTGCAGAATTCCCAAGAACAATGGAAGAGTTCCGTAGCAGTTTTAAACTTCATCAGAATTCCGAAGAACAATGGAAGAGTTCCGTAGCAGTTTTAAACTTCATCAGAATTCCGAAGAACAATGGAAGAGTTACAAAGCATTTTTAAACTTCAGCAGAATTCCGAAGAATAATGGAAGAATTCCATAGCATTTTTAAACTTCACCAGAATTCTGAGAACAATGTAAGAGTACCGTAGCATTTTTAAACTTCAGAAGAATTCCGAGAACAATGGAAAAGTTCCGTAGCATTTTTAAACTTCATCAGAATTCCGAAGAACAATGGAAGAGGTCCGTAGCATTTTTCAACTTCAGCAGAATTCCAATGAACAATCGAAGAGTTCCGTAGCACTTTTAAACTTCAGCAGAATTCCGAAGAACAAGGGAAGAGTTCAGTAGCATTTTTAAACTTCACATGAATTCCGAGAACAATGGAAGAGTTCCTTAGCATTTTTAAACTTCAGCAGAATTCCGAAGAACAATGGAAGAGTTCCGTAGCATTTTTAAACTTCAGCAGAATTCTGAAGAACAATGGAAGTGTTCCGTAGCATTTTTAATCTCCAGCAGAATTCCGAAGAACAATGGAAGAGTTCCGTAGCTTTTTTAAACTTCAGCAGCATTCCGAAGATCAATGGAAGTGTTCCATATCATTTTTAATCCTCAGCAGAATTCCGAGAACAATGGAAGAGTTCCGTAGCATTTTTAAACTTCAGCAGAATTCCGAAGAACAATGGAAGAGTTCCGTAGCATTTTTAAACTTCAGCAAAATTCCAAAGAACAATGGAAGAGTTCCATAGCATTTTTAAGTTACAGCAGATTTCCGAAGAACAATGGAAGAGGTCTGTAGCATTTTTAAATTACAGCAGAATTCCGAAGAACAATGGAAGAGTTCCATAGCATTTTTAAATTACAGCAGAATTCCGACGAACAATGGAAGAATTCTGTAGCATTTTTAAACTTCAGCAGAATTGCGAGAACAATGGAAGAATTCTGTAGCATTTTTAAACTTCACCAGAATTCCGAGAACAATGGAAGAGTTCCGTAACATTTTTAAACTTCTGCAGAATTCCGAAGAACAATGGAAGAGTTCCGTAGCAGTTTTAAACTTCAGCAGAATTCCGAAGAACAATGGAAGAGTTCCGTAGCATTTTTAAACTTCAGCAGAATTAAGAATAACAATGGAAGAGTTCCGTAGCATTTTTAAACTTCACCAGAATTCCGTGAACAATGGAAGAGTTCCGTAGCATTTTTAAACTTCAGCAGAATTCCGAAGAACAAAAGAAGTGTTCCGTAGCATTTTTAAACTTCAGCAGAATTCTGTAGAACAATGGAAGAGTACCGTAGCATTTTTAAACTTCAGAAGAATTCCGAGAACAATGGAAGAGTTCCGTAGCAGCTTTAAACTTCAGCAGAATTCCGAAAAACAATGGAAGAGTTCCATAGCATTTTTAAACTTCAGCAGAATTCCGAAGAACAATGGAAGAGTTCCGTAGCATTTTTAAACTTCAGCAGAATTCTGAGAACAATGGAAGAGTTCCGTAGCATTTTTAAACTTCACCAGAATTCCGAGAAAAATGGAAGAGTTCCGCAGCATTTTTAAACTTCTGCAGAATTCCGAAGAACAATGGAAGAGTTCCGTAGCATTTTTAAACTTCAGCAGAATTCCGAGAACAATGGAAGAGATCCGTAGCATTTTTAAACTTCAGCAGAATTCCGAAGAACAGTAGAAGTGTTCCGTAGCATTTTTAAACTTCAGCAGAATTCCGAAGAACAATGGAAGAGTTCCGTAGCATTTTTAAACTTCAGCAGAATTCTGGGAACAATGGAAGAGTTCCGTAGCATTTTTAAACTTCACCAGAATTGCGAGAAAAATGGATTTGTTCCGTAGCATTTTTAAACTTCTGCAGAATTCCGAAGAGCAATGGAAGAGTTCCGTAGCATTTTTAAACTTCAGCAGAATTCCGAAGAACAATGGAAGAGTTCCGTAGCATTTTTAAACTTCATCAGAATTCCGAAGAACAATGGAAAAGTTCCGTAGCATTTTTAAACTTCAGCAGAATTCAAAAGAACAATGGAAGAGTTCCGTAGCATTTTTAAACTTCACCAGAATTCCGAGAACAATGGAAGAGTTCCGTAGCATTTTTAAACTTCACCAGAATTCCGAGAACAATGGAAGAGTTCCATAGCATTTTTAAACTTCAGCAGAATTCCAATGAAAAATGGAAGTGTTCCGTAGCATTTTTAAACTTCAGCAGAATTCCGAAGAACAATGGAAGAGTTCCGTTGCAGTTTTAAACTTCATCAGAATTCCGAAGAACAATGGAAGAGTTCTGTAGCATTTTTAAACTTCAGCAGAATTAAGAATATCAATGGAAGAGTTCCGTAGCATTTTTAAACTTCACCAGAATTCCGTGAACAATGGAAGAGTTCCGTAGCATTTTTAAACTTCAGCAGAATTCCGAAGAACAAAGGAAGTGTTCCGTAGCATTTTTAAACTTCAGCAGAATTCTGAAGAACAATGCAAGAGTTCCGTAGCATTTTTAAAATTTAGAAGAATTCCGAGAACAATGAAAAAGTTCCGTAACATTTTTAAACTTCAGCAGAATTCCGAAAAACAATGGAAGAGTTCCGTAGCATTTTTAAATTTCAGCAGAGTTCCGAAGAACAATGGAAGAGTTCCGTAGCATTTTTAAACTTCAGCAGAATTCCGAAGAACAATGGAAGAGTTCCATAGCATTTTTAAACTTCAGCAGAATTCCGAGAACAATGGAAGTGTTCCGTAGCATTTTTAAACCTCAGCAGAATTGCGAGAACAATGGAAGAGTTCCGTAGCATTTTTAAACTTCATCAGAATTCCGAAGAACAATGGAAGTGTTCCGTGGCATTTTTAAACTTCAGCAGAATTCCAAAGAACAATGGAGGAGTTCCGTAGCATTTTTAAACTTCAGCAGAATTCCGAAGAACAATGGAAGAGTTCCGTAGCATTTTTAAACTTCAGCAGAATTCCAAAGAACAATGGAAGAGTTCCGTAGCACTTTTAAACTTCAGCAGAATTCCGAACAACAAGGGAAGAGTTCCGTAGCATTTTTAAACTTCACATGAATTCCGAGAACAATGGAAGAGTTCCTTAGCATTTTTAAACTTCAGCAGCATTCCGAAGAACAATGGAAGAGTTCCGTAGCATTTTTAAACTTCAGCAGAATTCTGAAGAACAATGGAAGTGTTCCGTAGCATTTTTAATTTTCAGCAGAATTCCGAAGAACAATGGAAGAGTTCCGTAGCTTTTTTAAACTTCAGCAGCATTCTGAAGAACAATGGAAAAGTTCCGTAGCATTTTTAAACTTCAGCAGAATTCCGAAGAACAATGGAAGAGTTCCGTAGCATTTTTAAACTTCAGCAGAATTCCGAAAACAATGGAAGAGTTCCGTAGCATTCTTAAACTTCAGAAGAATTCCGAAGAACAGTGGAAGAGTTCCGTAGCATTTTTAAACTTCAGCAGAATTCTGAAGAACAATGGAAGAGTTCCATAGCATTTTTAAGTTACAGCAGATTTCCGAAGAACAATGGAAGAGTTTCGTAGCATTTTTAAATTACAGCAGAATTCCGAAGAACAATGGAAGAGTTCCGTAGCATTTTTAAATTACAGCAGAATTCCGAAGAACAATGGAAGAGTTCCGTAGAATTTTTAAACTTCAGCAGAATTCCGAAGAACAATGGAAGAGTTCCGTGGCATTTTTAAACTTCATCAGAATTCCGAAGAACAATGGAAGAGTTCCGTAACATATTTAAACTTCACCAGAATTCCGAAGAACAATGGAAGAGTTCCGTAGCATTTTTAAAGTTCACCAGAATTCCGAGAACAATGGAAGAGTTCCGTAGCATTTTTAAACTTCAGCAGAATTCCGAAGAACAATGGAAGTGTTAAGTAGCATTTTTAATCTTCAGCACAATTCCGAAGAACATTGGAAGAGTTCCGTAACATTTTTAAACTTCAGCAGAATTCCGAAGAACAATGGAAGAGTTCCGTAGCATTTTTAAACTTCAGCAGAATTCCGAGAACAATGGAAGTGTTCCGTAGTATTTTTAAACTTCAGCTGAATTCCGAAGAACAATGGAAGAGTTCCGTAGCATTTTTAAACTTCAGCAGATTTCCGAAGAACAATGGAAGAGTTCCGTAGCACTTTTGAACTTCAGCAGAATTCTAAAGAACAATGGAAGAGTTACGTATCATTTTTAAACTTCAGCAGAATTCCGAGAAAAATGGAAGAGTTCCATAGCATTTTTAAACTTCACCAGAATTCCGAGAACAATGGAAGAGTTCCATAGCATTTTTAAACATCAGCAGAATTCCGAAGAACAATGGAAGTGTTCCTTAGCATTTTTAAACTTCAGCACAATTCCGAAGAACAATGAAAGATTTCCGTAGCATTTTAAAACTTCAGCAGAATTCCAAAGAACAATGGAAGAATTATGTAGCATTTTTAAACTTCAGCAGTATTCCGAAGAACAAACTTCGGTTGTCTGTTAAGCAATTGTCTTTGGTGTATGGCATTGTCTGTTAAGCAGTTGTCTTTGGTGTATGGCATTGTCTGTTAAGCAGTTGTCTTTGGTGTATGGCATTGTCTGTTAAGCAGTTGTCTATGGTGTATGGCAGTGTCTGTTAAGCAGTTGTCTTTGGTGTATGGCATTGATGGTTAAGCAGTTGTCTTTGGTGTATTGCGTTGCCTGATAAGCAGTTGTCTTTGGTGTATGGCAGTGTCTGTTAAGCAGTTGTCTTTGGTGTATGGCATTGTCTGTTAAGAAGTTGTCTTTGGTGTATGGCATTGCCTGTTAAGCAGTTGTCTTTGGTGTATGGCATTGCCTGTTAAGCAGTTGTCCTTAGTGTATGGCATTGTCTGTTAAGCAGTTGTCTTTGGTGTATGGCACTGTCTGTTGAGCAGTTGTCTTTAGTGTATGGCGTTGCCTGTTAAGCAGTTGTCTTTGGTGTACTGCAATGCCTGTTAAGCAATTGTCTTTGGTGTATGGCATTGTCTGTTAAGAAGTTGTCTTTAGTGTATGGCAGTGTCTGTTAAGCAGTGGTCTTTGGTGCACGGCGTTGACTGTTAAACAGTTTCCTTTGGTGTATGGCGTTGTTTGTTAAGCAGTTGTCTTTGGTGTATGGCATTCCCTGTTAAGCAGTTGATTTAGTGTATGGCATTGCCTGTTAAGCAGTTATCTGTGGTGTATGGCATTGCCTGTTAAGCAGTTGTCTTTCGTGTATGGCCTTGTCTGTTAAGAAGTTGTCTTTAGTGTATGGCAATTTCTGTTACGCAGTTGTCTTTGGTGTATGGCATTGTCTGTTAAGCAGTTGTCTTTAGTGTATGGCATTGCCTGTTAAGCAGTTGTCTTTGGTGTATGGCATTGCCTGTTAAGCAGTTGTCTTTGGTGTATGGCATTGTCTATTAAGCAGTTGTCTTTGGTGTGTGGCATTGTCTGCTAAGCAGTTGTCTTTGGTGTATGGCATTGTCTGTTAAGCAGTTGTCTTTGGTGTATGGCAGTGTCTGTTAAGCAGTTGTCTTTGGTGTATGGTGTTGCCTGTTAAGCAGTTTTCTTTGGTGTATGGCATTGTCTGTTAAGCAGTTGTCTTTGGTGTATGGCATTGCCTGTCAAGTAGTTGTCTTTAGTGTGTTGCATTGCCTGTTAAGCAGTTGTCTTTGGTGTATGGCATTGTCTGTTAAGCAGTTGTCTTTGGTGTATGGCATTGCCTGTTAAGCAGTTGTCTTTGGTGTATGGCATTGCTTGTTAAGCGTTTGTCATTGGTGTATGGCATTGCCTGTTAAGTAGTTGTCTTTGGTGTATGGCATTGTCTGTTAAGCAGTTGTCTTTGGTGTATGGCATTGCCTGTTAAGCAGTTGTCTTTAGTGTATGTCATTGCCTGTTAAGCAGTTGTCTTTGGTGTATGGCATTGTCTGTTAAGCAGTTGTCTTTGGTGTATGGCATTGTCTGTTAAGCAGTTGTCTTTGGTGTATGGCATTGTCTTTTAAGCAGTTGTCTTTGGTGTATGGCAGTGTGTGTTAAGCAGTTGTCTTTGGTGTATGGCAGTGTCTGTTAAGCAGTTGTCTTTGGTGTATGGCATTGTCTGTTAAGCAGTTGTCCTTGGTGTATGGCATTGTCTGTTATGCACTTGTCTTTGGTGCATGGCATTGTATGTTAAGCAGTTGTCTTTAGTGTATGGCATTGCCTGTTAAGCAGTTGACTTTAGTGTATGGCATTGTTATGCAGTTGTCTTTGGTGCATGGCATTGCCTATAAAGCAGTTGTCTTTGGTATATGGCATTGCCTGTTAAGCAGTTGTCTTTAGTGTATGACATTGTCTGTTAAGCAGTTGTCTTTGGTGTATGGCATTGCCTGTTAAGCAGTTGTCTTTGGTGTATGGCATTGTCTGTTAAGCAGTTGTCCTTGGTGGATGGCATTGTCTGTTATGCAGTTGTCGTTGGTGCATGGCATTGTCTGTTAAGCAGTTGTCTTTGGTGTATGGCATTGCCTGTTAAGCAGCTGTCTTTGGTGTATGGCATTGCCTGTTAAGCAGTTGTCTTTGGTGTATGGCATTGTCTGTTAAGCAGTTGTCTTTAGTGTATGGCATTGTCTTTTAAGCAGTTGTCTTTGGTGTATGGCAGTGTCTGTTAAGCAGTTGTCTTTGGTGTATGGCAGTGTCTGTTAAGCAGTTGTCTTTGGTGTATGGCATTGTCTGTTAAGCAGTTGTCCTTGGTGTATGGCATTGTCTGTTATGCAGTTGTCTTTGGTGCATGGCATTGTCTGTTAAGCAGTTGTCCTTAATGTATGGCATTGCCTGTTAAGCAGTTGACTTTAGGGTATGGCATTGTCTGTTATGCAGTTGTCTTTGGTGCATGGCATTGCCTGTTAAGCAGTTGTCTTTGGTGTATGGCATTGCCTGTTAAGCAGTTGTCTTTAGTGTATGGCAGTGTCTGTTAAGCAGTTGTCTTTGGTGTATGGTGTTGCCTGTTAAGCAGTTGTCTATGGTGTATGCCATTGTCTGTTAAGCAGTTGTCCTTGGTGGATGGCATTGTCTGTTATGCAGTTGTCTTTGGTGCATGGCATTGTCTGTTAAGCAGTTGTCTTTGGTGTATGGCATTGCCTGTTAAGCAGTTGTCTTTGGTGTATGGCGTTGTCTGTTAAGCAGTTGTCTTTGGTGTATGGCGTTGTCTGTTAAGCAGTTGTCTTTCGTGTATGGCATTGCCTGTTAAGCAGTTGTCTTTGGTATATGCCTTTTTCTGTTAAGCAGTTGTCTTTGGTGTATTGCATTGCCTGTTAAGCAGTTGTCTTTGGTGTTTGGCATTGCCTGTTAAGCAGTTGTCTTTGGTGTATGGCATTGTCTGTTAAGCAGTTGTCTTTGGTGTATGGCGTTGTCTGTTAAGCAGTTGTCTTTGGTGTATGGCATTGCCTGTTAAGCAGTTGTCTTTGGTGTATGGCATTGCCTGTTAAGCAGTTGTCTTTGGTGTATGGCATTGCCTGTTAAGTAGTAGTCTTTGGTGTCTGGTAGTGTCTGTTAAGCAGTTGTCTTTAGTGTATGGCATTGCCAGTTAAGCAGTTGTCTTTGGTGTATGGCATTGCCTGTTAAGTAGTAGTCTTTGGTGTATGGCATTGTCTGTTAAGCAGTTGTCTTTGGTGTATGGCATTGCCAGTTAAGCAGTTGTCTTTGGTGTATGGCATTGTCTGTTAAGCAGTTGTCTTTGGTGTATGGCATTGTCTGTTAAGCAGTTGTCTTTGGTGTATGGCATTGCCTGTTAAGCTGTTGTCTTTGGTGTATGGCATTGCTGTTAAGCTGTTGTCTTTGGTGTATGGCATTGTCTGTTAAGCAGTTTTATTTGGTGTATGGCATTGTCTGTTAAGCAGTTGTCTTTGGTGTATGGCATTGTCTGTTAAGCAGTTGTCTTTGATGTATGTCATTGCCTGTTAAGCAGTTGTCTTTGGTGTATGGCATTGCTGTTAAGCTGTTGTCTTTGGTGTATGGCATTGCTGTTATGCAGTTTTCTTTGGTGTATGGCATTGTCTGTTAAGCAGTTGTTCTTGGTGTATGGCATTGTCTGTAATGCAGTTTTCTTTGGTGCATGGCATTGCCTGTTAAGCAGTTGTCTTTGGTGTATGGTGTTGCCTGTTAAGCAGTTGTCTTTAGTGTATGGCAGTGTCTGTAAAGCAGTTGTCTTTGGTGTATGGCATTGTCTGTTAAGCAGTTGTCTTTGGTGTATGGCATTGTCTGTTAAGCAGTTGTCTTTGGTGTATGGCATTGTCTGTTAAGCAGTTGTCTTTGGTGTCTGGCAATGTCTGTTAAGCAGTTGTCTTTGGTGTATGGCAGTGTCTGTTAAGCAGTTGTCTTTGGTGTATGGCGTTGTCTGTTAAGCAGTTGTCTTTGGTGTTTGGCATTGCCTGTTAAGCAGTTGTCTTTGGTATATGGCTTTTTCTGATAAGCAGTTGTCTTTGGTGTATTGCATTGCCTGTTAAGCAGTTGTCTTCGGTGTATGACATTGCCTGTTAAGCAGCTGTCTTTGGTGTAAGGCGTTGTCTGCTAAGCAGTTGTCTTTGGTGTATGGCATTGCCTGCTAAGCAGTTGTCTTTGGTGTATGGCATTGTCTGTTAAGCAGTTGTCTTTGGTGTATGACATTGCATGTTAAACAGTTGTCTTTGGTGTAAGGCTTTGTCTGTTAAGCAGTTGTCTTTGGTGTTTGGCATTGTCTGTTAAGCAGTTGTCTTTGGTGTATGGCATTGTCTGTTAAGCAGTTGTCTTTGGTGTATGACATTGCCTGTTAAGTAGTAGTCTTTGGTGTCTGGTAGTGTCTGTTAAGCAGTTGTCTTTGGTGTACAGCATTGCCTGTTAAGCAGTTGTCTTTGGTGTATGCTGTTGCCTGTTAAGCAGTTTTCTTTGGTGTATGGCATTGTCTGTTAAGCAGTTGTCTTTGGTGTATGGCATTGCCTGTCAAGCAGTTGTCTTTGGTGTATGGCATTGCCTGTTAAGCAGTTGTCTTTGGTGTATGGCATTGTCTGTTAAGCAGTTGTGTTTGGTGTATGGCATTGCCTGTTAAGCAGTTGTCTTTGGTATATTGCTTTTTCTGTTAAGCAGTTGTCTTTGGTGTATTGCATTGCCTGTTAAGCAGTTGTCTTCGGTGTATGACATTGCCTGTTAAGCAGTTGTCTTTGGTGTAAGGCGTTGTCTGTTAAGCAGTTGTCTTTGGTGTATGGCATTGTCTGTTAAGCAGTTGTCTTTGGTGTATGGCATTGCCTGTTAAGCAGTTGTCTTTGGTGTATGGCATTGCCTGTTAAGTAGTAGTCTTTGGTGTCTGGTAGTGTCGGTTAAGCAGTTGTCTTTGGTGTATGGCGTTGTCTGTTAAGCAGTTGTCTTTGGTGTATGGCATTGCCTGTTAAGCAGTTGTCTTTGTTGTATGGCGTTGTCTGTTAAGCAGTTTTCTTTGGTGTATGGCATTGCCTGTAAAGCAGTTGTCTTTGGTGTATGGCTTTGTCTGTTAAGCAGTTTTCTTTGGTGTATGGCTTTGTCTGTTAAGCAGTTTTCTTTGGTGTATGGCATTGTCTGTTAAGCAGTTCTCTTTGGTGTAAGGCTTTGTCTGTTAAGCAGTTGTCTTTGGTGTATGGCATTGCCTGTTAAGCAGTTGTCTTTGGTGTATGGCATTGTCTGTTAAGCAGTTCTCTTTGGAGTAAGGCGTTGTCTTTTAAGCAGTTGTCTTTGGTGTATGGCATTGTCTGTTAAGCAGTTGTCTTTGGTGTATGGAATTGCCTGTTAAGCAGTTATCTTTGGTGTATGGCATTGTCTGTTAAGCAGTTGTCTTTGTTGTATGGCGTTGTCTGTTAAGCAGTTTTCTTTGGTGTATGGCATTGCCTGTAAAGCAGTTGTCTTTGGTGTATGGCTTTGTCTGTTAAGCAGTTTTCTTTGGTGTATGGCTTTGTCTGTTAAGCAGTTTTCTTTGGTGTATGGCATTGTCTGTTAAGCAGTTCTCTTTGGTGTAAGGCTTTGTCTGTTAAGCAGTTGTCTTTGGTGTATGGCATTGCCTGTTAAGCAGTTGTCTTTGGTGTATGGCATTGTCTGTTAAGCAGTTCTCTTTGGAGTAAGGCGTTGTCTTTTAAGCAGTTGTCTTTGGTGTATGGAATTGCCTGTTAAGCAGTTGTCTTTGGTGTATGGCATTGTCTGTTAAGCAGTTGTGTTTGGTGTATGGCATTGCCTGTTAAGCAGTTGTCTTTGGTATATTGCTTTTTCTGTTAAGCAGTTGTCTTTGGTGTATTGCATTGCCTGTTAAGCAGTTGTCTTCGGTGTATGACATTGCCTGTTAAGCAGTTGTCTTTGGTGTAAGGCGTTGTCTGTTAAGCAGTTGTCTTTGGTGTATGGCATTGTCTGTTAAGCAGTTGTCTTTGGTGTATGGCATTGCCTGTTAAGCAGTTGTCTTTGGTGTATGGCATTGCCTGTTAAGTAGTAGTCTTTGGTGTCTGGTAGTGTCTGTTAAGCAGTTGTCTTTGGTGTATGGCGTTGTTTGTTAAGCAGTTGTCTTTGGTGTATGGCATTGCCTGTTAAGCAGTTGTCTTTGGTGTATGGCGTTGCCTGTTAAGCAGTTTTCTTTGGTGTATGGCATTGCCTGTAAAGCAGTTGTCTTTGGTGTATGGCTTTGTCTGTTAAGCAGTTTTCTTTGGTGTATGGCTTTGTCTGTTAAGCAGTTTTCTTTGGTGTATGGCATTGTCTGTTAAGCAGTTCTCTTTGGTGTAAGGCTTTGTCTGTTAAGCAGTTGTCTTTGGTGTATGGCATTGCCTGTTAAGCAGTTGTCTTTGGTGTATGGCATTGTCTGTTAAGCAGTTCTCTTTGGAGTAAGGCGTTGTCTTTTAAGCAGTTGTCTTTTGTGTATGGCATTACCTGTTAATCAGTTGTCTTTGGTGTATGGCATTGTCTGTTAAGCAGTTGTCTTTGGTGTATGGCGTTGTCTGTTAAGCAGTTGTCTTTAGTGTATGGCGTTGTCTGTTAAGCAGTTGTCTTTGGTGTATGGCATTGTCTGTTAAGCAGTTGTCTTTGGTGTATGGCATTGCATGTTAAGCAGTTGTCCTTAGTGTATGGCGTTGTCTGTTAAGCAGTTGTCTTTAGTGTATGGCGTTGTCTGTTAAGCAGTTGTCTTTGGTGTATGGTGTTGTCTGTTAAGCAGTTGTCTTTAGTGTATGGCGTTGTCTGTTAAGCAGTTGTCTTTGGTGCATGGCATTGTCTGTTAAGCAGTTGTCTTTGGTGTATGGCATTGTCTTTTAAGCAGTTGTCTTTAGTGTATGGCATTGTATGTTACGCAGTTGTCTTTAGTGTATGGCATTGTCTGTTAAGCAGTTGTCTTTGGTGTATGGCATTGTCTGTTAAGCAGTTGTCTTTGGTGTATGGCATTGTCTTTTAAGCAGTTGTCTTAGGTGTATTGCATTGCCTGTAAAGCAGTTGTCTTTGGTGAATGGCATTTTCTGTTAATAAGTTGTCTTTAGTGTATGGCAGTGTCTGTTAAGCAGTGGTCTTTGGTGTTTGGCATTGTCTGTTGAGCAGTTGTCTTCAGTGTATGGCATTGCCTGTTAAGCAGTTGTCTTTAGTGTATGTCATTGCCTGTTAAGCAGTTGTCTTTGGTGTATGGCATTGATGGTTAAGCAGTTGTCTTTGGTGTATGGCGTTGCCTGATAAGCAGTTGTCTTTGGTGTATGGCAGTGTCTGTTAAGCAGCTGTCTTTGCTGTATGGCATTGTCTATTAAGCAGTTGTCTTTGGTGTATGGCATTGCCTGTTAAGCAGTTGTCTTTGGTGTATGGCATTGCCTGTTAAGCAGTTGTCTTTGGTGTATGGCATTGTCTGTTAAGCAGTTGTCTTTGCTGTATGGCACTGTCTGTTGAGCAGTTGTCTTTAGTGTATGGCATTGCCTGTTAAGCAGTTGTCTTTGGTGTATGGCATTGCTTGTTAAGCAGTTGTCTTTGGTGTATGGCATTGTCTGTTAAGAACTTGTCTTTAGTCTATGGCAGTGTATGTTAAGCAGTTGTCTTTGGTGTACGGCGTTGACTGTTAAACAGTTTTCTTTCGTGTATGGTGTTGTATGTTAAGCAGTTGTCTTTGCTGTATGGCATTCCCTGTTAAGCAGTTGTCTTTAGTGTATGGCATTGCCTGTTAAGCAGTTATCTTTGGTGTATGGCATTGTCTGTTAAGCAGTTGTCTTTGGTGTATGGCATTGCCTGTTAAGCAGTTGTCTTTGGTGTATGGCATTGCCTGTTAAGTAGTTGTCTTTGGTGTATGGCATTGCCTGTTAAGAAGTTGTCTTTGGTGTATGGCATTGCCTGTTTACCAGTTTTCTTTGGTGTATGCCAGTGTCTGTTAAGCAGTTTTCTTTGGTGTATGGCATTGTCTGTTAAGCAGTTGTCTTTCGTGTATGGCATAGCCTGTCAAGCAGCTGTCTTTAGTGTATGGCACTGCCTGTTAAGCAGTTGTCTTTGGTGTATGGCAGTGTCTGTTAAGCAGTTGTCTTTGGTGTATGGCAGTGTCTGTTAAGCAGTTGTCTTTGGTGTATGGCAGTGTCTGTTAAGCAGTTGTCTTAGGTGTATGGCGTTGTCTGTTAAGCAGTTGTCTTTGGTGTATGGCATTGCCTGTTAAGCAGTTGTCTTTGGTATATGGCTTTTTCTGTTAAGCAGTTGTCTTTGGTGTATTGCATTGCCTGTTAAGCAGCTGTCTTTGGTGTAAGGCGTTGTCTGTTAAGCAGTTGTCTTTGGTGTATGGCATTGTCTGTTAAGCAGTTGTCCTTAGTGTATGGCATTGCCTGTTAAGCAGTTGTCTTTGGTGTATGGCGTTGTCTGTTAAGCAGTTGTCTTTGGTGTATGGCATTGTCTGTTAAGCAGTTGTCTTAAGTGTATGGCGTTGTCTGTTAAGCAGTTGTCTTTGGTGTATGGCATTGTCTGTTAAGCAGTTGTCTTTGGTGTATGGCATTGTCTTTTAAGCAGTTGTCTTTAGTATATGGCATTGTATGTTAAGCAGTTGTCTTTAGTGTATGGCATTGTCTGTTAAGCAGTTGTCTTTGGTGTATGGCATTGTCTGTTAAGCAGTTGTCTTTGGTGTATGGCATTGTCTTTTAACAGTTGTCTTAGGTGTATTGCATTGCCTGTAAAGCAGTTGTCTTTGGTGAATGGCATTTTCTGTTAATAAGTTGTCTTTAGTGTATGGCAGTGTCTGTTAAGCAGTGGTCTTTGGTGTTTGGCATTGTCTGTTGAGCAGTTGTCTTCAGTGTACGGCATTGCCTGTTAAGCAGTTGTCTTTGGTGTATGGCATTGCCTGTTAAGCATTTGTCTTTGGTATATGGCTTTTTCTGTTAAGCAGTTGTCTTTGGTGTATTGCATTGCCTGTTAAGCAGTTGTCTTCGGTGTATGACATTGCCTGTTAAGCAGCTGTCTTTGGTGTAAGGCGTTTTCTGTTAAGCAGTTGTCTTTGGTGTATGGCATTGCCTGTTAAGCAGTTGTCTTTGGTGTATGGCATTGTCTGTTAAGCAGTTGTCTTTGGTGTATGACATTGCCTGTTAAGTAGTAGCCTTTGGTGTCTGGTAGTGTCTGTTAAGCAGTTGTCTTTGGTGTACAGCATTGCCTGTTAAGCAGTTGTCTTTGGTGTATGCTGTTGCCTGTTAAGCAGTTTTCTTTGGTGTATGGCATTGTCTGTTAAGCAGTTGTCTTTGGTGTATGGCATTGCCTGTCAAGCAGTTGTCTTTGGTGTATGGCATTGCCTGTTAAGCAGTTGTCTTTGGTGTATGGCATTGTCTGTTAAGCAGTTGTGTTTGGTGTATGGCATTGCCTGTTAAGCAGTTGTCTTTGGTGTATGGCATTGCCTGTTAAGCAGTTGTCTTTGGTGTATGGCATTGTCTGTTAAGCCGTTGTCTTTGGTGTATGGCATTGCCTGTTAAGCAGTTGTCTTCGGTGTATGACATTGCCTGTTAAGCAGTTGTCTTTGGTGTAAGGCGTTGTCTGTTAAACAGTTGTCTTTGGTGTATGGCATTGTCTGTTAAGCAGTTGTCTTTGGTGTATGGCATTGTCTGTTAAGCAGTTGTCTCTGGTATATGGCTTTTTCTGTTAAGCAGTTGTCTTTGGTGTATTGCATTGCCTGTTAAGCTGTTGTCTTCGGTGTATGACATTGCCTGTTAAGCAGTTGTCTTTGGTGTAAGGCGTTGTCTGTTAAGCAGTTGTCTTTGGTGTTTGGCATTGTCTGTTAAGCAGTTGTCTTTGGTGTATGGCATTGCCTGTTAAGCAGTTGTCTTTGGTGTATGGCATTGCCTGTTAAGTAGTAGTCTTTGGTGTTTGGTAGTGTCTGTTAAGCAGTTGTCTTTGGTGTATAGCACTGCCTGTTAAGCAGTTGTCTTTGGTGTATGGTGTTGCCTGTTAAGCAGTTTTCTTTGGTGTATGGCATTGTCTGTTAAGCAGTTGTCTTTGGTGTATGGCATTGCCTGTCAAGCAGTTGTCTTTAGTGTATGGCATTGCCTGTTAAGCAGTTGTCTTTGGTGTATGGCATTGTCTGTTAAGCAGTTGTCTTTGGTGTATGGCATTGCCTGTTAAGCAGTTGTCTTTGGTATATGGCATTGCCTGTTAAGCAGTTGTCTTTGGGGTATGGCATTGCCTGTTAAGAATTTGTCTTTGGTGTATGGCATTGCCTGTTTAGCAGTTGGCTTTGGTGTATGCTGTTGCCTGTTAAGCAGTTTTCTTTGGTGTATGGCATTGTCTGTTAAGCAGTAGTCTTTGGTGTATGGCATTGCCTGTCAAGCAGTTGTCTTTAGTGTATGGCATTGCCTGTTAAGCAGTTGTGTTTGGTGTATGGCATTGCCTGTTAAGCAGTTGTCTTTGGTGTATGGCATTGCCTGTTAAGCAGTTGTTTTTGGTGTATGGCATTGCCTGTTAAGCAGTTGTCATTGGTGTATGGCATTGCCTGTTAAGCAGTTGTCTTTGGTGTATGGCATTGTCTGTTAAGCAGTTGTCTTTGGTGTATGGCATTGTCTGTTAAGCAGTTGTCTTTGGTGTGTGGCATTGCCTGTTAAGCAGTTGTCTTTAATGTATGTCATTGCCTGTTAAGCAGTTGTCTTTGGTGTGTGGCATTGTCTGCTAAGCAGTTGTCTTTGGTGTATGGCGTTACCTGTTAAGCAGTTGTCTTTGGTGTATGGCAGTGTCTGTTAAGCAGTTGTCTTTGGTGTATGGTGTTGCCTGTTAAGCAGTTTTCTTTGGTGTATGGCATTGTCTGTTAAGCAGTTGTCTTTGGTGTATGGCATAGCCTGTCAAGCAGCTGTCTTTAGTGTATGGCACTGCCTGTTAAGCAGTTGTCTTTGGTGTATGGCAGTGTCTGTTAAGCAGTTGTCTTTGGTGTATGGCAGTGTCTGTTAAGCAGTTGTCTTTGGTGTATGGCGTTGTCTGTTAAGCAGTTGTCTTTGGTGTATGGCATTGCCTGTTAAGCAGTTGTCTTTGGTATATGGCTTTTTCTGTTAAGCAGTTGTCTTTGGTGTATGGCATTGTCTGTTAAGCAGTTGTCTTTGGTGTATGGCATTGCCTGTTAAGCAGTTGTCTTTGGTATATGGCTTATTCTGTTAAGCAGTTGTCTTTGGTATATGGCTTATTCTGTTAAGCAGTTGTCTTTGGTCTATTGCATTGCCTGTTAAGCTGTTGTCTTCGGTGTATGACATTGCCTGTTAAGTAGTAGTCTTTGGTGTCTGGTAGTGTCTGTTAAGCAGTTGTCTTTGGTGTATAGCATTGCCTGTTAAGCAGTTGTCTTTGGTGTATGGCATTGTCTGTTAAGCAGTTGTCTTTGGTGTATGGCATTGCCTGTTAAGCAGTTGTCTTTGGTGTATAGCATTGCCTGTTAAGTAGTTGTCTTTGGTGTATGGCATTGCCTGTTAAGAAGTTGTCTTTGGTGTATGGCATTGCCTGTTTAGCAGTTTTCTTTGGTGTATGGCAGTGTCTGTTAAGCAGTTTTCTTTGGTGTATGGCATTGTCTGTTAAGCAGTTGTCTTTGGTGTATGGCATTGCCTGTCAAGCAGCTGTCTTTAGTGTATGGCACTGCCTGTTAAGCAGTTGTCTTTGGTGTAAGGCGTTGTCTGTTAAGCAGTTGTCTTTGGTGTTTGGCATTGTCTGTTAAGCAGTTGTCTTTGGTGTATGGCATTGCCTGTTAAGTAGTAGTCTTTGGTGTCTGGTAGTGTCTGTTAAGCAGTTGTCTTTGGTGTATAGCATTGCCTGTTAAGCAGTTGTCTTTGGTGTATGGCATTGTCTGTTAAGAAGTTGTCTTTGGTGTATGGCATTGCCTGTTAAGCAGTTGTCTTTGGTGTATAGCATTGCCTGTTAAGTAGTTGTCTTTGGTGTATGGCATTGCCTGTTAAGAAGTTGTCTTTGGTGTATGGCATTGCCTGTTTAGCAGTTTTCTTTGGTGTATGGCAGTGTCTGTTAAGCAGTTTTCTTTGGTGTATGGCATTGTCTGTTAAGCAGTTGTCTTTGGTGTATGGCATTGCCTGTCAAGCAGCTGTCTTTAGTGTATGGCACTGCCTGTTAAGCAGTTGTCTTTGGTGTATGGCAGTGTCTGTTAAGCAGTTGTCTTTGGTGTATGGCAGTGTCTGTTTAGCAGTTGTCTTTGGTGTATGGCGTTGTCTGTTAAGCAGTTGTCTTTGGTGTATGGCATTGCCTGTTGAGCAGTTGTCTTTGGTATATGGCTTTTTCTGTTAAGCAGTTGTCTTTGGTGTATTGCATTGCCTGTTAAGCAGTTGTCTTCGGTGTATGACATTGCCTGTTAAGCAGCTGTCTTTGGTGTAAGGCGTTGTCTGTTAAGCAGTTGTCTTTGGTGTATGGCATTGCCTGTTAAGCAGTTGTCTTTGGTGTATGGCATTGCCTGTTAAGCAGTTGTCTTTGGTGTATGGCATTGTCTGTTAAGCAGTTGTCTTTGGTGTTTGACATTGTCTGTTAAGCAGTTGTCTTTGGTGTATGGCATTGTCTGTTAAGCAGTGGTCTTTGGTGTATGGCATTGCCTGTTAAGCAGTTGTCTTTGGTGTATGGCATTGCCTGTTAAGTAGTAGTCTTTGGTGTCTGGTAGTGTCTGTTAAGCAGTTGTCTTTGGTGTACAGCATTGCCTGTTAAGCAGTTGTCTTTGGTGTATGCTGTTGCCTGTTAAGCAGTTTTCTTTGGTGTATGGCATTGTCTGTTAAGCAGTTGTCTTTGGTGTATGGCATTGCCTGTCAAGCAGTTGTCTTTGGTGTATGGCAATGTCTGTTAAGCAGTTGTGTTTGGTGTATTGCATTGCCTGTTAAGCAGTTGTCTTCGGTGTATGACATTGCCTGTTAAGCAGTTGTCTTTGGTGTAAGGCGTTGTCTGTTAAGCAGTTGTCTTTGGTGTATGGCATTGCCTGTTAAGCAGTTGTCTTTGGTGTATGGCAATGTCTGTTAAGCAGTTGTGTTTGGTGTATGGCATTGCCTGTTAAGCAGTTGTCTTTGGTATATGGCTTTTTCTGTTAAGCAGTTGTCTTTGGTGTATTGCATTGCCTGTTAAGCAGTTGTCTTCGGTGTATGACATTGCCTGTTAAGCAGTTGTCTTTGGTGTAAGGCGTTGTCTGTTAAGCAGTTGTCTTTGGTGTATGGCATTGTCTGTTAAGCAGTTGCCTTTGGTGTATGGCATTGCCTGTTAAACAGTTGTCTTTGGTGTATGGCATTGCCTGATAAGTAGTAGTCTTTGGTGTCTGGTAGTGTCTGTTAAGCAGTTGTCTCTGGTATATGGCTTTTTCTGTTAAGCAGTTGTCTTTGGTGTATGGCATTGTCTGTTAAGCAGTTGTCTTTGGTGCATGGCGTTGTCTGTTAAGCAGTTGTCTTTGGTGTATGGCATTGCCTGTTAAGCTGTTGTCTTCGGTGTATGACATTGCCTGTTAAGCAGTTGTCTTTGGTGTATGGCATTGTCTGTTAAGCAGTTGTCTTTGGTGTTTGGCATTGTCTGTTAAGCAGTTGTCTTTGGTGTTTGGTAGTGTCTGTTAAGCAGTTGTCTTTGGTGTATAGCATTGCCTGTTAAGCAGTTGTCTTTGGTGTATGGTGTTGCCTGTTAAGCAGTTTTCTTTGGTGTATGGCATTGTCTGTTAAGCAGTTGTCTTTGGTGTATGGCATTGTCTGTTAAGCAGTTGTCTTTGGTGTATGGCATTGCCTGTTAAGCTGTTGTCTTTGGTGTATGGCATTGCTGTTAAGCTGTTGTCTTTGGTGTATGGCATTGTCTGTTAAGCAGTTTTATTTGGTGTATGGCATTGTCTGTTAAGCAGTTGTCTTTGGTGTATGGCATTGTCTGTTAAGCAGTTGTCTTTGATGTATGTCATTGCCTGTTAAGCAGTTGTCTTTGGTGTATGGCATTGCTGTTAAGCTGTTGTCTTTGGTGTATGGCATTGCTGTTATGCAGTTTTCTTTGGTGTATGGCATTGTCTGTTAAGCAGTTGTTCTTGGTGTATGGCATTGTCTGTAATGCAGTTTTCTTTGGTGCATGGCATTGCCTGTTAAGCAGTTGTCTTTGGTGTATGGTGTTGCCTGTTAAGCAGTTGTCTTTAGTGTATGGCAGTGTCTGTAAAGCAGTTGTCTTTGGTGTATGGCATTGTCTGTTAAGCAGTTGTCTTTGGTGTATGGCATTGTCTGTTAAGCAGTTGTCTTTGGTGTATGGCATTGTCTGTTAAGCAGTTGTCTTTGGTGTCTGGCAATGTCTGTTAAGCAGTTGTCTTTGGTGTATGGCAGTGTCTGTTAAGCAGTTGTCTTTGGTGTATGGCGTTGTCTGTTAAGCAGTTGTCTTTGGTGTTTGGCATTGCCTGTTAAGCAGTTGTCTTTGGTATATGGCTTTTTCTGATAAGCAGTTGTCTTTGGTGTATTGCATTGCCTGTTAAGCAGTTGTCTTCGGTGTATGACATTGCCTGTTAAGCAGCTGTCTTTGGTGTAAGGCGTTGTCTGCTAAGCAGTTGTCTTTGGTGTATGGCATTGCCTGCTAAGCAGTTGTCTTTGGTGTATGGCATTGTCTGTTAAGCAGTTGTCTTTGGTGTATGACATTGCCTGTTAAACAGTTGTCTTTGGTGTAAGGCTTTGTCTGTTAAGCAGTTGTCTTTGGTGTTTGGCATTGTCTGTTAAGCAGTTGTCTTTGGTGTATGGCATTGTCTGTTAAGCAGTTGTCTTTGGTGTATGACATTGCCTGTTAAGTAGTAGTCTTTGGTGTCTGGTAGTGTCTGTTAAGCAGTTGTCTTTGGTGTACAGCATTGCCTGTTAAGCAGTTGTCTTTGGTGTATGCTGTTGCCTGTTAAGCAGTTTTCTTTGGTGTATGGCATTGTCTGTTAAGCAGTTGTCTTTGGTGTATGGCATTGCCTGTCAAGCAGTTGTCTTTGGTGTATGGCATTGCCTGTTAAGCAGTTGTCTTTGGTGTATGGCATTGTCTGTTAAGCAGTTGTGTTTGGTGTATGGCATTGCCTGTTAAGCAGTTGTCTTTGGTATATTGCTTTTTCTGTTAAGCAGTTGTCTTTGGTGTATTGCATTGCCTGTTAAGCAGTTGTCTTCGGTGTATGACATTGCCTGTTAAGCAGTTGTCTTTGGTGTAAGGCGTTGTCTGTTAAGCAGTTGTCTTTGGTGTATGGCATTGTCTGTTAAGCAGTTGTCTTTGGTGTATGGCATTGCCTGTTAAGCAGTTGTCTTTGGTGTATGGCATTGCCTGTTAAGTAGTAGTCTTTGGTGTCTGGTAGTGTCTGTTAAGCAGTTGTCTTTGGTGTATGGCGTTGTCTGTTAAGCAGTTGTCTTTGGTGTATGGCATTGCCTGTTAAGCAGTTGTCTTTGTTGTATGGCGTTGTCTGTTAAGCAGTTTTCTTTGGTGTATGGCATTGCCTGTAAAGCAGTTGTCTTTGGTGTATGGCTTTGTCTGTTAAGCAGTTTTCTTTGGTGTATGGCTTTGTCTGTTAAGCAGTTTTCTTTGGTGTATGGCATTGTCTGTTAAGCAGTTCTCTTTGGTGTAAGGCTTTGTCTGTTAAGCAGTTGTCTTTGGTGTATGGCATTGCCTGTTAAGCAGTTGTCTTTGGTGTATGGCATTGTCTGTTAAGCAGTTCTCTTTGGAGTAAGGCGTTGTCTTTTAAGCAGTTGTCTTTGGTGTATGGCATTGTCTGTTAAGCAGTTGTCTTTGGTGTATGGAATTGCCTGTTAAGCAGTTATCTTTGGTGTATGGCATTGTCTGTTAAGCAGTTTTCTTTAGTGTATGGCAAAGTCTGTTACGCAGTTGTCTTTGGTGTATGGCATTGTCAGTTAAGCAGTTGTCCTTGGTGTATGGCATTGTCTGTTATGCAGTTGTCTTTGGTGCATGGCATTGTCTGTTAAGCAGTTGTCTTTAGTGTATGGCATTGCCTGTTAAGCAGTTGTCTTTTGTGTATGGCATTACCTGTTAATCAGTTGTCTTTGGTGTATGGCATTGTCTGTTAAGCAGTTGTCTTTGGTGTATGGCGTTGTCTGTTAAGCAGTTGTCTTTAGTGTATGGCGTTGTCTGTTAAGCAGTTGTCTTTGGTGTATGGCATTGTCTGTTAAGCAGTTGTCTTTGGTGTATGGCATTGCATGTTAAGCAGTTGTCCTTAGTGTATGGCGTTGTCTGTTAAGCAGTTGTCTTTAGTGTATGGCATTGTCTGTTAAGCAGTTGTCTTTGGTGTATGGCGTTGTCTGTTAAGCAGTTGTCTTTAGTGTATGGCGTTGTCTGTTAAGCAGTTGTCTTTGGTGCATGGCATTGTCTGTTAAGCAGTTGTCTTTGGTGTATGGCATTGTCTTTTAAGCAGTTGTCTTTAGTGTATGGCATTGCCTGTTAAGCAGTTATCTTTGGTGTATGGCATTGTCTGTTAAGCAGTTGTCTTTGGTGTATGGCATTGTCTTTTAAGCAGTTGTCTTAGGTGTATTGCATTGCCTGTAAAGCAGTTGTCTTTGGTGAATGGCATTTTCTGTTAATAAGTTGTCTTTAGTGTATGGCAGTGTCTGTTAAGCAGTGGTCTTTGGTGTTTGGCATTGTCTGTTGAGCAGTTGTCTTCAGTGTATGGCATTGCCTGTTAAGCAGTTGTCTTTAGTGTATGTCATTGCCTGTTAAGCAGTTGTCTTTGGTGTATGGCATTGATGGTTAAGCAGTTGTCTTTGGTGTATGGCGTTGCCTGATAAGCAGTTGTCTTTGGTGTATGGCAGTGTCTGTTAAGCAGCTGTCTTTGCTGTATGGCATTGTCTATTAAGCAGTTGTCTTTGGTGTATGGCATTGCCTGTTAAGCAGTTGTCTTTGGTGTATGGCATTGCCTGTTAAGCAGTTGTCTTTGGTGTATGGCATTGTCTGTTAAGCAGTTGTCTTTGCTGTATGGCACTGTCTGTTGAGCAGTTGTCTTTAGTGTATGGCATTGCCTGTTAAGCAGTTGTCTTTGGTGTATGGCATTGCTTGTTAAGCAGTTGTCTTTGGTGTATGGCATTGTCTGTTAAGAACTTGTCTTTAGTCTATGGCAGTGTATGTTAAGCAGTTGTCTTTGGTGTACGGCGTTGACTGTTAAACAGTTTTCTTTCGTGTATGGTGTTGTATGTTAAGCAGTTGTCTTTGCTGTATGGCATTCCCTGTTAAGCAGTTGTCTTTAGTGTATGGCATTGCCTGTTAAGCAGTTATCTTTGGTGTATGGCATTGTCTGTTAAGCAGTTGTCTTTGGTGTATGGCATTGCCTGTTAAGCAGTTGTCTTTGGTGTATGGCATTGCCTGTTAAGTAGTTGTCTTTGGTGTATGGCATTGCCTGTTAAGAAGTTGTCTTTGGTGTATGGCATTGCCTGTTTACCAGTTTTCTTTGGTGTATGCCAGTGTCTGTTAAGCAGTTTTCTTTGGTGTATGGCATTGTCTGTTAAGCAGTTGTCTTTCGTGTATGGCATAGCCTGTCAAGCAGCTGTCTTTAGTGTATGGCACTGCCTGTTAAGCAGTTGTCTTTGGTGTATGGCAGTGTCTGTTAAGCAGTTGTCTTTGGTGTATGGCAGTGTCTGTTAAGCAGTTGTCTTTGGTGTATGGCAGTGTCTGTTAAGCAGTTGTCTTTGGTGTATGGCGTTGTCTGTTAAGCAGTTGTCTTTGGTGTATGGCATTGCCTGTTAAGCAGTTGTCTTTGGTATATGGCTTTTTCTGTTAAGCAGTTGTCTTTGGTGTATTGCATTGCCTGTAAAGCAGCTGTCTTTGGTGTAAGGCGTTGTCTGTTAAGCAGTTGTCTTTGGTGTATGGCATTGTCTGTTAAGCAGTTGTCCTTAGTGTATGGCATTGCCTGTTAAGCAGTTGTCTTTGGTGTATGGCGTTGTCTGTTAAGCAGTTGTCTTTGGTGTATGGCATTGTCTGTTAAGCAGTTGTCTTAAGTGTATGGCGTTGTCTGTTAAGCAGTTGTCTTTGGTGTATGGCATTGTCTGTTAAGCAGTTGTCTTTGGTGTATGGCATTGTCTTTTAAGCAGTTGTCTTTAGTGTATGGCATTGTATGTTAAGCAGTTGTCTTTAGTGTATGGCATTGTCTGTTAAGCAGTTGTCTTTGGTGTATGGCATTGTCTGTTAAGCAGTTGTCTTTGGTGTATGGCATTGTCTTTTAAGCAGTTGTCTTAGGTGTATTGCATTGCCTGTAAAGCAGTTGTCTTTGGTGAATGGCATTTTCTGTTAATAAGTTGTCTTTAGTGTATGGCAGTGTCTGTTAAGCAGTGGTCTTTGGTGTTTGGCATTGTCTGTTGAGCAGTTGTCTTCAGTGTATGGCATTGCCTGTTAAGCAGTTGTCTTTGGTGTATGGCATTGCCTGTTAAGCATTTGTCTTTGGTATATGGCTTTTTCTGTTAAGCAGTTGTCTTTGGTGTATTGCATTGCCAGTTAAGCAGTTGTCTTTGGTGTATGACATTGCCTGTTAAGCAGCTGTCTTTGGTGTAAGGCGTTTTCTGTTAAGCAGTTGTCTTTGGTGTATGGCAGTGTCTGTTAAGCAGTTGTCTTTGGTGTATGGCGTTGTCTGTTAAGCAGTTGTCTTTGGTGTATGGCATTGCCTGTTAAGCAGTTGTCTTTGGTATATGGCTTTTTCTGTTAAGCAGTTGTCTTTGGTGTATTGCATTGCCTGTAAAGCAGCTGTCTTTGGTGTAAGGCGTTGTCTGTTAAGCAGTTGTCTTTGGTGTATGGCATTGTCTGTTAAGCAGTTGTCCTTAGTGTATGGCATTGCCTGTTAAGCAGTTGTCTTTGGTGTATGGCGTTGTCTGTTAAGCAGTTGTCTTTGGTGTATGGCATTGTCTGTTAAGCAGTTGTCTTAAGTGTATGGCGTTGTCTGTTAAGCAGTTGTCTTTGGTGTATGGCATTGTCTGTTAAGCAGTTGTCTTTGGTGTATGGCATTGTCTTTTAAGCAGTTGTCTTTAGTGTATGGCATTGTATGTTAAGCAGTTGTCTTTAGTGTATGGCATTGTCTGTTAAGCAGTTGTCTTTGGTGTATGGCATTGTCTGTTAAGCAGTTGTCTTTGGTGTATGGCATTGTCTTTTAAGCAGTTGTCTTAGGTGTATTGCATTGCCTGTAAAGCAGTTGTCTTTGGTGAATGGCATTTTCTGTTAATAAGTTGTCTTTAGTGTATGGCAGTGTCTGTTAAGCAGTGGTCTTTGGTGTTTGGCATTGTCTGTTGAGCAGTTGTCTTCAGTGTATGGCATTGCCTGTTAAGCAGTTGTCTTTGGTGTATGGCATTGCCTGTTAAGCATTTGTCTTTGGTATATGGCTTTTTCTGTTAAGCAGTTGTCTTTGGTGTATTGCATTGCCAGTTAAGCAGTTGTCTTTGGTGTATGACATTGCCTGTTAAGCAGCTGTCTTTGGTGTAAGGCGTTTTCTGTTAAGCAGTTGTCTTTGGTGTATGGCATTGCCTGTTAAGCAGTTGTCTTTGGTGTATGGCATTGTCTGTTAAGCAGTTGTCTTTGGTGTATGACATTGCCTGTTAAGTAGTAGCCTTTGGTGTCTGGTAGTGTCTGTTAAGCAGTTGTCTTTGGTGTACAGCATTTCCTGTTAAGCAGTTGTCTTTGGTGTATGCTGTTGCCTGTTAAGCAGTTTTCTTTGGTGTATGGCATTGTCTGTAATGCAGTTTTCTTTGGTGCATGGCATTGCCTGTTAAGCAGTTGTCCTTGGTGTATGGTGTTGCCTGTTAAGCAGTTGTCTTTAGTGTATGGCAGTGTCTGTAAAGCAGTTGTCTTTGGTGTATGGCATTGTCTGTTAAGCAGTTGTCTTTGGTGTATGGCATTGTCTGTTAAGCAGTTGTCTTTGGTGTATGGCATTGTCTGTTAAGCAGTTGTCTTTGGTGTCTGGCAGTGTCTGTTAAGCAGTTGTCTTTGGTGTATAGCAGTGTCTGTTAAGCAGTTGTCTTTGGTGTATGGCGTTGTCTGTTAAGCAGTTGTCTTTGGTGTTTGGCATTGCCTGTTAAGCAGTTGTCTTTGGTATATGGCTTTTTCTGTTAAGCAGTTGTCTTTGGTGTATTGCATTGCCTGTTAAGCAGTTGTCTTCGGTGTATGACATTGCCTCTTAAGCAGCTGTCTTTGGTGTAAGGCGTTGTCTGCTAAGCAGTTGTCTTTGGTGTATGGCATTGCCTGCTAAGCAGTTGTCTTTGGTGTATGGCATTGTCTGTTAAGCAGTTGTCTTTGGTGTATGACATTGCCTGTTAAACAGTTGTCTTTGGTGTAAGGCTTTGTCTGTTAAGCAGTTGTCTTTGGTGTTTGGCATTGTCTGTTAAGCAGTTGTCTTTGGTGTATGGCATTGTCTGTTAAGCAGTTGTCTTTGGTGTATGACATTGCCTGTTAAGTAGTAGTCTTTGGTGTCTGGTAGTGTCTGTTAAGCAGTTGTCTTTGGTGTACAGCATTGCCTGTTAAGCAGTTGTCTTTGGTGTATGCTGTTGTCTGTTAAGCAGTTTTCTTTGGTGTATGGCATTGTCTGTTAAGCAGTTGTCTTTGGTGTATGGCATTGCCTGTCAAGCAGTTGTCTTTGGTGTATGGCATTGCCTGTTAAGCAGTTGTCTTTGGTGTATGGCATTGTCTGTTAAGCAGTTGTGTTTGGTGTATGGCATTGCCTGTTAAGCAGTTGTCTTTGGTATATTGCTTTTTCTGTTAAGCAGTTGTCTTTGGTGTATTGCATTGCCTGTTAAGCAGTTGTCTTCGGTGTATGACATTGCCTGTTAAGCAGTTGTCTTTGGTGTAAGGCGTTGTCTGTTAAGCAGTTGTCTTTGGTGTATGGCATTGTCTGTTAAGCAGTTGTCTTTGGTGTATGGCATTGCCTGTTAAGCAGTTGTCTTTGGTGTATGGCATTGCCTGTTAAGTAGTAGTCTTTGGTGTCTGGTAGTGTCTGTTAAGCAGTTGTCTTTGGTGTACAGCATTGCCTGTTAAGCAGTTGTCTTTGGTGTATGCTGTTGCCTGTTAAGCAGTTTTCTTTGGTGTATGGCATTGTCTGTTAAGCAGTTGTCTTTGGTGTATGGCATTGCCTGTCAAGCAGTTGTCTTTGGTGTATGGCATTGCCTGTTAAGCAGTTCTCTTTGGTGTATGGCATTGTCTGTTAAGCAGTTGTGTTTGGTGTATGGCATTGCCTGTTAAGCAGTTGTCTTTGGTATATTGCTTTTTCTGTTAAGCAGTTGTCTTTGGTGTATTGCATTGCCTGTTAAGCAGTTGTCTTCGGTGTATGACATTGCCTGTTAAGCAGTTGTGTTTGGTGTATGGCATTGCCTGTTAAGCAGTTGTCTTTGGTATATTGCTTTTTCTGTTAAGCAGTTGTCTTTGGTGTATTGCATTGCCTGTTAAGCAGTTGTCTTCGGTGTATGACATTGCCTCTTAAGCAGCTGTCTTTGGTGTAAGGCGTTGTCTGCTAAGCAGTTGTCTTTGGTGTATGGCATTGCCTGCTAAGCAGTTGTCTTTGGTGTATGGCATTGTCTGTTAAGCAGTTGTCTTTGGTGTATGACATTGCCTGTTAAACAGTTGTCTTTGGTGTAAGGCTTTGTCTGTTAAGCAGTTGTCTTTGGTGTTTGGCATTGTCTGTTAAGCAGTTGTCTTTGGTGTATGGCATTGTTTGTTAAGCAGTTGTCTTTGGTGTATGACATTGCCTGTTAAGTAGTAGTCTTTGGTGTCTGGTAGTGTCTGTTAAGCAGTTGTCTTTGGTGTACAGCATTGCCTGTTAAGCAGTTGTCTTTGGTGTATGCTGTTGCCTGTTAAGCAGTTTTCTTTGGTGTATGGCATTGTCTGTTAAGCAGTTGTCTTTGGTGTATGGCATTGCCTGTCAAGCAGTTGTCTTTGGTGTATGGCATTGCCTGTTAAGCAGTTGTCTTTGGTGTATGGCATTGTCTGTTAAGCAGTTGTGTTTGGTGTATGGCATTGCCTGTTAAGCAGTTGTCTTTGGTATATTGCTTTTTCTGTTAAGCAGTTGTCTTTGGTGTATTGCATTGCCTGTTAAGCAGTTGTCTTCGGTGTATGACATTGCCTGTTAAGCAGTTGTCTTTGGTGTAAGGCGTTGTCTGTTAAGCAGTTGTCTTTGGTGTATGGCATTGTCTGTTAAGCAGTTGTCTTTGGTGTATGGCATTGCCTGTTAAGCAGTTGTCTTTGGTGTATGGCATTGCCTGTTAAGTAGTAGTCTTTGGTGTCTGGTAGTGTCTGTTAAGCAGTTGTCTTTGGTGTATGGCGTTGTTTGTTAAGCAGTTGTCTTTGGTGTATGGCATTGCCTGTTAAGCAGTTGTCTTTGGTGTATGGCGTTGCCTGTTAAGCAGTTTTCTTTGGTGTATGGCATTGCCTGTAAAGCAGTTGTCTTTGGTGTATGGCTTTGTCTGTTAAGCAGTTTTCTTTGGTGTATGGCTTTGTCTGTTAAGCAGTTTTCTTTGGTGTATGGCATTGTCTGTTAAGCAGTTCTCTTTGGTGTAAGGCTTTGTCTGTTAAGCAGTTGTCTTTGGTGTATGGCATTGCCTGTTAAGCAGTTGTCTTTGGTGTATGGCATTGTCTGTTAAGCAGTTCTCTTTGGAGTAAGGCGTTGTCTTTTAAGCAGTTGTCTTTGGTGTATGGCATTGTCTGTTAAGCAGTTGTCTTTGGTGTATGGAATTGCCTGTTAAGCAGTTATCTTTGGTGTATGGCATTGTCTGTTAAGCAGTTTTCTTTAGTGTATGGCAAAGTCTGTTACGCAGTTGTCTTTGGTGTATGGCATTGTCAGTTAAGCAGATGTCCTTGGTGTATGGCATTGTCTGTTATGCAGTTGTCTTTGGTGCATGGCATTGTCTGTTAAGCAGTTGTCTTTAGTGTATGGCATTGCCTGTTAAGCAGTTGTCTTTTGTGTATGGCATTACCTGTTAATCAGTTGTCTTTGGTGTATGGCATTGTCTGTTAAGCAGTTGTCTTTGGTGTATGGCGTTGTCTGTTAAGCAGTTGTCTTTAGTGTATGGCGTTGTCTGTTAAGCAGTTGTCTTTGGTGTATGGCATTGCCTGTTAAGCAGTTGTCTTTGGTGTATGGCATTGCATGTTAAGCAGTTGTCCTTAGTGTATGGCGTTGTCTGTTAAGCAGTTGTCTTTAGTGTATGGCGTTGTCTGTTAAGCAGTTGTCTTTGGTGTATGGTGTTGTCTGTTAAGCAGTTGTCTTTAGTGTATGGCGTTGTCTGTTAAGCAGTTGTCTTTGGTGCATGGCATTGTCTGTTAAGCAGTTGTCTTTGGTGTATGGCATTGTCTTTTAAGCAGTTGTCTTTAGTGTATGGCATTGTATGTTACGCAGTTGTCTTTAGTGTATGGCATTGTCTGTTAAGCAGTTGTCTTTGGTGTATGGCATTGTCTGTTAAGCAGTTGTCTTTGGTGTATGGCATTGTCTTTTAAGCAGTTGTCTTAGGTGTATTGCATTGCCTGTAAAGCAGTTGTCTTTGGTGAATGGCATTTTCTGTTAATAAGTTGTCTTTAGTGTATGGCAGTGTCTGTTAAGCAGTGGTCTTTGGTGTTTGGCATTGTCTGTTGAGCAGTTGTCTTCAGTGTATGGCATTGCCTGTTAAGCAGTTGTCTTTAGTGTATGTCATTGCCTGTTAAGCAGTTGTCTTTGGTGTATGGCATTGATGGTTAAGCAGTTGTCTTTGGTGTATGGCGTTGCCTGATAAGCAGTTGTCTTTGGTGTATGGCAGTGTCTGTTAAGCAGCTGTCTTTGCTGTATGGCATTGTCTATTAAGCAGTTGTCTTTGGTGTATGGCATTGCCTGTTAAGCAGTTGTCTTTGGTGTATGGCATTGCCTGTTAAGCAGTTGTCTTTGGTGTATGGCATTGTCTGTTAAGCAGTTGTCTTTGCTGTATGGCACTGTCTGTTGAGCAGTTGTCTTTAGTGTATGGCATTGCCTGTTAAGCAGTTGTCTTTGGTGTATGGCATTGCTTGTTAAGCAGTTGTCTTTGGTGTATGGCATTGTCTGTTAAGAACTTGTCTTTAGTCTATGGCAGTGTATGTTAAGCAGTTGTCTTTGGTGTACGGCGTTGACTGTTAAACAGTTTTCTTTCGTGTATGGTGTTGTATGTTAAGCAGTTGTCTTTGCTGTATGGCATTCCCTGATAAGCAGTTGTCTTTAGTGTATGGCATTGCCTGTTAAGCAGTTATCTTTGGTGTATGGCATTGTCTGTTAAGCAGTTGTCTTTGGTGTATGGCATTGCCTGTTAAGCAGTTGTCTTTGGTGTATGGCATTGCCTGTTAAGTAGTTGTCTTTGGTGTATGGCATTGCCTGTTAAGAAGTTGTCTTTGGTGTATGGCATTGCCTGTTTACCAGTTTTCTTTGGTGTATGCCAGTGTCTGTTAAGCAGTTTTCTTTGGTGTATGGCATTGTCTGTTAAGCAGTTGTCTTTCGTGTATGGCATAGCCTGTCAAGCAGCTGTCTTTAGTGTATGGCACTGCCTGTTAAGCAGTTGTCTTTGGTGTATGGCAGTGTCTGTTAAGCAGTTGTCTTTGGTGTATGGCAGTGTCTGTTAAGCAGTTGTCTTTGGTGTATGGCAGTGTCTGTTAAGCAGTTGTCTTAGGTGTATGGCGTTGTCTGTTAAGCAGTTGTCTTTGGTGTATGGCATTGCCTGTTAAGCAGTTGTCTTTGGTATATGGCTTTTTCTGTTAAGCAGTTGTCTTTGGTGTATTGCATTGCCTGTTAAGCAGCTGTCTTTGGTGTAAGGCGTTGTCTGTTAAGCAGTTGTCTTTGGTGTATGGCATTGTCTGTTAAGCAGTTGTCCTTAGTGTATGGCATTGCCTGTTAAGCAGTTGTCTTTGGTGTATGGCGTTGTCTGTTAAGCAGTTGTCTTTGGTGTATGGCATTGTCTGTTAAGCAGTTGTCTTAAGTGTATGGCGTTGTCTGTTAAGCAGTTGTCTTTGGTGTATGGCATTGTCTGTTAAGCAGTTGTCTTTGGTGTATGGCATTGTCTTTTAAGCAGTTGTCTTTAGTGTATGGCATTGTATGTTAAGCAGTTGTCTTTAGTGTATGGCATTGTCTGTTAAGCAGTTGTCTTTGGTGTATGGCATTGTCTGTTAAGCAGTTGTCTTTGGTGTATGGCATTGTCTTTTAAGCAGTTGTCTTAGGTGTATTGCATTGCCTGTAAAGCAGTTGTCTTTGGTGAATGGCATTTTCTGTTAATAAGTTGTCTTTAGTGTATGGCAGTGTCTGTTAAGCAGTGGTCTTTGGTGTTTGGCATTGTCTGTTGAGCAGTTGTCTTCAGTGTACGGCATTGCCTGTTAAGCAGTTGTCTTTGGTGTATGGCATTGCCTGTTAAGCATTTGTCTTTGGTATATGGCTTTTTCTGTTAAGCAGTTGTCTTTGGTGTATTGCATTGCCTGTTAAGCAGTTGTCTTCGGTGTATGACATTGCCTGTTAAGCAGCTGTCTTTGGTGTAAGGCGTTTTCTGTTAAGCAGTTGTCTTTGGTGTATGGCATTGCCTGTTAAGCAGTTGTCTTTGGTGTATGGCATTGTCTGTTAAGCAGTTGTCTTTGGTGTATGACATTGCCTGTTAAGTAGTAGCCTTTGGTGTCTGGTAGTGTCTGTTAAGCAGTTGTCTTTGGTGTACAGCATTGCCTGTTAAGCAGTTGTCTTTGGTGTATGCTGTTGCCTGTTAAGCAGTTTTCTTTGGTGTATGGCATTGTCTGTTAAGCAGTTGTCTTTGGTGTATGGCATTGCCTGTCAAGCAGTTGTCTTTGGTGTATGGCATTGCCTGTTAAGCAGTTGTCTTTGGTGTATGGCATTGTCTGTTAAGCAGTTGTGTTTGGTGTATGGCATTGCCTGTTAAGCAGTTGTCTTTGGTGTATGGCATTGCCTGTTAAGCAGTTGTCTTTGGTGTATGGCATTGTCTGTTAAGCCGTTGTCTTTGGTGTATGGCATTGCCTGTTAAGCAGTTGTCTTCGGTGTATGACATTGCCTGTTAAGCAGTTGTCTTTGGTGTAAGGCGTTGTCTGTTAAACAGTTGTCTTTGGTGTATGGCATTGTCTGTTAAGCAGTTGTCTTTGGTGTATGGCATTGTCTGTTAAGCAGTTGTCTCTGGTATATGGCTTTTTCTGTTAAGCAGTTGTCTTTGGTGTATTGCATTGCCTGTTAAGCTGTTGTCTTCGGTGTATGACATTGCCTGTTAAGCAGTTGTCTTTGGTGTAAGGCGTTGTCTGTTAAGCAGTTGTCTTTGGTGTTTGGCATTGTCTGTTAAGCAGTTGTCTTTGGTGTATGGCATTGCCTGTTAAGCAGTTGTCTTTGGTGTATGGCATTGCCTGTTAAGTAGTAGTCTTTGGTGTTTGGTAGTGTCTGTTAAGCAGTTGTCTTTGGTGTATAGCACTGCCTGTTAAGCAGTTGTCTTTGGTGTATGGTGTTGCCTGTTAAGCAGTTTTCTTTGGTGTATGGCATTGTCTGTTAAGCAGTTGTCTTTGGTGTATGGCATTGCCTGTCAAGCAGTTGTCTTTAGTGTATGGCATTGCCTGTTAAGCAGTTGTCTTTGGTGTATGGCATTGTCTGTTAAGCAGTTGTCTTTGGTGTATGGCATTGCCTGTTAAGCAGTTGTCTTTGGTATATGGCATTGCCTGTTAAGCAGTTGTCTTTGGGGTATGGCATTGCCTGTTAAGAATTTGTCTTTGGTGTATGGCATTGCCTGTTTAGCAGTTGGCTTTGGTGTATGCTGTTGCCTGTTAAGCAGTTTTCTTTGGTGTATGGCATTGTCTGTTAAGCAGTAGTCTTTGGTGTATGGCATTGCCTGTCAAGCAGTTGTCTTTAGTGTATGGCATTGCCTGTTAAGCAGTTGTGTTTGGTGTATGGCATTGCCTGTTAAGCAGTTGTCTTTGGTGTATGGCATTGCCTGTTAAGCAGTTGTTTTTGGTGTATGGCATTGCCTGTTAAGCAGTTGTCATTGGTGTATGGCATTGCCTGTTAAGCAGTTGTCTTTGGTGTATGGCATTGTCTGTTAAGCAGTTGTCTTTGGTGTATGGCATTGTCTGTTAAGCAGTTGTCTTTGGTGTGTGGCATTGCCTGTTAAGCAGTTGTCTTTAATGTATGTCATTGCCTGTTAAGCAGTTGTCTTTGGTGTGTGGCATTGTCTGCTAAGCAGTTGTCTTTGGTGTATGGCGTTACCTGTTAAGCAGTTGTCTTTGGTGTATGGCAGTGTCTGTTAAGCAGTTGTCTTTGGTGTATGGTGTTGCCTGTTAAGCAGTTTTCTTTGGTGTATGGCATTGTCTGTTAAGCAGTTGTCTTTGGTGTATGGCATAGCCTGTCAAGCAGCTGTCTTTAGTGTATGGCACTGCCTGTTAAGCAGTTGTCTTTGGTGTATGGCAGTGTCTGTTAAGCAGTTGTCTTTGGTGTATGGCAGTGTCTGTTAAGCAGTTGTCTTTGGTGTATGGCGTTGTCTGTTAAGCAGTTGTCTTTGGTGTATGGCATTGCCTGTTAAGCAGTTGTCTTTGGTATATGGCTTTTTCTGTTAAGCAGTTGTCTTTGGTGTATGGCATTGTCTGTTAAGCAGTTGTCTTTGGTGTATGGCATTGCCTGTTAAGCAGTTGTCTTTGGTATATGGCTTATTCTGTTAAGCAGTTGTCTTTGGTCTATTGCATTGCCTGTTAAGCTGTTGTCTTCGGTGTATGACATTGCCTGTTAAGTAGTAGTCTTTGGTGTCTGGTAGTGTCTGTTAAGCAGTTGTCTTTGGTGTATAGCATTGCCTGTTAAGCAGTTGTCTTTGGTGTATGGCATTGTCTGTTAAGCAGTTGTCTTTGGTGTATGGCATTGCCTGTTAAGCAGTTGTCTTTGGTGTATAGCATTGCCTGTTAAGTAGTTGTCTTTGGTGTATGGCATTGCCTGTTAAGAAGTTGTCTTTGGTGTATGGCATTGCCTGTTTAGCAGTTTTCTTTGGTGTATGGCAGTGTCTGTTAAGCAGTTTTCTTTGGTGTATGGCATTGTCTGTTAAGCAGTTGTCTTTGGTGTATGGCATTGCCTGTCAAGCAGCTGTCTTTAGTGTATGGCATTGCCTGTTAAGCAGTTGTCTTTGGTGTAAGGCGTTGTCTGTTAAGCAGTTGTCTTTGGTGTTTGGCATTGTCTGTTAAGCAGTTGTCTTTGGTGTATGGCATTGCCTGTTAAGTAGTAGTCTTTGGTGTCTGGTAGTGTCTGTTAAGCAGTTGTCTTTGGTGTATAGCATTGCCTGTTAAGCAGTTGTCTTTGGTGTATGGCATTGTCTGTTAAGAAGTTGTCTTTGGTGTATGGCATTGCCTGTTAAGCAGTTGTCTTTGGTGTATAGCATTGCCTGTTAAGTAGTTGTCTTTGGTGTATGGCATTGCCTGTTAAGAAGTTGTCTTTGGTGTATGGCATTGCCTGTTTAGCAGTTTTATTTGGTGTATGGCAGTGTCTGTTAAGCAGTTTTCTTTGGTGTATGGCATTGTCTGTTAAGCAGTTGTCTTTGGTGTATGGCATTGCCTGTCAAGCAGCTGTCTTTAGTGTATGGCACTGCCTGTTAAGCAGTTGTCTTTGGTGTATGGCAGTGTCTGTTAAGCAGTTGTCTTTGGTGTATGGCAGTGTCTGTTTAGCAGTTGTCTTTGGTGTATGGCGTTGTCTGTTAAGCAGTTGTCTTTGGTGTATGGCATTGCCTGTTGAGCAGTTGTCTTTGGTATATGGCTTTTTCTGTTAAGCAGTTGTCTTTGGTGTATTGCATTGCCTGTTAAGCAGTTGTCTTCGGTGTATGACATTGCCTGTTAAGCAGCTGTCTTTGGTGTAAGGCGTTGTCTGTTAAGCAGTTGTCTTTGGTGTATGGCATTGCCTGTTAAGCAGTTGTCTTTGGTGTATGGCATTGCCTGTTAAGCAGTTGTCTTTGGTGTATGGCATTGTCTGTTAAGCAGTTGTCTTTGGTGTTTGACATTGTCTGTTAAGCAGTTGTCTTTGGTGTATGGCATTGTCTGTTAAGCAGTGGTCTTTGGTGTATGGCATTGCCTGTTAAGCAGTTGTCTTTGGTGTATGGCATTGCCTGTTAAGTAGTAGTCTTTGGTGTCTGGTAGTGTCTGTTAAGCAGTTGTCTTTGGTGTACAGCATTGCCTGTTAAGCAGTTGTCTTTGGTGTATGCTGTTGCCTGTTAAGCAGTTTTCTTTGGTGTATGGCATTGTCTGTTAAGCAGTTGTCTTTGGTGTATGGCATTGCCTGTCAAGCAGTTGTCTTTGGTGTATGGCAATGTCTGTTAAGCAGTTGTGTTTGGTGTATTGCATTGCCTGTTAAGCAGTTGTCTTCGGTGTATGACATTGCCTGTTAAGCAGTTGTCTTTGGTGTAAGGCGTTGTCTGTTAAGCAGTTGTCTTTGGTGTATGGCATTGCCTGTTAAGCAGTTGTCTTTGGTGTATGGCAATGTCTGTTAAGCAGTTGTGTTTGGTGTATGGCATTGCCTGTTAAGCAGTTGTCTTTGGTATATGGCTTTTTCTGTTAAGCAGTTGTCTTTGGTGTATTGCATTGCCTGTTAAGCAGTTGTCTTCGGTGTATGACATTGCCTGTTAAGCAGTTGTCTTTGGTGTAAGGCGTTGTCTGTTAAGCAGTTGTCTTTGGTGTATGGCATTGTCTGTTAAGCAGTTGCCTTTGGTGTATGGCATTGCCTGTTAAACAGTTGTCTTTGGTGTATGGCATTGCCTGATAAGTAGTAGTCTTTGGTGTCTGGTAGTGTCTGTTAAGCAGTTGTCTCTGGTATATGGCTTTTTCTGTTAAGCAGTTGTCTTTGGTGTATGGCATTGTCTGTTAAGCAGTTGTCTTTGGTGCATGGCGTTGTCTGTTAAGCAGTTGTCTTTGGTGTATGGCATTGCCTGTTAAGCTGTTGTCTTCGGTGTATGACATTGCCTGTTAAGCAGTTGTCTTTGGTGTATGGCATTGTCTGTTAAGCAGTTGTCTTTGGTGTTTGGCATTGTCTGTTAAGCAGTTGTCTTTGGTGTTTGGTAGTGTCTGTTAAGCAGTTGTCTTTGGTGTATAGCATTGCCTGTTAAGCAGTTGTCTTTGGTGTATGGTGTTGCCTGTTAAGCAGTTTTCTTTGGTGTATGGCATTGTCTGTTAAGCAGTTGTCTTTGGTGTATGGCAGTGTCTGTTAAGCAGTTGTCTTTAGTTTATGGCATTGCCTGTTAAGCAGTTGTCTTTGGTGTATGGCATTGCCAGTTAAACAGTTGTCTTTGGTGTATGGCATTGTCTGTTAAGCACTTGTCTTTGGTGTATGGCATTGCCTGTTCAGCAGTTGTCTTTGGTGTATGGCAGTGACTGTTAAGCAGTTGTCTTTGGTGTATGGCATTGCCTGTTAAGCAGTTGTCTTTGGTATATGGCATTGCCTGTTAAGCAGTTGTCTTTGGTGTATGGCATTGCCTGTTAAGAATTTGTCTTTGGTGTACGGCATTGCCTGTTTAGCAGTTGTCTTTGGTGTATGGTCTTGCCTGTTAAGCAGTTTTCTTTGGTGTATGGCATTGTCTGTTAAGCAGTTGTCTTTGGTGTATGGCATTGCCTGTCAAGCAGTTGTCTTTAGTGTATGGCATTGCCTGATAAGCAGTTGTGTTTGTTGTATGGCATTGCCTGTTAAGCAGTTGTCTTTGGTGTATGGCATTGCCTGTTAAGCAGTTGTCATTGGTGTATGGCATTGCCTGTTAAGCAGTTGTCTATGGTGTATGGCATTGTCTGTTAAGCAGTTGTCTTTGGTGTATGGCATTGTCTGTTAAGCAGTTGTCTTTGGTGTATGGCATTGCCTGTTAAGCAGTTGTCTTTAATGTATGGCATTGCCTGTTAAGAATTTGTCTTTGGTGTATGGCATTGCCTGTTTAGCAGTTGTCTTTGGTGTATGGTGTTGCCTGTTAAGCAGTTGTTTTTGGTGTATGGCATTGCCTGTTAAGCAGTTGTCATTGGTGTATGGCATTGCCTGTTAAGCAGTTGTCTTTGGTGTATGGCATTGTCTGTTAAGCAGTTGTCTTTGGTGCATGGCATTGTCTGTTAAGCAGTTGTCTTTGGTGTATGGCATTGCCTCTTAAGCAGTTGTCTTTGGTGTATGGCATTGTCTGTTAAGCAGTTGTCTTTGGTGTATGGCATTGCCTGTTAAGCAGTTGTCTTTGGTGTGTGGCATTGTCTGCTAAGCAGTTGTCTTTGGTGTATCGCGTTACCTGTTAAGCAGTTGTCTTTGGTGTATGGCAGTGTCTGTTAAGCAGTTGTCTTTGGTGTATGGTGTTGCCTGTTAAGCAGTTTTCTTTGGTGTATGGCATTGTCTGTTAAGCAGTTGTCTTTGGTGTATGGTATAGCCTGTCAAGCAGCTGTCTTTAGTGTATGGCACTGCCTGTTAAGCAGTTGTCTTTGGTGTATGGCAGTGTCTGTTAAGCAGTTGTCTTTGGTGTATGGCATTGTCTGTTAAGCAGTTGTCTTTGGTGTATGGCAGTGTCTGTTAAGCAGTTGTCTTTGGTGTATGGCAGTGTCTGTTAAGCAGTTGACTTTGGTGTATGGCGTTGTCTGTTAAGCAGTTGTCTTTGGTGTATGGCATTGCCTGTTAATCAGTTGTCTTTGGTACATGCCTTTTTCTGTTAAGCAGTTGTCTTTGGTGTATGGCATTGTCTGCTAAGCAGTTGTCTTTGGTGTATGGCATTGTCTGTTAAGCAGTTGTCTTTGGTGTATGACATTGCCTGTTAAACAGTTGTCTTTGGTGTATGGCATTGCCTGTTAAGCAGTTGTCTTTGGTATATGGCTTTTTCTGTTAAGCAGTTGTCTTTGGTGTATGGCATTGTCTGCTAAGCAGTTGTCTTTGGTGTATGGCATTGTCTGTTAAGCAGTTGTCTTTGGTGTATGACATTGCCTGTTAAGCAGTTGTCTTTGGTGTATGGCATTGTCTGTTAAGCAGTTGTCTTTGGTGTATGGCATTGCCTGTTAAGCAGTTGTCTTTGGTGTATGGCATTGCCTGTTAAGCAGTTGTCTTTGGTATATGGCTTTTTCTGTTAAGCAGTTGTCTTTGGTGTATTGCATTGCCTGTTAAGCAGTTGTCTTCGGTGTATGACATTGCCTGTTAAGCAGTTGTCTTTGGTGTAAGGCGTTGTCTGTTAAGCAGTTGTCTTTGGTGTATTGCATTGCCTGTTAAGCAGTTGTCTTCGGTGTATGGCATTGCCTGTTAAGCAGTTGTCTTTGGTATATGGCTTTTTCTGTTAAGCAGTTGTCTTTGGTGTATGGCATTGTCTGCTAAGCAGTTGTCTTTGGTGTATGGCATTGTCTGTTAAGCAGTTGTCTTTGGTGTATGACATTGCCTGTTAAACAGTTGTCTTTGGTGTATGGCATTGCCTGTTAAGCAGTTGTCTTTGGTATATGGCTTTTTCTGTTAAGCAGTTGTCTTTGGTGTATGGCATTGTCTGCTAAGCAGTTGTCTTTGGTGTATGGCATTGTCTGTTAAGCAGTTGTCTTTGGTGTATGACATTGCCTGTTAAGCAGTTGTCTTTGGTTTATGGCATTGTCTGTTAAGCAGTTGTCTTTGGTGTATGGCATTGCCTGTTAAGCAGTTGTCTTTGGTGTATGGCATTGCCTGTTAAGCAGTTGTCTTTGGTGTATTGCATTGCCTGTTAAGCAGTTGTCTTCGGTGTATGACATTGCCTGTTAAGCAGTTGTCTTTGGTGTAAGGCGTTGTCTGTTAAGCAGTTGTCTTTGGTGTATTGCATTGCCTGTTAAGCAGTTGTCTTCGGTGTATGACATTGCCTGTTAAGCAGTTGTCTTTGGTGTATTGCATTGCCTGTTAAGCAGTTGTCTTCGGTGTATGACATTGCCTATTAAGCAGTTGTCTTTGGTGTAAGGCGTTGTCTGTTAAGCAGTTGTCTTTGGTGTATTGCATTGCCTGTTAAGCAGTTGTCTTCGGTGTATGGCATTGCCTGTTAAGGAGTTGTCTTTGGTATATGGCTTTTTCTGTTAAGCAGTTGTCTTTGGTGTATGGCATTGTCTGCTAAGCAGTTGTATTTGGTGTATGGCATTGTCTGTTAAGCAGTTGTCTTTGGTGTATGGCATTGCCTGTTAAGCAGTTGTCTTTGGTATATGGCTTTTTCTGTTAAGCAGTTGTCTTTGGTGTATGGCATTGTCTGCTAAGCAGTTGTCTTTGGTGTATGGCATTGTCTGTTAAGCAGTTGTCTTTGGTGTATGACATTGCCTGTTAAGCAGTTGTCTTTGGTGTATGGCATTGTCTGTTAAGCAGTTGTCTTTGGTGTATGGCATAGCCTGTCAAGCAGCTGTCTTTAGTGTATGGCACTGCCTGTTAAGCAGTTGTCTTTGGTGTATGGCAGTGTCTGTTAAGCAGTTGTCTTTGGTGTATGGCAGTGTCTGTTAAGCAGTTGTCTTTGGTGTATGGCGTTGTCTGTTAAGCAGTTGTCTTTGGTGTATGGCATTGCCTGTTAAGCAGTTGTCTTTGGTATATGGCTTTTTCTGTTAAGCAGTTGTCTTTGGTGTATGGCGTTGCCTGTCAAGCAGCTGTCTTTAGTGTATGGCACTGCCTGTTAAGCAGTTGTCTTTGGTGTATGGCAGTGTCTGTTAAGCAGTTGTCTTTGGTGTATGGCAGTGTCTGTTAAGCAGTTGTCTTTGGTGTATGGCGTTGTCTGTTAAGCAGTTGTCTTTGGTGTATGGCATTGCCTGTTAAGCAGTTGTCTTTGGTATATGGCTTTTTCTGTTAAGCAGTTGTCTTTGGTGTATGGCATTGTCTGTTAAGCAGTTGTCTTTGGTGTATGGCATTGCCTGTTAAGCAGTTGTCTTTGGTATATGGCTTATTCTGTTAAGCAGTTGTCTTTGGTCTATTGCATTGCCTGTTAAGCTGTTGTCTTCGGTGTATGACATTGCCTGTTAAGTAGTAGTCTTTGGTGTCTGGTAGTGTCTGTTAAGCAGTTGTCTTTGGTGTATAGCATTGCCTGTTAAGCAGTTGTCTTTGGTGTATGGCATTGTCTGTTAAGCAGTTGTCTTTGGTGTATGGCATTGCCTGTTAAGCAGTTGTCTTTGGTGTATAGCATTGCCTGTTAAGTAGTTGTCTTTGGTGTATGGCATTGCCTGTTAAGAAGTTGTCTTTGGTGTATGGCATTGCCTGTTTAGCAGTTTTCTTTGGTGTATGGCGGTGTCTGTTAAGCAGTTTTCTTTGGTGTATGGCATTGTCTGTTAAGCAGTTGTCTTTGGTGTATGGCATTGCCTGTCAAGCAGCTGTCTTTAGTGTATGGCACTGCCTGTTAAGCAGTTGTCTTTGGTGTAAGGCGTTGTCTGTTAAGCAGTTGTCTTTGGTGTTTGGCATTGTCTGTTAAGCAGTTGTCTTTGGTGTTTGGCATTGCCTGTTAAGCAGTTGTCTTTGGTGTGTGGCATTGTCTGCTAAGCAGTTGTCTTTGGTGTATGGCGTTACCTGTTAAGCAGTTGTCTTTGGTGTATGGCAGTGTCTGTTAAGCAGTTGTCTTTGGTGTATGGTGTTGCCTGTTAAGCAGTTTTCTTTGGTGTATGGCATTGTCTGTTAAGCAGTTGTCTTTGGTGTATGGCATTGTCTGTTAAGCAGTTGTCTTTGGTGTATGGTATAGCCTGTCAAGCAGCTGTCTTTAGTGTATGGCACTGCCTGTTAAGCAGTTGTCTTTGGTGTATGGCAGTGTCTGTTAAGCAGTTGTCTTTGGTGTATGGCATTGTCTGTTAAGCAGTTGTCTTTGGTGTATGGCAGTGTCTGTTAAGCAGTTGTCTTTGGTGTATGGCAGTGTCTGCTAAGCAGTTGTCTTTGGTGTATGGCGTTGTCTGTTAAGCAGTTGTCTTTGGTGTATGGCATTGCCTGTTAAGCAGTTGTCTTTGGTATATGGCTTTTTCTGTTAAGCAGTTGTCTTTGGTGTATGGCATTGTCTGCTAAGCAGTTGTCTTTGGTGTATGGCATTGTCTGTTAAGCAGTTGTCTTTGGTGTATGACATTGCCTGTTAAGCAGTTGTCTTTGGTGTATGGCAGTGTCTGTTAAGCAGTTGTCTTTGGTGTATGGCAGTGTCTGTTAAGCAGTTGTCTTTGGTGTATGGCGTTGTCTGTTAAGCAGTTGTCTTTGGTGTATGGCATTGCCTGTTAAGCAGTTGTCTTTGGTATATGGCTTTTTCTGTTAAGCAGTTGTCTTTGGTGTATGGCGTTGCCTGTCAAGCAGCTGTCTTTAGTGTATGGCACTGCCTGTTAAGCAGTTGTCTTTGGTGTATGGCAGTGTCTGTTAAGCAGTTGTCTTTGGTGTATGGCAGTGTCTGTTAAGCAGTTGTCTTTGGTGTATGGCGTTGTCTGTTAAGCAGTTGTCTTTGGTGTATGGCATTGCCTGTTAAGCAGTTGTCTTTGGTATATGGCTTTTTCTGTTAAGCAGTTGTCTTTGGTGTATGGCATTGTCTGTTAAGCAGTTGTCTTTGGTGTATGGCATTGCCTGTTAAGCAGTTGTCTTTGGTATATGGCTTATTCTGTTAAGCAGTTGTCTTTGGTCTATTGCATTGCCTGTTAAGCTGTTGTCTTCGGTGTATGACATTGCCTGTTAAGTAGTAGTCTTTGGTGTCTGGTAGTGTCTGTTAAGCAGTTGTCTTTGGTGTATAGCATTGCCTGTTAAGCAGTTGTCTTTGGTGTATGGCATTGTCTGTTAAGCAGTTGTCTTTGGTGTATGGCATTGCCTGTTAAGCAGTTGTCTTTGGTGTATAGCATTGCCTGTTAAGTAGTTGTCTTTGGTGTATGGCATTGCCTGTTAAGAAGTTGTCTTTGGTGTATGGCATTGCCTGTTTAGCAGTTTTCTTTGGTGTATGGCAGTGTCTGTTAAGCAGTTTTCTTTGGTGTATGGCATTGTCTGTTAAGCAGTTGTCTTTGGTGTATGGCATTGCCTGTCAAGCAGCTGTCTTTAGTGTATGGCACTGCCTGTTAAGCAGTTGTCTTTGGTGTAAGGCGTTGTCTGTTAAGCAGTTGTCTTTGGTGTTTGGCATTGTCTGTTAAGCAGTTGTCTTTGGTGTTTGGCATTGCCTGTTAAGCAGTTGTCTTTGGTGTGTGGCATTGTCTGCTAAGCAGTTGTCTTTGGTGTATGGCGTTACCTGTTAAGCAGTTGTCTTTGGTGTATGGCAGTGTCTGTTAAGCAGTTGTCTTTGGTGTATGGTGTTGCCTGTTAAGCAGTTTTCTTTGGTGTATGGCATTGTCTGTTAAGCAGTTGTCTTTGGTGTATGGTATAGCCTGTCAAGCAGCTGTCTTTAGTGTATGGCACTGCCTGTTAAGCAGTTGTCTTTGGTGTATGGCAGTGTCTGTTAAGCAGTTGTCTTTGGTGTATGGCATTGTCTGTTAAGCAGTTGTCTTTGGTGTATGGCAGTGTCTGTTAAGCAGTTGTCTTTGGTGTATGGCAGTGTCTGCTAAGCAGTTGTCTTTGGTGTATGGCGTTGTCTGTTAAGCAGTTGTCTTTGGTGTATGGCATTGCCTGTTAAGCAGTTGTCTTTGGTATATGGCTTTTTCTGTTAAGCAGTTGTCTTTGGTGTATGGCATTGTCTGCTAAGCAGTTGTCTTTGGTGTATGGCATTGTCTGTTAAGCAGTTGTCTTTGGTGTATGACATTGCCTGTTAAACAGTTGTCTTTGGTGTATGGCATTGCCTGTTAAGCAGTTGTCTTTGGTATATGGCTTTTTCTGTTAAGCAGTTGTCTTTGGTGTATGGCATTGTCTGCTAAGCAGTTGTCTTTGGTATATGGCATTGTCTGTTAAGCAGTTGTCTTTGGAGTATGACATTGCCTGTTAAGCAGTTGTCTTTGGTGTATGGCATTGTCTGTTAAGCAGTTGTCTTTGGTGTATGGCATTGCCTGTTAAGCAGTTGTCTTTGGTGTATGGCATTGCCTGTTAAGCAGTTGTCTTTGGTATATGGCTTTTTCTGTTAAGCAGTTGTCTTTGGTGTATTGCATTGCCTGTTAAGCAGTTGTCTTCGGTGTATGACATTGCCTGTTAAGCAGTTGTCTTTGGTGTAAGGCGTTGTCTGTTAAGCAGTTGTCTTTGGTGTATTGCATTGCCTGTTAAGCAGTTGTCTTCGGTGTATGGCATTGCCTGTTAAGCAGTTGTCTTTGGTATATGGCTTTTTCTGTTAAGCAGTTGTCTTTGGTGTATGGCATTGTCTGCTAAGCAGTTGTCTTTGGTGTATGGCATTGTCTGTTAAGCAGTTGTCTTTGGTGTATGACATTGCCTGTTAAGCAGTTGTCTTTGGTGTATGGCATTGTCTGTTAAGCAGTTGTCTTTGGTGTATGGCATTGCCTGTTAAGCAGTTGTCTTTGGTGTATGGCATTGCCTGTTAAGCAGTTGTCTTTGGTATATGGCTTTTTCTGTTAAGCAGTTGTCTTTGGTGTATTGCATTGCCTGTTAAGCAGTTGTCTTCGGTGTATGACATTGCCTGTTAAGCAGTTGTCTTTGGTGTAAGGCGTTGTCTGTTAAGCAGTTGTCTTTGGTGTATTGCATTGCCTGTTAAGCAGTTGTCTTCGGTGTATGGCATTGCCTGTTAAGCAGTTGTCTTTGGTATATGGCTTTTTCTGTTAAGCAGTTGTCTTTGGTGTATGGCATTGTCTGCTAAGCAGTTGTCTTTGGTGTATGGCATTGTCTGTTAAGCAGTTGTCTTTGGTGTATGACATTGCCTGTTAAACAGTTGTCTTTGGTGTATGGCATTGCCTGTTAAGCAGTTGTCTTTGGTATATGGCTTTTTCTGTTAAGCAGTTGTCTTTGGTGTATGGCATTGTCTGCTAAGCAGTTGTCTTTGGTGTATGGCATTGTCTGTTAAGCAGTTGTCTTTGGTGTATGACATTGCCTGTTAAGCAGTTGTCTTTGGTTTATGGCATTGTCTGTTAAGCAGTTGTCTTTGGTGTATGGCATTGCCTGTTAAGCAGTTGTCTTTGGTGTATGGCATTGCCTGTTAAGCAGTTGTCTTTGGTGTATTGCATTGCCTGTTAAGCAGTTGTCTTCGGTGTATGACATTGCCTGTTAAGCAGTTGTCTTTGGTGTAAGGCGTTGTCTGTTAAGCAGTTGTCTTTGGTGTATTGCATTGCCTGTTAAGCAGTTGTCTTCGGTGTATGACATTGCCTGTTAAGCAGTTGTCTTTGGTGTATTGCATTGCCTGTTAAGCAGTTGTCTTCGGTGTATGACATTGCCTATTAAGCAGTTGTCTTTGGTGTAAGGCGTTGTCTGTTAAGCAGTTGTCTTTGGTGTATTGCATTGCCTGTTAAGCAGTTGTCTTCGGTGTATGGCATTGCCTGTTAAGGAGTTGTCTTTGGTATATGGCTTTTTCTGTTAAGCAGTTGTCTTTGGTGTATGGCATTGTCTGCTAAGCAGTTGTATTTGGTGTATGGCATTGTCTGTTAAGCAGTTGTCTTTGGTGTATGGCATTGCCTGTTAAGCAGTTGTCTTTGGTATATGGCTTTTTCTGTTAAGCAGTTGTCTTTGGTGTATGGCATTGTCTGCTAAGCAGTTGTCTTTGGTGTATGGCATTGTCTGTTAAGCAGTTGTCTTTGGTGTATGACATTGCCTGTTAAGCAGTTGTCTTTGGTGTATGGCATTGTCTGTTAAGCAGTTGTCTTTGGTGTATGGCATAGCCTGTCAAGCAGCTGTCTTTAGTGTATGGCACTGCCTGTTAAGCAGTTGTCTTTGGTGTATGGCAGTGTCTGTTAAGCAGTTGTCTTTGGTGTATGGCAGTGTCTGTTAAGCAGTTGTCTTTGGTGTATGGCGTTGTCTGTTAAGCAGTTGTCTTTGGTGTATGGCATTGCCTGTTAAGCAGTTGTCTTTGGTATATGGCTTTTTCTGTTAAGCAGTTGTCTTTGGTGTATGGCGTTGCCTGTCAAGCAGCTGTCTTTAGTGTATGGCACTGCCTGTTAAGCAGTTGTCTTTGGTGTATGGCAGTGTCTGTTAAGCAGTTGTCTTTGGTGTATGGCAGTGTCTGTTAAGCAGTTGTCTTTGGTGTATGGCGTTGTCTGTTAAGCAGTTGTCTTTGGTGTATGGCATTGCCTGTTAAGCAGTTGTCTTTGGTATATGGCTTTTTCTGTTAAGCAGTTGTCTTTGGTGTATGGCATTGTCTGTTAAGCAGTTGTCTTTGGTGTATGGCATTGCCTGTTAAGCAGTTGTCTTTGGTATATGGCTTATTCTGTTAAGCAGTTGTCTTTGGTCTATTGCATTGCCTGTTAAGCTGTTGTCTTCGGTGTATGACATTGCCTGTTAAGTAGTAGTCTTTGGTGTCTGGTAGTGTCTGTTAAGCAGTTGTCTTTGGTGTATAGCATTGCCTGTTAAGCAGTTGTCTTTGGTGTATGGCATTGTCTGTTAAGCAGTTGTCTTTGGTGTATGGCATTGCCTGTTAAGCAGTTGTCTTTGGTGTATAGCATTGCCTGTTAAGTAGTTGTCTTTGGTGTATGGCATTGCCTGTTAAGAAGTTGTCTTTGGTGTATGGCATTGCCTGTTTAGCAGTTTTCTTTGGTGTATGGCAGTGTCTGTTAAGCAGTTTTCTTTGGTGTATGGCATTGTCTGTTAAGCAGTTGTCTTTGGTGTATGGCATTGCCTGTCAAGCAGCTGTCTTTAGTGTATGGCACTGCCTGTTAAGCAGTTGTCTTTGGTGTAAGGCGTTGTCTGTTAAGCAGTTGTCTTTGGTGTTTGGCATTGTCTGTTAAGCAGTTGTCTTTGGTGTTTGGCATTGCCTGTTAAGCAGTTGTCTTTGGTGTGTGGCATTGTCTGCTAAGCAGTTGTCTTTGGTGTATGGCGTTACCTGTTAAGCAGTTGTCTTTGGTGTATGGCAGTGTCTGTTAAGCAGTTGTCTTTGGTGTATGGTGTTGCCTGTTAAGCAGTTTTCTTTGGTGTATGGCATTGTCTGTTAAGCAGTTGTCTTTGGTGTATGGCATTGTCTGTTAAGCAGTTGTCTTTGGTGTATGGTATAGCCTGTCAAGCAGCTGTCTTTAGTGTATGGCACTGCCTGTTAAGCAGTTGTCTTTGGTGTATGGCAGTGTCTGTTAAGCAGTTGTCTTTGGTGTATGGCATTGTCTGTTAAGCAGTTGTCTTTGGTGTATGGCAGTGTCTGTTAAGCAGTTGTCTTTGGTGTATGGCAGTGTCTGCTAAGCAGTTGTCTTTGGTGTATGGCGTTGTCTGTTAAGCAGTTGTCTTTGGTGTATGGCATTGCCTGTTAAGCAGTTGTCTTTGGTATATGGCTTTTTCTGTTAAGCAGTTGTCTTTGGTGTATGGCATTGTCTGCTAAGCAGTTGTCTTTGGTGTATGGCATTGTCTGTTAAGCAGTTGTCTTTGGTGTATGACATTGCCTGTTAAGCAGTTGTCTTTGGTGTATGGCAGTGTCTGTTAAGCAGTTGTCTTTGGTGTATGGCAGTGTCTGTTAAGCAGTTGTCTTTGGTGTATGGCGTTGTCTGTTAAGCAGTTGTCTTTGGTGTATGGCATTGCCTGTTAAGCAGTTGTCTTTGGTATATGGCTTTTTCTGTTAAGCAGTTGTCTTTGGTGTATGGCGTTGCCTGTCAAGCAGCTGTCTTTAGTGTATGGCACTGCCTGTTAAGCAGTTGTCTTTGGTGTATGGCAGTGTCTGTTAAGCAGTTGTCTTTGGTGTATGGCAGTGTCTGTTAAGCAGTTGTCTTTGGTGTATGGCGTTGTCTGTTAAGCAGTTGTCTTTGGTGTATGGCATTGCCTGTTAAGCAGTTGTCTTTGGTATATGGCTTTTTCTGTTAAGCAGTTGTCTTTGGTGTATGGCATTGTCTGTTAAGCAGTTGTCTTTGGTGTATGGCATTGCCTGTTAAGCAGTTGTCTTTGGTATATGGCTTATTCTGTTAAGCAGTTGTCTTTGGTCTATTGCATTGCCTGTTAAGCTGTTGTCTTCGGTGTATGACATTGCCTGTTAAGTAGTAGTCTTTGGTGTCTGGTAGTGTCTGTTAAGCAGTTGTCTTTGGTGTATAGCATTGCCTGTTAAGCAGTTGTCTTTGGTGTATGGCATTGTCTGTTAAGCAGTTGTCTTTGGTGTATGGCATTGCCTGTTAAGCAGTTGTCTTTGGTGTATAGCATTGCCTGTTAAGTAGTTGTCTTTGGTGTATGGCATTGCCTGTTAAGAAGTTGTCTTTGGTGTATGGCATTGCCTGTTTAGCAGTTTTCTTTGGTGTATGGCAGTGTCTGTTAAGCAGTTTTCTTTGGTGTATGGCATTGTCTGTTAAGCAGTTGTCTTTGGTGTATGGCATTGCCTGTCAAGCAGCTGTCTTTAGTGTATGGCACTGCCTGTTAAGCAGTTGTCTTTGGTGTAAGGCGTTGTCTGTTAAGCAGTTGTCTTTGGTGTTTGGCATTGTCTGTTAAGCAGTTGTCTTTGGTGTTTGGCATTGCCTGTTAAGCAGTTGTCTTTGGTGTGTGGCATTGTCTGCTAAGCAGTTGTCTTTGGTGTATGGCGTTACCTGTTAAGCAGTTGTCTTTGGTGTATGGCAGTGTCTGTTAAGCAGTTGTCTTTGGTGTATGGTGTTGCCTGTTAAGCAGTTTTCTTTGGTGTATGGCATTGTCTGTTAAGCAGTTGTCTTTGGTGTATGGTATAGCCTGTCAAGCAGCTGTCTTTAGTGTATGGCACTGCCTGTTAAGCAGTTGTCTTTGGTGTATGGCAGTGTCTGTTAAGCAGTTGTCTTTGGTGTATGGCATTGTCTGTTAAGCAGTTGTCTTTGGTGTATGGCAGTGTCTGTTAAGCAGTTGTCTTTGGTGTATGGCAGTGTCTGCTAAGCAGTTGTCTTTGGTGTATGGCGTTGTCTGTTAAGCAGTTGTCTTTGGTGTATGGCATTGCCTGTTAAGCAGTTGTCTTTGGTATATGGCTTTTTCTGTTAAGCAGTTGTCTTTGGTGTATGGCATTGTCTGCTAAGCAGTTGTCTTTGGTGTATGGCATTGTCTGTTAAGCAGTTGTCTTTGGTGTATGACATTGCCTGTTAAACAGTTGTCTTTGGTGTATGGCATTGCCTGTTAAGCAGTTGTCTTTGGTATATGGCTTTTTCTGTTAAGCAGTTGTCTTTGGTGTATGGCATTGTCTGCTAAGCAGTTGTCTTTGGTATATGGCATTGTCTGTTAAGCAGTTGTCTTTGGAGTATGACATTGCCTGTTAAGCAGTTGTCTTTGGTGTATGGCATTGTCTGTTAAGCAGTTGTCTTTGGTGTATGGCATTGCCTGTTAAGCAGTTGTCTTTGGTGTATGGCATTGCCTGTTAAGCAGTTGTCTTTGGTATATGGCTTTTTCTGTTAAGCAGTTGTCTTTGGTGTATTGCATTGCCTGTTAAGCAGTTGTCTTCGGTGTATGACATTGCCTGTTAAGCAGTTGTCTTTGGTGTAAGGCGTTGTCTGTTAAGCAGTTGTCTTTGGTGTATTGCATTGCCTGTTAAGCAGTTGTCTTCGGTGTATGGCATTGCCTGTTAAGCAGTTGTCTTTGGTATATGGCTTTTTCTGTTAAGCAGTTGTCTTTGGTGTATGGCATTGTCTGCTAAGCAGTTGTCTTTGGTGTATGGCATTGTCTGTTAAGCAGTTGTCTTTGGTGTATGACATTGCCTGTTAAACAGTTGTCTTTGGTGTATGGCATTGCCTGTTAAGCAGTTGTCTTTGGTATATGGCTTTTTCTGTTAAGCAGTTGTCTTTGGTGTATGGCATTGTCTGCTAAGCAGTTGTCTTTGGTGTATGGCATTGTCTGTTAAGCAGTTGTCTTTGGTGTATGACATTGCCTGTTAAGCAGTTGTCTTTGGTGTATGGCATTGTCTGTTAAGCAGTTGTCTTTGGTGTATGGCATTGCCTGTTAAGCATTTGTCTTTAGTGTATGGCATTGCCTGTTAAGCAGTTGTCTTTGGTATATGGCTTTTTCTGTTAAGCAGTTGTCTTTGGTGTATTGCATTGCCTGTTAAGCAGTTGTCTTCGGTGTATGACATTGCCTGTTAAGCAGTTGTCTTTGGTGTAAGGCGTTGTCTGTTAAGCAGTTGTCTTTGGTGTATTGCATTGCCTGTTAAGCAGTTGTCTTCGGTGTATGACATTGCCTGTTAAGCAGTTGTCTTTGGTGTATTGCATTGCCTGTTAAGCAGTTGTCTTCGGTGTATGACATTGCCTGTTAAGCAGTTGTCTTTGGTGTAAGGCGTTGTCTGTTAAGCAGTTGTCTTTGGTGTATTGCATTGCCTGTTAAGCAGTTGTCTTCGGTGTATGGCATTGCCTGTTAAGCAGTTGTCTTTGGTATATGGTTTTTTCTGTTAAGCAGTTGTCTTTGGTGTATGGCATTGTCTGCTAAGCAGTTGTCTTTGGTGTATGGCATTGTCTGTTAAGCAGTTGTCTTTGGTGTATGACATTGCCTGTTAAACAGTTGTCTTTGGTGTATGGCATTGCCTGTTAAGCAGTTGTCTTTGGTATATGGCTTTTTCTGTTAAGCAGTTGTCTTTGGTGTATGGCATTGTCTGCTAAGCAGTTGTCTTTGGTGTATGGCATTGTCTGTTAAGCAGTTGTCTTTGGTGTATGACATTGCCTGTTAAGCAGTTGTCTTTGGTGTATGGCATTGTCTGTTAAGCAGTTGTCTTTGGTGTATGGCATAGCCTGTCAAGCAGCTGTCTTTAGTGTATGGCACTGCCTGTTAAGCAGTTGTCTTTGGTGTATGGCAGTGTCTGTTAAGCAGTTGTCTTTGGTGTATGGCAGTGTCTGTTAAGCAGTTGTCTTTGGTGTATGGCGTTGTCTGTTAAGCAGTTGTCTTTGGTGTATGGCATTGCCTGTTAAGCAGTTGTCTTTGGTATATGGCTTTTTCTGTTAAGCAGTTGTCTTTGGTGTATGGCGTTGCCTGTCAAGCAGCTGTCTTTAGTGTATGGCACTGCCTGTTAAGCAGTTGTCTTTGGTGTATGGCATTGTCTGTTAAGCAGTTGTCTTTGGTGTATGGCAGTGTCTGTTAAGCAGTTGTCTTTGGTGTATGGCGTTGTTTGTTAAGCAGTTGTCTTTGGTGTATGGCATTGCCTGTTAAGCAGTTGTCTTTGGTATATGGCTTTTTCTGTTAAGCAGTTGTCTTTGGTGTATGGCATTGTCTGTTAAGCAGTTGTCTTTGGTGTATGGCATTGCCTGTTAAGCAGTTGTCTTTGGTATATGGCTTATTCTGTTAAGCAGTTGTCTTTGGTCTATTGCATTGCCTGTTAAGCTGTTGTCTTCGGTGTATGACATTGCCTGTTAAGTAGTAGTCTTTGGTGTCTGGTAGTGTCTGTTAAGCAGTTGTCTTTGGTGTATAGCATTGCCTGTTAAGCAGTTGTCTTTGGTGTATGGCATTGTCTGTTAAGCAGTTGTCTTTGGTGTATGGCATTGCCTGTTAAGCAGTTGTCTTTGGTGTATAGCATTGCCTGTTAAGTAGTTGTCTTTGGTGTATGGCATTGCCTGTTAAGAAGTTGTCTTTGGTGTATGGCATTGCCTGTTTAGCAGTTTTCTTTGGTGTATGGCAGTGTCTGTTAAGCAGTTTTCTTTGGTGTATGGCATTGTCTGTTAAGCAGTTGTCTTTGGTGTATGGCATTGCCTGTCAAGCAGCTGTCTTTAGTGTATGGCACTGCCTGTTAAGCAGTTGTCTTTGGTGTAAGGCGTTGTCTGTTAAGCAGTTGTCTTTGGTGTTTGGCATTGTCTGTTAAGCAGTTGTCTTTGGTGTATGGCATTGCCTGTTAAGTAGTAGTCTTTGGTGTCTGGTAGTGTCTGTTAAGCAGTTGTCTTTGGTGTATAGCATTGCCTGTTAAGCAGTTGTCTTTGGTGTATGGCATTGTCTGTTAAGCAGTTGTCTTTGGTGGATGGCATTGCCTGTTAAGCAGTTGTCTTTGGTGTATAGCATTGGCTGTTAAGTAGTTGTCTTTGGTGTATGGCATTGCCTGTTAAGAAGTTATCTTTGGTGTATGGTGTTGCCTGTTAAGCAGTTTTCTTTGGTGTATGGCATTGTCTGTTAAGCAGTTGTCTTTGGTGTATGGCATTGCCTGTCAAGCAGTTGTCTTTAGTGTATGGCATTGCCTGTTAAGCAGTTGTCTTTGGTGTATCGCATTGTCTGTTAAGCAGTTGTCTTTGGTGTATGGCATTGACTGTTAAGCAGTTGTCTTTGGTGTATGGTGTTGCCTGTTAAGCAGTTGTCTTTGGTGTATGGCATTGTCTGTTAAGCAGTTGTCTTTGGTGTATGGCATTGCCTGTCAAGTAGCTGTCTTTAGTGTATGGCACTGCCTGTTAAGCAGTTGTCTTTGGTGTATGGCAGTGTCTGTTAAGCAGTTGTCTTTGGTGTATGGCAGTGTCTGTTTAGCAGTTGTCTTTGGTGTATGGCGTTGTCTGTTAAGCAGTTGTCTTTGGTGTATGGCATTGCCTGTTGAGCAGTTGTCTTTGGTATATGGCTTTTTCTGTTAAGCAATTGTCTTTGGTGTATTGCATTGCCTGTTAAGCAGTTGTCTTCGGTGTATGACATTGCCTGTTAAGCAGCTGTCTTTGGTGTAAGGCGTTGTCTGTTAAGCAGTTGTCTTTGGTGTATGGCATTGCCTGTTAAGCAGTTGTCTTTGGTGTATGGCATTGCCTGTTAAGCAGTTGTCTTTGGTGTATGGCATTGTCTGTTAAGCAGTTGTCTTTGGTGTTTGACAATGTCTGTTAAGCAGTTGTCTTTGGTGTATGGCATTGTCTGTTAAGCAGTGGTCTTTGGTGTATGGCATTGCCTGTTAAGCAGTTGTCTTTGGTGTATGGCATTGCCTGTTAAGTAGTAGTCTTTGGTGTCTGGTAGTGTCTGTTAAGCAGTTGTCTTTGGTGTATGCTGTTGCCTGTTAAGCAGTTTTCTTTGGTGTATGGCATTGTCTGTTAAGCAGTTGTCTTTTGTGTATGGCATTGCCTGTCAAGCAGTTGTCTTTGGTGTATGGCAATGTCTGTTAAGCAGTTGTGTTTGGTGTATGGCATTGCCTGTTAAGCAGTTGTCTTTGGTATATGGCTTTTTCTGTTAAGCAGTTGTCTTTGGTGTATTGCATTGCCTGTTAAGCAGTTGTCTTCGGTGTATGACATTGCCTGTTAAGCAGTTGTCTTTGGTGTAAGGCGTTGTCTGTTAAGCAGTTGTCTTTGGTGTATGGCATTGTCTGTTAAGCAGTTGTCTTTGGTGTATGGCATTGCCTGTTAAGCAGTTGTCTTTGGTGTATGGCATTGCCTGATAAGTAGTAGTCTTTGGTGTCTGGTAGTGTCTGTTAAGCAGTTGTCTCTGGTATATGGCTTTTTCTGTTAAGCAGTTGTCTTTGGTGTATGGCATTGTCTGTTAAGCAGTTGTCTTTGGTGCATGGCGTTGTCTGTTAAGCAGTTGTCTTTGGTGTATGGCATGGCCTGTTAAGCTGTTGTCTTCGGTGTATGACATTGCCTGTTAAGCAGTTGTCTTTGGTGTATGGCATTGTCTGTTAAGCAGTTGTCTTTGGTGTTTGGCATTGTCTGTTAAGCAGTTGTCTTTGGTGTTTGGTAGTGTCTGTTAAGCAGTTGTCTTTGGTGTATAGCATTGCCTGTTAAGCAGTTGTCTTTGGTGTATGGTGTTGCCTGTTAAGCAGTTTTCTTTGGTGTATGGCATTGTCTGTTAAGCAGTTGTCTTTGGTGTATGGCAGTGTCTGTTAAGCAGTTGTCTTTGGTGTATGGCATTGTCTGTTAAGCAGTTGTCTTTAATGTATGGCATTGCCTGTTAAGAATTTGTCTTTGGTGTATGGCATTGCCTGTTTAGCAGTTGTCTTTGGTGTATGGTGTTGCCTGTTAAGCAGTTTTCTTTGGTGTATGGCATTGTCTGTTAAGCAGTTGTCATTGGTGTATGGAATTGCCTGTTAAGCAGTTGTCTTTAGTGTATGGCATTGCCTGTTAAGCAGTTGTGTTTGGTGTATGGCATTGCCTGTTAAGCAGTTGTCTTTGGTGTATGGCATTGCCTGTTAAGCAGTTCTTTTTGGTGTATGGCATTGCCTGTTAAGCAGTTGTCATTGATGTATGGCATTGCCTGTTAAGCAGTTGTCTTTGGTGTATGGCATTGTCTGTTAAGCAGTTGTCTTTGGTGTATGGCATTGTCTGTTAAGCAGTTGTCTTTGGTGTATGGCATTGCCTGTTAAGCAGTTGTCTTTGGTGTATGGCATTGTCTGTTAAGCAGTTGTCTTTGGTGTATGGCATTGCCTGTTAAGCAGTTGTCTTTGGTGTGTGGCATTGTCTGCTAAGCAGTTGTCTTTGGTGTATGGCGTTACCTGTTAAGCAGTTGTCTTTGGTGTATGGCAGTGTCTGTTAAGCAGTTGTCTTTGGTGTATGGTGTTGCCTGTTAAGCAGTTTTCTTTGGTGTATGGCATTGTCTGTTAAGCAGTTGTCTTTAGTGTATGGCACTGCCTGTTAAGCAGTTGTCTTTGGTGTATGGCAGTGTCTGTTAAGCAGTTGTCTTTGGTGTATGGCAGTGTCTGTTAAGCAGTTGTCTTTGGTGTATGGCATTGTCTGTTAAGCAGTTGTCTTTGGTGTATGGCAGTGTCTGTTAAGCAGTTGTCTTTGGTGTATGGCAGTGTCTGTTAAGCAGTTGTCTTTGGTGTATGGCGTTGTCTGTTAAGCAGTTGTCTTTGGTGTATGGCGTTGTCTGTTAAGCAGTTGTCTTTGGTGTATGGCGTTGTCTGTTAAGCAGTTGTCTTTGGTGTATGGCATTGCCTGTTAAGCAGTTGTCTTTGGTGTATGGCGTTGTCTGTTAAGCAGTTGTCTTTGGTGTATGGCATTGCCTGTTAAGCAGTTGTCTTTGGTATATGGCTTTTTCTGTTAAGCAGTTGTCTTTGGTGTATGGCATTGTCTGCTAAGCAGTTGTCTTTGGTGTATGGCATTGTCTGTTAAGCAGTTGTCTTTGGTGTATGACATTGCCTGTTAAACAGTTGTCTTTGGTGTATGGCATTGCCTGTTAAGCACTTGTCTTTGGTATATAGCTTTTTCTGTTAAGCAGTTGTCTTTGGTGTATGGCATTGTCTGCTAAGCAGTTGTCTTTGTTGTATGGCATTGTCTGTTAAGCAGTTGTCTTTGGTGTATGACATTGCCTGTTAAGCAGTTGTCTTTGGTGTATGGCATTGTCTGTTAAGCAGTTGTCTTTGGTGTATGGCATTGCCTGTTAAGCAGTTGTCTTTGGTGTAAGGCGTTGTCTGTTAAGCAGTTGTCTTTGGTGTATTGCATTGCCTGTTAAGCAGTTGTCTTTGGTGTAAGGCGTTGTCTGTTAACCAGTTGTCTTTGGTGTATTGCATTGCCTGTTAAGCAGTTGTCTTCGGTGTATGACATTGCCTGTTAAGCAGTTGTCTTTGGTGTATTGCATTGCCTGTTAAGCAGTTGTCTTCGGTGTATGACATTGCCTGTTAAGCAGTTGTCTTTGGTGTAAGGCGTTGTCTGTTAAGCAGTTGTCTTTGGTGTATTGCATTGCCTGTTAAGCAGTTGTCTTTGGTATATGGCTTTTTCTGTTAAGCAGTTGTCTTTGGTGTATGACATTGCCTGTTAAGCAGTTGTCTTTGCTGTATGGCGTTGTCTGTTAAGCAGTTGTCTTCGGTGTATGGCATTGCCTGTTAAGCAGTTGTCTTTGGTATATGGCTTTTTCTGTTAAGCAGTTGTCTTTGGTGTATGGCATTGTCTGCTAAGCACTTGTCTTTGGTGTATGGCATTGTCTGTTAAGCAGTTGTCTTTGGTGTATGACATTGCCTGTTAAACAGTTGTCTTTGGTGTATGGCATTGCCTGTTAAGCAGTTGTCTTTGGTGTATGGCATTGCCTGTTAAGCAGTTGTCTTTGGTGTATGGCATTGCCTGTTAAGCAGTTGTCTTTGGTATATGGCTTTTTCTGTTAAGCAGTTGTCTTTGGTGTATTGCATTGCCTGTTAAGCAGTTGTCTTCGGTGTATGACATTGCCTGTTAAGCAGTTGTCTTTGGTGTAAGGCGTTGTCTGTTAAGCAGTTGTCTTTGGTGTATTGCATTGCCTGTTAAACAGTTGTCTTCGGTGTATGACATTGCCTGTTAAGCAGTTGTCTTTGGTGTATGGCATTGTCTGTTAAGAAGTTGTCTTTGGTGTATGGCATTGTCTGTTAAGCAGTTGTCTTTGGTGTATGGCATTGCCTGTTAAGCAGTTGTCTTTGGTGTATGGCATTGCCTGTTAAGTAGTTGTCTTTGGTGTAAGGCGTTGTCTGTTAAGCAGTTGTCTTTGGTGTCTGGTAGTGTCTGTTAAGCAGTTGTCTTTGGTAGATGGCTTTTTCTGTTAAGCAGTTGTCTTTGGTGTAAGGCGTTGTCTGTTAAGCAGTTGTCTTTGGTGTATGGCATTGTCTGTTAAGCAGTTGTCTTTGGTGTATAGCATTGCCTGTTAAGCAGTTATCTTTGGTGTATGGTGTTGCCTGTTAAGCAGTTTTCTTTGGTGTATGGCATTGTCTGTTAAGCAGTTGTCTTTGGTGTATGGCATTGCCTGTCAAGCAGTTGTCTTTAGTGTATGGCATTGCCTGTTAAGCAGTTGTCTTTGGTGTATCACATTGTCTGTTAAGCAGTTGTCTTTGGTGTATGGCATTGACTGTTAAGCAGTTGTCTTTGGTGTATGGTGTTGCCTGTTAAGCAGTTGTCTTTGGTGTATGGCATTGTCTGTTAAGCAGTTGTCTTTGGTGTATGGCATTGCCTGTCAAGCAGTTGTCTTTAGTGTATGGCATTGCCTGTTAAGCAGTTGTCTTTGGTGTATCGCATTGTCTGTTAAGCAGTTGTCTTTGGTGTATGGCATTGCCTGTTAAGCAGTTGTCTTTGGTGTATGGCATTGACTGTTAAGCAGTTGTCTTTGGTGTATGGCATTGCCTGTTAAGAAGTTGTCTTTGGTGTATGGCATTGCCTGTTTAGCAGTTGTCTTTGGTGTATGGTGTTGCCTGTTAAGCAGTTTCTTTGGTGTATGGCATTGTCTGTTAAGCAGTTTTCTTTGGTGTATGGCAGTGTCTGTTAAGCAGTTGTCTTTGGTGTATGGCATTGTCTGTTAAGCAGTTGTCTTTGGTGTATGGCAGTGTCTGTTATGCAGTTGTCTTTGGTGTATGGCATTGCCTGTCAAGCAGTTGTCTTTAGTGTATGGCATTGCCTGTTAAGCAGTTGTATTTGGTGTATGGCATTGTCTGTTAAGCAGTTGTCTTTGGTGTCTGGTAGTGTCTGTTAAGCAGTTGTCTTTGGTGTATGGCAGTGCCTGTTAAGCAGTTGTATTTGGTGTATGGCATTGTCTGTTAAGCAGTTGTCTTTGGTGTCTGGTAGTGTCTGTTAAGCAGTTGTCTTTGGTGTATAGCATTGCCTGTTAAGCAGTTATCTTTGGTGTATGGTGTTGCCTGTTAAGCAGTTTTCTTTGGTGTATGGCATTGTCTGTTAAGCAGTTGTCTTTGGTGTATGGCATTGCCTGTCAAGCAGTTGTCTTTAGTGTATGGCATTGCCTGTTAAGCAGTTGTCTTTGGTGTATGGCATTGTCTGTTAAGCAGTTGTCTTTGGTGTATGGCATTGCCTGTTAAGCAGTTGTCTTTGGTGTATGGCATTGACTGTTAAGCAGTTGTCTTTGGTGTATGGCATTGCCTGTTAAGAAGTTGTCTTTGGTGTATGGCATTGCCTGTTTAGCAGTTGTCTTTGGTGTATGTTGTTGCCTGTTAAGCAGTTTCTTTGGTGTATGGCATTGTCTGTTAAGCAGTTGTCTTTGGTGTATGGCATTGTCTGTTAAGCAGTTGTCTTTGGTGTATGGCAGTGTCTGTTATGCAGTTGTCTTTGGTGTATGGCATTGCCTGTCAAGCAGTTGTCTTTAGTGTATGGCATTGCCTGTTAAGCAGTTGTATTTGGTGTATGGCATTCTCTGTTAAGCAGTTGTATTTGGTGTATAGCACTGTCTGTTGAGAAGTTGTCTTTAGTGTATGGCATTGCCTGTTAAGCAGTTGTCTTTGGTGTATTGCATTGCCTGTTAAGCAGTTGTCTTTGGTGTATGGCATTGTCTGTTAAGAACTTGTCTTTAGTCTATGGCAGTGTATGTTAAGCAGTGGTCTTTGGTGTACGGCGTTGACTGTTAAACAGTTTTCTTTGGTGTATGGCGTTGTATGTTAAGCAGTTGTCTTTGGTGTATGGCATTCCCTGTTAAGCAGTTGTCTTTGGTGTATGGCATTGCCTGTTAAGCAGTTGTCTTTGGTGTATGGCATTCCCTGTTAAGCAGTTGTCTTTAGTGTATGGCACTGCCTGTTAAGCAGTTATCTTTGGTGTATGGCATTGCCTCTTAAGTAGTTGTCTTTAGTGTATGGCAAAGTCTGTTACACAGTTGTCTTTGGTGTATGGCAAAGTCTGTTACACAGTTGTCTTTGGTGTATGGCATTGTCTGTTAAGCAGTTGTCTTTAGTGTATGGCATTGCCTGTTAAGCATTTGTCTTTGGTGTATGGCATTGCCTGTTAAGCAGTTGTCTTTGGTGTATGGCATTGTCTGTTAAGCAGTTGTCTTTGGTGTATGGCATTGTCTGCTAAGCAGTTGTCTTTGGTGTATGGCGTTGCCTGTTAAGCAGTTGTCTTTGGTGTATGGCATTGCCTGTTAAGCAGTTGTCTTTGGTGTATGGCATAGCCTGTCAAGAAGTTGTCTTTAGTGTATGGAACTGCCTGTTAAGCAGTTGTATTTGGTGTATGGCATTGCCTGTAAAGCAGTTGCCTTTGGTGTATGGCATTGCCTGTTAAGTAGTAGTCTTTGGTGTATGGCATTGTCTGTTAAGCAGTTGTCTTTGGTGTATGGCATTGTCTGTTAAGCAGTTGTCTTTGGTGTATGGCACTGTCTGTTAAGCAGTTGTCTTTGGTGTATGGCATTGTCTGTTAAGCAGTTGTCTTTGGCGTATTGCATTGCTTGTTAAGCAGTTGTCCTTAGTGTATGGCATTATCTGTTAAGCAGTTGTCTTTGGTGTATGGCATTGCCTGTTAAGCAGTTGTCTTTGGTGTATGGCACTGTCTGTTAAGCAGTTGTCTTTGGTGTATGGCATTCTCTGTTAAGCAGTTGTCTTTGGTGTATTTCAGTGTCTGATAAGCAGTTGACTTTGGTGTATGGCATTGCCTTTTAAGCAGTTGTCTTTGGTGTTTGGCAGTGTCTATTACGCAGTTGTCTTTGGTGTATGGCATTGTCTGTTAAGCAGTTGTCTTTGGTGTATGGCATTGTCTGTTAAGCAGTTGTCTTTGGGGTATGGCATTTTCTGTTAAGCAGTTGTCTTTGGTGTATGGCATAGTCTGTTAAGCAGTTGTCTGTGGTGTATAGCATTGTCTGTTAAGCAGTTGTCTTTGTTGTATGGCATTGCCTGTTAAGCAGTTGTCTTTGGTGTATGGTATTGCCTGTTAAGCAGTTGTCTTTGGTGTATGGCATTGTCTGTTAAGCAGTTGTCTTTGGTGTATGGCATTGTCTTTTAAGCAGTTGTCTTTGGTGTATGGCATTGTCTGTTAAGCAGTTGTCCTTGGGGTATGGCATTGTCTGTTATGCAGTTGTCTTTGGTGCATGGCATTGTCTGTTAAGCAGTTGTCTTTGGTGTATGGCATTGCCTGCTAAGCAGTTGTCTTTGGTGTGTGGCATTACCTGTTAAGCAGTTGTCTTTGGTGTATGGCATTGTCTGTTAAGCAGTTGTCTTTAGTGTATGGCATTGCCTGTTAAGCAGTTGTCTTTGGTGTATGGCATTGTCTGTTAAGCAGTTGTCTTTGGTGTATGGCATTGTCTGTTAAGCAGTTGTCTTTGGTGTATGGCATTGCCTGTTAAGCAGTTGTCTTTGGTGTATGGCGTTATCTGTTAAGCAGTTGTCTTTGGTATATGGCATTGTCTGTTAAGCAGTTGTCTTTGGTGTATGGCATTGCCTGTAAAGCAGTTGTCTTTGGTGTATGGCATTGCCTGTTAAGCAGTTGTCATTGGTGTATGGCATTGCCTGTTAAGCAGTTGTCTTTGGTGTATGGCATTGTCCGTTAAGCAGTTGTCTTTGGTGTATGGCATTGTCTGTTAAGCAGTTGTCTTTGGTGTTTGGCAGTGTCTATTACGCAGTTGTCTTTGGTGTATGGCATTGTCTGTTAAGCAGTTGTCTTTGGTGTATGGCATTGTCTGTTAAGCAGTTGTCTTTGGGGTATGGCATTTTCTGTTAAGCAGTTGTCTTTGGTGTATGGCATAGTCTGTTAAGCAGTTGTCTGTGGTGTATAGCATTGTCTGTTAAGCAGTTGTCTTTGTTGTATGGCATTGCCTGTTAAGCAGTTGTCGTTGGTGTATGGTATTGCCTGTTAAGCAGTTGTCTTTGGTGTATGGCATTGTCTGTTAAGCAGTTGTCTTTGGTGTATGGCATTGTCTTTTAAGCAGTTGTCTTTGGTGTATGGCATTGTCTGTTAAGCAGTTGTCCTTGGGGTATGGCATTGTCTGTTATGCAGTTGTCTTTGGTGCATGGCATTGTCTGTTAAGCAGTTGTCTTTGGTGTATGGCATTGCCTGCTAAGCAGTTGTCTTTGGTGTGTGGCATTACCTGTTAAGCAGTTGTCTTTGGTGTATGGCATTGTCTGTTAAGCAGTTGTCTTTAGTGTATGGCATTGCCTGTTAAGCAGTTGTCTTTGGTGTATGGCATTGTCTGTTAAGCAGTTGTCTTTGGTGTATGGCATTGTCTGTTAAGCAGTTGTCTTTGGTGTATGGCATTGCCTGTTAAGCAGTTGTCTTTGGTGTATGGCGTTATCTGTTAAGCAGTTGTCTTTGGTATATGGCATTGTCTGTTAAGCAGTTGTCTTTGGTGTATGGCATTGCCTGTAAAGCAGTTGTCTTTGGTGTATGGCATTGCCTGTTAAGCAGTTGTCATTGGTGTATGGCATTGCCTGTTAAGCAGTTGTCTTTGGTGTATGGCATTGTCCGTTAAGCAGTTGTCTTTGGTGTATGGCATTGTCTGTTAAGCAGTTGTCTTTGGTGTTTGGCATTGCCTGTTAAGCAGTTGTCTTTGGTGTATGGCATTGTCCGTTAAGCAGTTGTCTGTGGTGTATGGCATTGTCTGTTAAGCAGTTGTCTTTGGTGTATGGCATTGCCTGTTAAGCAGTTGTCTTTGATGTATGGCAGTGTCTGTTAAGCAGTTGTCTTTAGTGTATGTCATTGTCTGTTAAGCAGTTGTCTTTGGTGTATGGCGTTGTCTGTTAAGCAGTTGTCTTTGGTGTATGGCATTGTCTGTTAAGCAGTTGTCCTTGGTGTATGGCATTGTCTGTTATGCAGTTGTCTTTGGTGCATGGCATTGTCTGTTAAGCAGTTGTCTTTAGTGTATGGCAATGCCTGTTAAGCAGTTGTCTTTAGTGTATGGCATTGTCTGTTATGCAGTTGTCTTTGGTGCATGGCATTGTCTGTTAAGCAGTTGTCTTTAGTGTATGGCAGTGTCTGTTAAGCAGTTGTCTTTGGTGTATGGCAGTGTCTGTTAAGCAGTTGTCTTTGGTGTATGGCGTTGTCTGTTAAGCAGTTGTCTTTGGTGTATGGCGTTGTCTGTTAAGCAGTTGTACTTGGTGTATGGCATTGTCTGTTAAGCAGTTCTCCTTGGTGTATGGCGTTGTCTGTTATGCAGTTGTCTTTGGTGCATGGCATTGTCTGTTAAGCAGTTGTCTTTAGTGTATGGCATTGCCTGTTAAGCAGTTGTCTTTGGTGTATGGCATTGTCTGTTAAGCAGTTCTCCTTGGTGTATGGCATTGTCTGTTAAGCAGTTGTCTTTGGTGTATGGCGTTGTCTGTTAAGCAGTTGTCTTTGGTGTATGGCGTTGTCTGTCAAGCAGTTGTCCTTGGTGTATGGCATTGTCTATTATGCAGTTGTCTTTGGTGCATGGCATTGTCTGTTAAGCAGTTGTCTTTAGTGTATGGCAATGCCTGTTAAGCAGTTGTCTTTAGTGTATGGCATTGTCTGTTATGCAGTTGTCTTTGGTGCATGGCATTGTCTGTTAAGCAGTTGTCTTTAGTGTATGGCAGTGTCTGTTAAGCAGTTGTCTTTGGTGTATGGCATTGCCTGTTAAGCAGTTGTCTTTGGTGTATGGCATTGTCTGTTAAGCAGTTCTCCTTGGTGTATGGCATTGTCTGTTATGCCGTTGTCTTTGGTGCATGGCATTGTCTGTTAAGCAGTTGTCTTTGCTGTATGGCATTGACTGTTAAGCAGTTGTCTTTGGTGTATGGCATTGCCTGTTAAGCAGTTGTCTCTGGTAAATGTTCTTTTTTGTTAAGCAGTTGTCTTTGGTGTATCGCATTGCCTGTTAAGCAGTTGTCTTTGGTGTATGCATTGCCTCTTAATCAGTTGTCTTTGGTATATGGCATTGCCTGTTAAGCAGTTGTCTTTGGTGTAATGCGTTGTCTGTTAAGCAGTTGTCTTTGGTGTATGGCATTGTCTGTTAAGCAGTTGTCTTTGGTGTATGGCATTGTCTGTTAAGCAGTTGTCTTTGGTGTATGGCATTGTCTGTTAAGCAGTTGTCTTTGGTTTATGCAATTGCCTGTTAAGCAGTTGTCTTTGGCGTATGGCATTGTCTGTTAAGCAGTTGTCCTTGGTGTATGGCATTGTCTGTTATGCAGTTGTCTTTGGTGCATGGCAATGTCTGTTAAGCAGTTGTCTTTATTGTATGGCAATGCATGTTAAGCAGTTGTCTTTAGTGTATGGCATTGTCTGTTATGCAGTTGTCTTTGGTGTATGGCATTGTCTGTTAAGCAGTTGTCTTTAGTGTATGGCAGTGTCTGTTAAGCAGTTGTCTTTGGTGTATGGCATTGCCTGTTAAGCAGTTGTCTTTGGTGTATGGCATTGTCTGTTAAGCAGTTTTCCTTGGTGTATGGCATTGTCTGTTAAGCAGTTGTCTTTGGTGTATGGCATTGCCTGTTAAGCAGTTGTCTTTGGTGTATGGCATTGTCTGTTAAGCAGTTGTCTTTGGTGTATGGCATTGCCTGTTAATCAGTTGTCTTTGGTGTATGGCATTGTCTGTTAAGCAGTTGTCTTTGGTGCATTTCATTGTCTGTTAAGCAGTTGTCCTTGGTGTATGGTAGTGTCTGTTAAGCAGTTGTCTTTGGTGTATGGCATTGTCTGTTAAGCAGTTGTCTTTGGTGTATGGCTTTGTCTGTTAAGCAGTTGTCTTTGGTGTATGGCATTGCCTGTTAAGCAGTTGTCTTTGGTGTATGGCATTGTCTGTTAAGCAGTTGTCTTTGGTGTATGGCATTGTCTGTTAATCAGTTGTCTTTGGTGTATGGCATTGTCTGTTAAGCAGTTGTCTTTGGTGCATGGCATTGTCTGTTAAGCAATTGTCTTTGGTGTATGGCATTGTCTGTTAAGCAGTTGTCTTTGGTGTATGGCATTGCCTGTTAAGCAGTTGTCTTTGGTGTATGGCATTGTCTGTTAAACAGTTGTCTTTGGTGTATGGCATTGCCTGTTAAGCAGTTGTCTTTGGTGTATGGCATTGTCTGTTAAGCAGTTGTCTTTGGTGTATGGCATTGTCTGTTAAGCAGTTGTCTTTGGTGTATGGCATTGTCTGTTAAGCAGTTGTCTTTGGTGTATGGCATTGTCTGTTAAGCAGTTGTCTTTGGTGTATGGCATTGCCTGTTAAGCAGTTGTCTTTGGTGTATGGCATTGTCTGTTAAGCAGTTGTCTTTGGTGTATGGCACTGTCTGTTAAGCAGTTGTCTTTAGTGTATGGCATTGCCTGTTAAGCAGTTGTCTTTGGTGTATGGCATTGCCTGTTAAGCAGTTGTCTTTGGTGTATGGCATTGCCTGTTAAGCAGTTGTCTTTGGTGTATGGCATTGCCTGTTATGCATTTGTCTTTGGTGTATGGTGTTGTCTGTTAAGCAGTAGTCTTTGGTGTATGGCATTGCCTGTTAAGCAGTTGTCTTTGGTAAATGGCTTTTTTTGTTAAGCAGTTGTGTTTGTTGTATCGCATTGCCTGTTAAGCAGTTGTCCTTGGTGTATGGCATTGTCTGTTATGCAGTTGTCTTTGGTGCATGGCATTGTCTGTTAAGCAGTTGTCTTTAGTGTATGGCAATGCCTGTTAAGCAGTTGTCTTTAGTGTATGGCATTGTCTGTTATGCAGTTGTCTTTGGTGCATGGCATTGTCTGTTAAGCAGTTGTCTTTAGTGTATGGCAGTGTCTGTTAAGCAGTTGTCTTTGGTGTATGGCAGTGTCTGTTAAGCAGTTGTCTTTGGTGTATGGCGTTGTCTGTTAAGCAGTTGTCTTTGGTGTATGGCGTTGTCTGTTAAGCAGTTGTACTTGGTGTATGGCATTGTCTGTTAAGCAGTTCTCCTTGGTGTATGGCGTTGTCTGTTATGCAGTTGTCTTTGGTGCATGGCATTGTCTGTTAAGCAGTTGTCTTTAGTGTATGGCATTGCCTGTTAAGCAGTTGTCTTTGGTGTATGGCATTGTCTGTTAAGCAGTTCTCCTTGGTGTATGGCATTGTCTGTTAAGCAGTTGTCTTTGGTGTATGGCGTTGTCTGTTAAGCAGTTGTCTTTGGTGTATGGCGTTGTCTGTCAAGCAGTTGTCCTTGGTGTATGGCATTGTCTGTTATGCAGTTGTCTTTGGTGCATGGCATTGTCTGTTAAGCAGTTGTCTTTAGTGTATGGCAATGCCTGTTAAGCAGTTGTCTTTAGTGTATGGCATTGTCTGTTATGCAGTTGTCTTTGGTGCATGGCATTGTCTGTTAAGCAGTTGTCTTTAGTGTATGGCAGTGTCTCTTAAGCAGTTGTCTTTGGTGTATGGCATTGCCTGTTAAGCAGTTGTCTTTGGTGTATGGCATTGTCTGTTAAGCAGTTCTCCTTGGTGTATGGCATTGTCTGTTATGCCGTTGTCTTTGGTGCATGGCATTGTCTGTTAAGCAGTTGTCTTTGGTGTATGGCATTGACTGTTAAGCAGTTGTCTTTGGTGTATGGCATTGCCTGTTAAGCAGTTGTCTCTGGTAAATGTTCTTTTTTGTTAAGCAGTTGTCTTTGGTGTATCGCATTGCCTGTTAAGCAGTTGTCTTTGGTGTATGGCATTGCCTCTTAATCAGTTGTCTTTGGTATATGGCATTGCCTGTTAAGCAGTTGTCTTTGGTGTAATGCGTTCTCTGTTAAGCAGTTGTCTTTGGTGTATGGCATTGTCTGTTAAGCAGTTGTCTTTGGTGTATGGCATTGTCTGTTAAGCAGTTGTCTTTGGTGTATGGCATTGTCTGTTAAGCAGTTGTCTTTGGTGTATGGCATTGTCTGTTAAGCAGTTGTCTTTGGTGTATGGCATTGTCTGTTAAGCAGTTGTCCTTGGTGTATGGCATTGTCTGTTATGCAGTTGTCTTTGGTGCATGGCAATGTCTGTTAAGCAGTTGTCTTTATTGTATGGCAATGCATGTTAAGCAGTTGTCTTTAGTGTATGGCATTGTCTGTTATGCAGTTGTCTTTGGTGTATGGCATTGTCTGTTAAGCAGTTGTCTTTAGTGTATGGCAGTGTCTGTTAAGCAGTTGTCTTTGGTGTATGGCATTGCCTGTTAAGCAGTTGTCTTTGGTGTATGGCATTGTCTGTTAAGCAGTTGTCCTTGGTGTATGGCATTGTCTGTTAAGCAGTTGTCTTTGGTGTATGGCATTGCCTGTTAAGCAGTTGTCTTTGGTGTATGGCATTGTCTGTTAAGCAGTTGTCTTTGGTGTATGGCATTGCCTGTTAATCAGTTGTCTTTGGTGTATGGCATTGTCTGTTAAGCAGTTGTCTTTGGTGCATGGCATTGTCTGTTAAGCAGTTGTCCTTGGTGTATGGTAGTGTCTGTTAAGCAGTTGTCTTTGGTGTATGGCATTGTCTGTTAAGCAGTTGTCTTTGGTGTATGGCTTTGTCTGTTAAGCAGTTGTCTTTGGTGTATGGCATTGCCTGTTAAGCAGTTGTCTTTGGTGTATGGCATTGTCTGTTAAGCAGTTGTCTTTGGTGTATGGCATTGTCTGTTAATCAGTTGTCTTTGGTGTATGGCATTGTCTGTTAAGCAGTTGTCTTTGGTGCATGGCATTGTCTGTTAAGCAATTGTCTTTGGTGTATGGCATTGTCTGTTAAGCAGTTGTCTTTGGTGTATGGCATTGCCTGTTAAGCAGTTGTCTTTGGTGTATGGCATTGTCTGTTAAACAGTTGTCTTTGGTGTATGGCATTGCCTGTTAAGCAGTTGTCTTTGGTGTATGGCATTGTCTGTTAAGCAGTTGTCTTTGGTGTATGGCATTGTCTGTTAAGCAGTTGTCTTTGGTGTATGGCATTGTCTGTTAAGCAGTTGTCTTTGGTGTATGGCATTGTCTGTTAAGCAGTTGTCTTTGGTGTATGGCATTGCCTGTTAAGCAGTTGTCTTTGGTGTGTGGCATTGTCTGCTAAGCAGTTGTCTTTGGTGTATGGCGTTACCTGTTAAGCAGTTGTCTTTGGTGTATGGCAGTGTCTGTTAAGCAGTTGTCTTTGGTGTATGGTGTTGCCTGTTAAGCAGTTTACTTTGGTGTATGGCATTGTCTGTTAAGCAGTTGTCTTTAGTGTATGGCACTGCCTGTTAAGCAGTTGTCTTTGGTGTATGGCAGTGTCTGTTAAGCAGTTGTCTTTGGTGTATGGCAGTGTCTGTTAAGCAGTTGTCTTTGGTGTATGGCATTGTCTGTTAAGCAGTTGTCTTTGGTGTATGGCAGTGTCTGTTAAGCAGTTGTCTTTGGTGTATGGCAGTGTCTGTTAAGCAGTTGTCTTTGGTGTATGGCGTTGTCTGTTAAGCAGTTGTCTTTGGTGTATGGCGTTGTCTGTTAAGCAGTTGTCTTTGGTGTATGGCGTTGTCTGTTAAGCAGTTGTCTTTGGTGTATGGCATTGCCTGTTAAGCAGTTGTCTTTGGTGTATGGCGTTGTCTGTTAAGCAGTTGTCTTTGGTGTATGGCATTGTCTGCTAAGCAGTTGTCTTTGGTGTATGGCATTGTCTGTTAAGCAGTTGTCTTTGGTGTATGGCATTGTCTGCTAAGCAGTTGTCTTTGGTGTATGGCATTGTCTGTTAAGCAGTTGTCTTTGGTGTATGACATTGCCTGTTAAACAGTTGTCTTTGGTGTATGGCATTGCCTGTTAAGCACTTGTCTTTGGTATATGGCTTTTTCTGTTAAGCAGTTGTCTTTGGTGTATGGCATTGTCTGCTAAGCAGTTGTCTTTGTTGTATGGCATTGTCTGTTAAGCAGTTGTCTTTGGTGTATGACATTGCCTGTTAAGCAGTTGTCTTTGATGTATGGCATTGTCTGTTAAGCAGTTGTCTTTGGTGTATGGCATTGCCTGTTAAGCAGTTGTCTTTGGTGTAAGGCGTTGTCTGTTAAGCAGTTGTCTTTGGTGTATTGCATTGCCTGTTAAGCAGTTGTCTTTGGTGTAAGGCGTTGTCTGTTAACCAGTTGTCTTTGGTGTATTGCATTGCCTGTTAAGCAGTTGTCTTTGGTGTAAGGCGTTGTCTGTTAACCAGTTGTCTTTGGTGTATTGCATTGCCTGTTAAGCAGTTGTCTTCGGTGTATGACATTGCCTGTTAAGCAGTTGTCTTTGGTGTATTGCATTGCCTGTTAAGCAGTTGTCTTCGGTGTATGACATTGCCTGTTAAGCAGTTGTCTTTGGTGTAAGGCGTTGTCTGTTAAGCAGTTGTCTTTGGTGTATTGCATTGCCTGTTAAGCAGTTGTCTTCGGTGTATGGCATTGCCTGTTAAGCAGTTGTCTTTGGTATATGGCTTTTTCTGTTAAGCAGTTGTCTTTGGTGTATGGCATTGTCTGCTAAGCAGTTGTCTTTGGTGTATGGCATTGTCTGTTAAGCAGTTGTCTTTGGTGTATGACATTGCCTGTTAAACAGTTGTCTTTGGTGTATGGCATTGCCTGTTAAGCAGTTGTCTTTGGTGTATGGCATTGCCTGTTAAGCAGTTGTCTTTGGTGTATGGCATTGCCTGTTAAGCAGTTGTCTTTGGTATATGGCTTTTTCTGTTAAGCAGTTGTCTTTGGTGTATTGCATTGCCTGTTAAGCAGTTGTCTTCGGTGTATGACATTGCCTGTTAAGCAGTTGTCTTTGGTGTAAGGCGTTGTCTGTTAAGCAGTTGTCTTTTGTGTATTGCATTGCCTGTTAAGCAGTTGTCTTCGGTGTATGACATTGCCTGTTAAGCAGTTGTCTTTGGTGTATGGCATTGTCTGTTAAGAAGTTGTCTTTGGTGTATGGCATTGTCTGTTAAGCAGTTGTCTTTGGTGTATGGCATTGCCTGTTAAGCAGTTGTCTTTGGTGTATGGCATTGCCTGTTAAGTAGTTGTCTTTGGTGTAAGGCGTTGTCTGTTAAGCAGTTGTCTTTGGTGTCTGGTAGTGTCTGTTAAGCAGTTGTCTTTGGTAGATGGCTTTTTCTGTTAAGCAGTTGTCTTTGGTGTAAGGCGTTGTCTGTTAAGCAGTTGTCTTTGGTGTATGGCATTGTCTGTTAAGCAGTTGTCTTTGGTGTATAGCATTGCCTGTTAAGCAGTTATCTTTGGTGTATGGTGTTGCCTGTTAAGCAGTTTTCTTTGGTGTATGGCATTGTCTGTTAAGCAGTTGTCTTTGGTGTATGGCATTGCCTGTCAAGCAGTTGTCTTTAGTGTATGGCATTGCCTGTTAAGCAGTTGTCTTTGGTGTATCACATTGTCTGTTAAGCAGTTGTCTTTGGTGTATGGCATTGACTGTTAAGCAGTTGTCTTTGGTGTATGGTGTTGCCTGTTAAGCAGTTGTCTTTGGTGTATGGCATTGTCTGTTAAGCAGTTGTCTTTGGTGTATGGCATTGCCTGTCAAGCAGTTGTCTTTAGTGTATGGCATTGCCTGTTAAGCAGTTGTCTTTGGTGTATCGCATTGTCTGTTAAGCAGTTGTCTTTGGTGTATGGCATTGCCTGTTAAGCAGTTGTCTTTGGTGTATGGCATTGACTGTTAAGCAGTTGTCTTTGGTGTATGGCATTGCCTGTTAAGAAGTTGTCTTTGGTGTATGGCATTGCCTGTTTAGCAGTTGTCTTTGGTGTATGGTGTTGCCTGTTAAGCAGTTTCTTTGGTGTATGGCATTGTCTGTTAAGCAGTTTTCTTTGGTGTATGGCAGTGTCTGTTAAGCAGTTGTCTTTGGTGTATGGCATTGTCTGTTAAGCAGTTGTCTTTGGTGTATGGCAGTGTCTGTTATGCAGTTGTCTTTGGTGTATGGCATTGCCTGTCAAGCAGTTGTCTTTAGTGTATGGCATTGCCTGTTAAGCAGTTGTATTTGGTGTATGGCATTGTCTGTTAAGCAGTTGTCTTTGGTGTCTGGTAGTGTCTGTTAAGCAGTTGTCTTTGGTGTATGGCAGTGCCTGTTAAGCAGTTGTATTTGGTGTATGGCATTGTCTGTTAAGCAGTTGTCTTTGGTGTCTGGTAGTGTCTGTTAAGCAGTTGTCTTTGGTGTATAGCATTGCCTGTTAAGCAGTTATCTTTGGTGTATGGTGTTGCCTGTTAAGCAGTTTTCTTTGGTGTATGGCATTGTCTGTTAAGCAGTTGTCTTTGGTGTATGGCATTGCCTGTCAAGCAGTTGTCTTTAGTGTATGGCATTGCCTGTTAAGCAGTTGTCTTTGGTGTATGGCATTGTCTGTTAAGCAGTTGTCTTTGGTGTATGGCATTGCCTGTTAAGCAGTTGTCTTTGGTGTATGGCATTGACTGTTAAGCAGTTGTCTTTGGTGTATGGCATTGCCTGTTAAGAAGTTGTCTTTGGTGTATGGCATTGCCTGTTTAGCAGTTGTCTTTGGTGTATGTTGTTGCCTGTTAAGCAGTTTCTTTGGTGTATGGCATTGTCTGTTAAGCAGTTGTCTTTGGTGTATGGCATTGTCTGTTAAGCAGTTGTCTTTGGTGTATGGCAGTGTCTGTTATGCAGTTGTCTTTGGTGTATGGCATTGCCTGTCAAGCAGTTGTCTTTAGTGTATGGCATTGCCTGTTAAGCAGTTGAATTTGGTGTATGGCATTCTCTGTTAAGCAGTTGTATTTGGTGTATAGCACTGTCTGTTGAGAAGTTGTCTTTAGTGTATGGCATTGCCTGTTAAGCAGTTGTCTTTGGTGTATTGCATTGCCTGTTAAGCAGTTGTCTTTGGTGTATGGCATTGTCTGTTAAGAACTTGTCTTTAGTCTATGGCAGTGTATGTTAAGCAGTGGTCTTTGGTGTACGGCGTTGACTGTTAAACAGTTTTCTTTGGTGTATGGCGTTGTATGTTAAGCAGTTGTCTTTGGTGTATGGCATTCCCTGTTAAGCAGTTGTCTTTGGTGTATGGCATTGCCTGTTAAGCAGTTGTCTTTGGTGTATGGCATTCCCTGTTAAGCAGTTGTCTTTAGTGTATGGCACTGCCTGTTAAGCAGTTATCTTTGGTGTATGGCATTGCCTCTTAAGCAGTTGTCTTTAGTGTATGGCAAAGTCTGTTACACAGTTGTCTTTGGTGTATGGCAAAGTCTATTACACAGTTGTCTTTGGTGTATGGCATTGTCTGTTAAGCAGTTGTCTTTAGTGTATGGCATTGCCTGTTAAGCATTTGTCTTTGGTGTATGGCATTGCCTGTTAAGCAGTTGTCTTTGGTGTATGGCATTGTCTGTTAAGCAGTTGTCTTTGGTGTATGGCATTGTCTGCTAAGCAGTTGTCTTTGGTGTATGGCGTTGCCTGTTAAGCAGTTGTCTTTGGTGTATGGCATTGCCTGTTAAGCAGTTGTCTTTGGTGTATGGCATAGCCTGTCAAGAAGTTGTCTTTAGTGTATGGAACTGCCTGTTAAGCAGTTGTATTTGGTGTATGGCATTGCCTGTAAAGCAGTTGCCTTTGGTGTATGGCATTGCCTGTTAAGTAGTAGTCTTTGGTGTATGGCATTGTCTGTTAAGCAGTTGTCTTTGGTGTATGGCATTGTCTGTTAAGCAGTTGTCTTTGGTGTATGGCACTGTCTGTTAAGCAGTTGTCTTTGGTGTATGGCATTGTCTGTTAAGCAGTTGTCTTTGGCGTATTGCATTGTCTGTTAAGCAGTTGTCTTTGGTGTATGGCACTGTCTGTTAAGCAGCTGTCTTTGGTGTATGGCATTGCTTGTTAAGCAGTTGTCCTTAGTGTATGGCATTATCTGTTAAGCAGTTGTCTTTGGTGTATGGCATTGCCTGTTAAGCAGTTGTCTTTGGTGTATGGCACTGTCTGTTAAGCAGTTGTCTTTGGTGTATGGCATTGCCTGTTAAGCAGTTGTCTTTGGTGTATGGCGTTGTCTGTTAAGCAGTTGTACTTGGTGTATGGCATTGTCTGTTAAGCAGTTCTCCTTGGTGTATGGCGTTGTCTGTTATGCAGTTGTCTTTGGTGCATGGCATTGTCTGTTAAGCAGTTGTCTTTAGTGTATGGCATTGCCTGTTAAGCAGTTGTCTTTGGTGTATGGCATTGTCTGTTAAGCAGTTCTCCTTGGTGTATGGCATTGTCTGTTAAGCAGTTGTCTTTGGTGTATGGCGTTGTCTGTTAAGCAGTTGTCTTTGGTGTATGGCGTTGTCTGTCAAGCAGTTGTCCTTGGTGTATGGCATTGTCTATTATGCAGTTGTCTTTGGTGCATGGCATTGTCTGTTAAGCAGTTGTCTTTAGTGTATGGCAATGCCTGTTAAGCAGTTGTCTTTAGTGTATGGCATTGTCTGTTATGCAGTTGTCTTTGGTGCATGGCATTGTCTGTTAAGCAGTTGTCTTTAGTGTATGGCAGTGTCTGTTAAGCAGTTGTCTTTGGTGTATGGCATTGCCTGTTAAGCAGTTGTCTTTGGTGTATGGCATTGTCTGTTAAGCAGTTCTCCTTGGTGTATGGCATTGTCTGTTATGCCGTTGTCTTTGGTGCATGGCATTGTCTGTTAAGCAGTTGTCTTTGCTGTATGGCATTGACTGTTAAGCAGTTGTCTTTGGTGTATGGCATTGCCTGTTAAGCAGTTGTCTCTGGTAAATGTTCTTTTTTGTTAAGCAGTTGTCTTTGGTGTATCGCATTGCCTGTTAAGCAGTTGTCTTTGGTGTATGCATTGCCTCTTAATCAGTTGTCTTTGGTATATGGCATTGCCTGTTAAGCAGTTGTCTTTGGTGTAATGCGTTGTCTGTTAAGCAGTTGTCTTTGGTGTATGGCATTGTCTGTTAAGCAGTTGTCTTTGGTGTATGGCATTGTCTGTTAAGCAGTTGTCTTTGGTGTATGGCATTGTCTGTTAAGCAGTTGTCTTTGGTTTATGCAATTGCCTGTTAAGCAGTTGTCTTTGGCGTATGGCATTGTCTGTTAAGCAGTTGTCCTTGGTGTATGGCATTGTCTGTTATGCAGTTGCCTTTGGTGCATGGCAATGTCTGTTAAGCAGTTGTCTTTATTGTATGGCAATGCATGTTAAGCAGTTGTCTTTAGTGTATGGCATTGTCTGTTATGCAGTTGTCTTTGGTGTATGGCATTGTCTGTTAAGCAGTTGTCTTTAGTGTATGGCAGTGTCTGTTAAGCAGTTGTCTTTGGTGTATGGCATTGCCTGTTAAGCAGTTGTCTTTGGTGTATGGCATTGTCTGTTAAGCAGTTTTCCTTGGTGTATGGCATTGTCTGTTAAGCAGTTGTCTTTGGTGTATGGCATTGCCTGTTAAGCAGTTGTCTTTGGTGTATGGCATTGTCTGTTAAGCAGTTGTCTTTGGTGTATGGCATTGCCTGTTAATCAGTTGTCTTTGGTGTATGGCATTGTCTGTTAAGCAGTTGTCTTTGGTGCATTTCATTGTCTGTTAAGCAGTTGTCCTTGGTGTATGGTAGTGTCTGTTAAGCAGTTGTCTTTGGTGTATGGCGTTGTCTGTTAAGCAGTTGTCTTTGGTGTATGGCTTTGTCTGTTAAGCAGTTGTCTTTGGTGTATGGCATTGCCTGTTAAGCAGTTGTCTTTGGTGTATGGCATTGTCTGTTAAGCAGTTGTCTTTGGTGTATGGCATTGTCTGTTAATCAGTTGTCTTTGGTGTATGGCATTGTCTGTTAAGCAGTTGTCTTTGGTGCATGGCATTGTCTGTTAAGCAATTGTCTTTGGTGTATGGCATTGTCTGTTAAGCAGTTGTCTTTGGTGTATGGCATTGCCTGTTAAGCAGTTGTCTTTGGTGTATGGCATTGTCTGTTAAACAGTTGTCTTTGGTGTATGGCATTGCCTGTTAAGCAGTTGTCTTTGGTGTATGGCATTGTCTGTTAAGCAGTTGTCTTTGGTGTATGGCATTGTCTGTTAAGCAGTTGTCTTTGGTGTATGGCATTGTCTGTTAAGCAGTTGTCTTTGGTGTATGGCATTGTCTGTTAAGCAGTTGTCTTTGGTGTATGGCATTGCCTGTTAAGCAGTTGTCTTTGGTGTATGGCATTGTCTGTTAAGCAGTTGTCTTTGGTGTATGGCACTGTCTGTTAAGCAGTTGTCTTTAGTGTATGGCATTGCCTGTTAAGCAGTTGTCTTTGGTGTATGGCATTGCCTGTTAAGCAGTTGTCTTTGGTGTATGGCATTGCCTGTTAAGCAGTTGTCTTTGGTGTATGGCATTGCCTGTTATGCATTTGTCTTTGGTGTATGGTGTTGTCTGTTAAGCAGTAGTCTTTGGTGTATGGCATTGCCTGTTAAGCAGTTGTCTTTGGTAAATGGCTTTTTTTGTTAAGCAGTTGTGTTTGTTGTATCGCATTGCCTGTTAAGCAGTTGTCCTTGGTGTATGGCATTGTCTGTTATGCAGTTGTCTTTGGTGCATGGCATTGTCTGTTAAGCAGTTGTCTTTAGTGTATGGCAATGCCTGTTAAGCAGTTGTCTTTAGTGTATGGCATTGTCTGTTATGCAGTTGTCTTTGGTGCATGGCATTGTCTGTTAAGCAGTTGTCTTTAGTGTATGGCAGTGTCTGTTAAGCAGTTGTCTTTGGTGTATGGCAGTGTCTGTTAAGCAGTTGTCTTTGGTGTATGGCGTTGTCTGTTAAGCAGTTGTCTTTGGTGTATGGCGTTGTCTGTTAAGCAGTTGTACTTGGTGTATGGCATTGTCTGTTAAGCAGTTCTCCTTGGTGTATGGCGTTGTCTGTTATGCAGTTGTCTTTGGTGCATGGCATTGTCTGTTAAGCAGTTGTCTTTAGTGTATGGCATTGCCTGTTAAGCAGTTGTCTTTGGTGTATGGCATTGTCTGTTAAGCAGTTCTCCTTGGTGTATGGCATTGTCTGTTAAGCAGTTGTCTTTGGTGTATGGCGTTGTCTGTTAAGCAGTTGTCTTTGGTGTATGGCGTTGTCTGTCAAGCAGTTGTCCTTGGTGTATGGCATTGTCTGTTATGCAGTTGTCTTTGGTGCATGGCATTGTCTGTTAAGCAGTTGTCTTTAGTGTATGGCAATGCCTGTTAAGCAGTTGTCTTTAGTGTATGGCATTGTCTGTTATGCAGTTGTCTTTGGTGCATGGCATTGTCTGTTAAGCAGTTGTCTTTAGTGTATGGCAGTGTCTCTTAAGCAGTTGTCTTTGGTGTATGGCATTGCCTGTTAAGCAGTTGTCTTTGGTGTATGGCATTGTCTGTTAAGCAGTTCTCCTTGGTGTATGGCATTGTCTGTTATGCCGTTGTCTTTGGTGCATGGCATTGTCTGTTAAGCAGTTGTCTTTGGTGTATGGCATTGACTGTTAAGCAGTTGTCTTTGGTGTATGGCATTGCCTGTTAAGCAGTTGTCTCTGGTAAATGTTCTTTTTTGTTAAGCAGTTGTCTTTGGTGTATCGCATTGCCTGTTAAGCAGTTGTCTTTGGTGTATGGCATTGCCTCTTAATCAGTTGTCTTTGGTATATGGCATTGCCTGTTAAGCAGTTGTCTTTGGTGTAATGCGTTCTCTGTTAAGCAGTTGTCTTTGGTGTATGGCATTGTCTGTTAAGCAGTTGTCTTTGGTGTATGGCATTGTCTGTTAAGCAGTTGTCTTTGGTGTATGGCATTGTCTGTTAAGCAGTTGTCTTTGGTGTATGGCATTGTCTGTTAAGCAGTTGTCTTTGGTGTATGGCATTGTCTGTTAAGCAGTTGTCCTTGGTGTATGGCATTGTCTGTTATGCAGTTGTCTTTGGTGCATGGCAATGTCTGTTAAGCAGTTGTCTTTATTGTATGGCAATGCATGTTAAGCAGTTGTCTTTAGTGTATGGCATTGTCTGTTATGCAGTTGTCTTTGGTGTATGGCATTGTCTGTTAAGCAGTTGTCTTTAGTGTATGGCAGTGTCTGTTAAGCAGTTGTCTTTGGTGTATGGCATTGCCTGTTAAGCAGTTGTCTTTGGTGTATGGCATTGTCTGTTAAGCAGTTGTCCTTGGTGTATGGCATTGTCTGTTAAGCAGTTGTCTTTGGTGTATGGCATTGCCTGTTAAGCAGTTGTCTTTGGTGTATGGCATTGTCTGTTAAGCAGTTGTCTTTGGTGTATGGCATTGCCTGTTAATCAGTTGTCTTTGGTGTATGGCATTGTCTGTTAAGCAGTTGTCTTTGGTGCATGGCATTGTCTGTTAAGCAGTTGTCCTTGGTGTATGGTAGTGTCTGTTAAGCAGTTGTCTTTGGTGTATGGCATTGTCTGTTAAGCAGTTGTCTTTGGTGTATGGCTTTGTCTGTTAAGCAGTTGTCTTTGGTGTATGGCATTGCCTGTTAAGCAGTTGTCTTTGGTGTATGGCATTGTCTGTTAAGCAGTTGTCTTTGGTGTATGGCATTGTCTGTTAATCAGTTGTCTTTGGTGTATGGCATTGTCTGTTAAGCAGTTGTCTTTGGTGCATGGCATTGTCTGTTAAGCAATTGTCTTTGGTGTATGGCATTGTCTGTTAAGCAGTTGTCTTTGGTGTATGGCATTGCCTGTTAAGCAGTTGTCTTTGGTGTATGGCATTGTCTGTTAAACAGTTGTCTTTGGTGTATGGCATTGCCTGTTAAGCAGTTGTCTTTGGTGTATGGCATTGTCTGTTAAGCAGTTGTCTTTGGTGTATGGCATTGTCTGTTAAGCAGTTGTCTTTGGTGTATGGCATTGTCTGTTAAGCAGTTGTCTTTGGTGTATGGCATTGTCTGTTAAGCAGTTGTCTTTGGTGTATGGCATTGCCTGTTAAGCAGTTGTCTTTGGTGTGTGGCATTGTCTGCTAAGCAGTTGTCTTTGGTGTATGGCGTTACCTGTTAAGCAGTTGTCTTTGGTGTATGGCAGTGTCTGTTAAGCAGTTGTCTTTGGTGTATGGTGTTGCCTGTTAAGCAGTTTACTTTGGTGTATGGCATTGTCTGTTAAGCAGTTGTCTTTAGTGTATGGCACTGCCTGTTAAGCAGTTGTCTTTGGTGTATGGCAGTGTCTGTTAAGCAGTTGTCTTTGGTGTATGGCAGTGTCTGTTAAGCAGTTGTCTTTGGTGTATGGCATTGTCTGTTAAGCAGTTGTCTTTGGTGTATGGCAGTGTCTGTTAAGCAGTTGTCTTTGGTGTATGGCAGTGTCTGTTAAGCAGTTGTCTTTGGTGTATGGCGTTGTCTGTTAAGCAGTTGTCTTTGGTGTATGGCGTTGTCTGTTAAGCAGTTGTCTTTGGTGTATGGCGTTGTCTGTTAAGCAGTTGTCTTTGGTGTATGGCATTGCCTGTTAAGCAGTTGTCTTTGGTGTATGGCGTTGTCTGTTAAGCAGTTGTCTTTGGTGTATGGCATTGTCTGCTAAGCAGTTGTCTTTGGTGTATGGCATTGTCTGTTAAGCAGTTGTCTTTGGTGTATGGCATTGTCTGCTAAGCAGTTGTCTTTGGTGTATGGCATTGTCTGTTAAGCAGTTGTCTTTGGTGTATGACATTGCCTGTTAAACAGTTGTCTTTGGTGTATGGCATTGCCTGTTAAGCACTTGTCTTTGGTATATGGCTTTTTCTGTTAAGCAGTTGTCTTTGGTGTATGGCATTGTCTGCTAAGCAGTTGTCTTTGTTGTATGGCATTGTCTGTTAAGCAGTTGTCTTTGGTGTATGACATTGCCTGTTAAGCAGTTGTCTTTGATGTATGGCATTGTCTGTTAAGCAGTTGTCTTTGGTGTATGGCATTGCCTGTTAAGCAGTTGTCTTTGGTGTAAGGCGTTGTCTGTTAAGCAGTTGTCTTTGGTGTATTGCATTGCCTGTTAAGCAGTTGTCTTTGGTGTAAGGCGTTGTCTGTTAACCAGTTGTCTTTGGTGTATTGCATTGCCTGTTAAGCAGTTGTCTTTGGTGTAAGGCGTTGTCTGTTAACCAGTTGTCTTTGGTGTATTGCATTGCCTGTTAAGCAGTTGTCTTCGGTGTATGACATTGCCTGTTAAGCAGTTGTCTTTGGTGTATTGCATTGCCTGTTAAGCAGTTGTCTTCGGTGTATGACATTGCCTGTTAAGCAGTTGTCTTTGGTGTAAGGCGTTGTCTGTTAAGCAGTTGTCTTTGGTGTATTGCATTGCCTGTTAAGCAGTTGTCTTCGGTGTATGGCATTGCCTGTTAAGCAGTTGTCTTTGGTATATGGCTTTTTCTGTTAAGCAGTTGTCTTTGGTGTATGGCATTGTCTGCTAAGCAGTTGTCTTTGGTGTATGGCATTGTCTGTTAAGCAGTTGTCTTTGGTGTATGACATTGCCTGTTAAACAGTTGTCTTTGGTGTATGGCATTGCCTGTTAAGCAGTTGTCTTTGGTGTATGGCATTGCCTGTTAAGCAGTTGTCTTTGGTGTATGGCATTGCCTGTTAAGCAGTTGTCTTTGGTATATGGCTTTTTCTGTTAAGCAGTTGTCTTTGGTGTATTGCATTGCCTGTTAAGCAGTTGTCTTCGGTGTATGACATTGCCTGTTAAGCAGTTGTCTTTGGTGTAAGGCGTTGTCTGTTAAGCAGTTGTCTTTTGTGTATTGCATTGCCTGTTAAGCAGTTGTCTTCGGTGTATGACATTGCCTGTTAAGCAGTTGTCTTTGGTGTATGGCATTGTCTGTTAAGAAGTTGTCTTTGGTGTATGGCATTGTCTGTTAAGCAGTTGTCTTTGGTGTATGGCATTGCCTGTTAAGCAGTTGTCTTTGGTGTATGGCATTGCCTGTTAAGTAGTTGTCTTTGGTGTAAGGCGTTGTCTGTTAAGCAGTTGTCTTTGGTGTCTGGTAGTGTCTGTTAAGCAGTTGTCTTTGGTAGATGGCTTTTTCTTTTAAGCAGTTGTCTTTGGTGTAAGGCGTTGTCTGTTAAGCAGTTGTCTTTGGTGTATGGCATTGTCTGTTAAGCAGTTGTCTTTGGTGTATAGCATTGCCTGTTAAGCAGTTATCTTTGGTGTATGGTGTTGCCTGTTAAGCAGTTTTCTTTGGTGTATGGCATTGTCTGTTAAGCAGTTGTCTTTGGTGTATGGCATTGCCTGTCAAGCAGTTGTCTTTAGTGTATGGCATTGCCTGTTAAGCAGTTGTCTTTGGTGTATCACATTGTCTGTTAAGCAGTTGTCTTTGGTGTATGGCATTGACTGTTAAGCAGTTGTCTTTGGTGTATGGTGTTGCCTGTTAAGCAGTTGTCTTTGGTGTATGGCATTGTCTGTTAAGCAGTTGTCTTTGGTGTATGGCATTGCCTGTCAAGCAGTTGTCTTTAGTGTATGGCATTGCCTGTTAAGCAGTTGTCTTTGGTGTATCGCATTGTCTGTTAAGCAGTTGTCTTTGGTGTATGGCATTGCCTGTTAAGCAGTTGTCTTTGGTGTATGGCATTGACTGTTAAGCAGTTGTCTTTGGTGTATGGCATTGCCTGTTAAGAAGTTGTCTTTGGTGTATGGCATTGCCTGTTTAGCAGTTGTCTTTGGTGTATGGTGTTGCCTGTTAAGCAGTTTCTTTGGTGTATGGCATTGTCTGTTAAGCAGTTTTCTTTGGTGTATGGCAGTGTCTGTTAAGCAGTTGTCTTTGGTGTATGGCATTGTCTGTTAAGCAGTTGTCTTTGGTGTATGGCAGTGTCTGTTATGCAGTTGTCTTTGGTGTATGGCATTGCCTGTCAAGCAGTTGTCTTTAGTGTATGGCATTGCCTGTTAAGCAGTTGTATTTGGTGTATGGCATTGTCTGTTAAGCAGTTGTCTTTGGTGTCTGGTAGTGTCTGTTAAGCAGTTGTCTTTGGTGTATGGCAGTGCCTGTTAAGCAGTTGTATTTGGTGTATGGCATTGTCTGTTAAGCAGTTGTCTTTGGTGTCTGGTAGTGTCTGTTAAGCAGTTGTCTTTGGTGTATAGCATTGCCTGTTAAGCAGTTATCTTTGGTGTATGGTGTTGCCTGTTAAGCAGTTTTCTTTGGTGTATGGCATTGTCTGTTAAGCAGTTGTCTTTGGTGTATGGCATTGCCTGTCAAGCAGTTGTCTTTAGTGTATGGCATTGCCTGTTAAGCAGTTGTCTTTGGTGTATGGCATTGTCTGTTAAGCAGTTGTCTTTGGTGTATGGCATTGCCTGTTAAGCAGTTGTCTTTGGTGTATGGCATTGACTGTTAAGCAGTTGTCTTTGGTGTATGGCATTGCCTGTTAAGAAGTTGTCTTTGGTGTATGGCATTGCCTGTTTAGCAGTTGTCTTTGGTGTATGTTGTTGCCTGTTAAGCAGTTTCTTTGGTGTATGGCATTGTCTGTTAAGCAGTTGTCTTTGGTGTATGGCATTGTCTGTTAAGCAGTTGTCTTTGGTGTATGGCAGTGTCTGTTATGCAGTTGTCTTTGGTGTATGGCATTGCCTGTCAAGCAGTTGTCTTTAGTGTATGGCATTGCCTGTTAAGCAGTTGTATTTGGTGTATGGCATTCTCTGTTAAGCAGTTGTATTTGGTGTATAGCACTGTCTGTTGAGAAGTTGTCTTTAGTGTATGGCATTGCCTGTTAAGCAGTTGTCTTTGGTGTATTGCATTGCCTGTTAAGCAGTTGTCTTTGGTGTATGGCATTGTCTGTTAAGAACTTGTCTTTAGTCTATGGCAGTGTATGTTAAGCAGTGGTCTTTGGTGTACGGCGTTGACTGTTAAACAGTTTTCTTTGGTGTATGGCGTTGTATGTTAAGCAGTTGTCTTTGGTGTATGGCATTCCCTGTTAAGCAGTTGTCTTTGGTGTATGGCATTGCCTGTTAAGCAGTTGTCTTTGGTGTATGGCATTCCCTGTTAAGCAGTTGTCTTTAGTGTATGGCACTGCCTGTTAAGCAGTTATCTTTGGTGTATGGCATTGCCTCTTAAGCAGTTGTCTTTAGTGTATGGCAAAGTCTGTTACACAGTTGTCTTTGGTGTATGGCAAAGTCTATTACACAGTTGTCTTTGGTGTATGGCATTGTCTGTTAAGCAGTTGTCTTTAGTGTATGGCATTGCCTGTTAAGCATTTGTCTTTGGTGTATGGCATTGCCTGTTAAGCAGTTGTCTTTGGTGTATGGCATTGTCTGTTAAGCAGTTGTCTTTGGTGTATGGCATTGTCTGCTAAGCAGTTGTCTTTGGTGTATGGCGTTGCCTGTTAAGCAGTTGTCTTTGGTGTATGGCATTGCCTGTTAAGCAGTTGTCTTTGGTGTATGGCATAGCCTGTCAAGAAGTTGTCTTTAGTGTATGGAACTGCCTGTTAAGCAGTTGTATTTGGTGTATGGCATTGCCTGTAAAGCAGTTGCCTTTGGTGTATGGCATTGCCTGTTAAGTAGTAGTCTTTGGTGTATGGCATTGTCTGTTAAGCAGTTGTCTTTGGTGTATGGCATTGTCTGTTAAGCAGTTGTCTTTGGTGTATGGCACTGTCTGTTAAGCAGTTGTCTTTGGTGTATGGCATTGTCTGTTAAGCAGTTGTCTTTGGCGTATTGCATTGTCTGTTAAGCAGTTGTCTTTGGTGTATGGCACTGTCTGTTAAGCAGCTGTCTTTGGTGTATGGCATTGCTTGTTAAGCAGTTGTCCTTAGTGTATGGCATTATCTGTTAAGCAGTTGTCTTTGGTGTATGGCATTGCCTGTTAAGCAGTTGTCTTTGGTGTATGGCACTGTCTGTTAAGCAGTTGTCTTTGGTGTATGGCATTCTCTGTTAAGCAGTTGTCTTTGGTGTATTTCAGTGTCTGATAAGCAGTTGACTTTGGTGTATGGCATTGCCTTTTAAGCAGTTGTCTTTGGTGTTTGGCAGTGTCTATTACGCAGTTGTCTTTGGTGTATGGCATTGTCTGTTAAGCAGTTGTCTGTGGTGTATAGCATTGTCTGTTAAGCAGTTGTCTTTGTTGTATGGCATTGCCTGTTAAGCAGTTGTCTTTGGTGTATGGTATTGCCTGTTAAGCAGTTGTCTTTGGTGTATGGCATTGTCTGTTAAGCAGTTGTCTTTGGTGTATGGCATTGTCTTTTAAGCAGTTGTCTTTGGTGTATGGCATTGTCTGTTAAGCAGTTGTCCTTGGGGTATGGCATTGTCTGTTATGCAGTTGTCTTTGGTGCATGGCATTGTCTGTTAAGCAATTGTCTTTGGTGTATGGCATTGCCTGCTAAGCAGTTGTCTTTGGTGTGTGGCATTACCTGTTAAGCAGTTGTCTTTGGTGTATGGCATTGTCTGTTAAGCAGTTGTCTTTAGTGTATGGCATTGCCTGTTAAGCAGTTGTCTTTGGTGTATGGCATTGTCTGTTAAGCAGTTGTCTTTGGTGTATGGCATTGTCTGTTAAGCAGTTGTCTTTGGTGTATGGCATTGCCTGTTAAGCAGTTGTCTTTGGTGTATGGCGTTATCTGTTAAGCAGTTGTCTTTGGTATATGGCATTGTCTGTTAAGCAGTTGTCTTTGGTGTATGGCATTGCCTGTAAAGCAGTTGTCTTTGGTGTATGGCATTGCCTGTTAAGCAGTTGTCATTGGTGTATGGCATTGCCTGTTAAGCAGTTGTCTTTGGTGTATGGCATTGTCCGTTAAGCAGTTGTCTTTGGTGTATGGCATTGTCTGTTAAGCAGTTGTCTTTGGTGTTTGGCATTGCCTGTTAAGCAGTTGTCTTTGGTGTATGGCATTGTCCGTTAAGCAGTTGTCTGTGGTGTATGGCATTGTCTGTTAAGCAGTTGTCTTTGGTGTATGGCATTGCCTGTTAAGCAGTTGTCTTTGATGTATGGCAGTGTCTGTTAAGCAGTTGTCTTTAGTGTATGTCATTGTCTGTTAAGCAGTTGTCTTTGGTGTATGGCGTTGTCTGTTAAGCAGTTGTCTTTGGTGTATGGCATTGTCTGTTAAGCAGTTGTCCTTGGTGTATGGCATTGTCTGTTATGCAGTTGTCTTTGGTGCATGGCATTGTCTGTTAAGCAGTTGTCTTTAGTGTATGGCAATGCCTGTTAAGCAGTTGTCTTTAGTGTATGGCATTGTCTGTTATGCAGTTGTCTTTGGTGCATGGTATTGTCTGTTAAGCAGTTGTCTTTAGTGTATGGCAGTGTCTGTTAAGCAGTTGTCTTTGGTGTATGGCAGTGTCTGTTAAGCAGTTGTCTTTGGTGTATGGCGTTGTCTGTTAAGCAGTTGTCTTTGGTGTATGGCGTTGTCTGTTAAGCAGTTGTACTTGGTGTATGGCATTGTCTGTTAAGCAGTTCTCCTTGGTGTATGGCGTTGTCTGTTATGCAGTTGTCTTTGGTGCATGGCATTGTCTGTTAAGCAGTTGTCTTTAGTGTATGGCATTGCCTGTTAAGCAGTTGTCTTTGGTGTATGGCATTGTCTGTTAAGCAGTTCTCCTTGGTGTATGGCATTGTCTGTTAAGCAGTTGTCTTTGGTGTATGGCGTTGTCTGTTAAGCAGTTGTCTTTGGTGTATGGCGTTGTCTGTCAAGCAGTTGTCCTTGGTGTATGGCATTGTCTGTTATGCAGTTGTCTTTGGTGCATGGCATTGTCTGTTAAGCAGTTGTCTTTAGTGTATGGCAATGCCTGTTAAGCAGTTGTCTTTAGTGTATGGCATTGTCTGTTATGCAGTTGTCTTTGGTGCATGGCATTGTCTGTTAAGCAGTTGTCTTTAGTGTATGGCAGTGTCTGTTAAGCAGTTATCTTTGGTGTATGGCATTGCCTGTTAAGCAGTTGTCTTTGGTGTATGGCATTGTCTGTTAAGCAGTTCTCCTTGGTGTATGGCATTGTCTGTTATGCCGTTGTCTTTGGTGCATGGCATTGTCTGTTAAGCAGTTGTCTTTGGTGTATGGCATTGACTGTTAAGCAGTTGTCTTTGGTGTATGGCATTGCCTGTTAAGCAGTTGTCTCTGGTAAATGTTCTTTTTTGTTAAGCAGTTGTCTTTGGTGTATCGCATTGCCTGTTAAGCAGTTGTCTTTGGTGTATGGCATTGCCTCTTAATCAGTTGTCTTTGGTATATGGCATTGCCTGTTAAGCAGTTGTCTTTGGTGTAATGCGTTGTCTGTTAAGCAGTTGTCTTTGGTGTATGGCATTGTCTGTTAAGCAGTTGTCTTTGGCGTATGGCATTGTCTGTTAAGCAGTTGTCTTTGGTGTATGGCATTGTCTGTTAAGCAGTTGTCTTTGGTGTATGCAATTGCCTGTTAAGCAGTTGTCTTTGGTGTATGGCATTGTCTGTTAAGCAGTTGTCCTTGGTGTATGGCATTGTCTGTTATGCAGTTGTCTTTGGTGCATGGCAATGTCTGTTAAGCAGTTGTCTTTATTGTATGGCAATGCATGTTAAGCAGTTGTCTTTAGTGTATGGCATTGTCTGTTATGCAGTTGTCTTTGGTGTATGGCATTGTCTGTTAAGCAGTTGTCTTTAGTGTATGGCAGTGTCTGTTAAGCAGTTGTCTTTGGTGTATGGCATTGCCTGTTAAGCAGTTGTCTTTGGTGTATGGCATTGTCTGTTAAGCAGTTGTCCTTGGTGTATGGCATTGTCTGTTAAGCAGTTGTCTTTGGTGTATGGCATTGCCTGTTAAGCAGTTGTCTTTGGTGTATGGCATTGTCTGTTAAGCAGTTGTCTTTGGTGTATGGCATTGCCTGTTAATCAGTTGTCTTTGGTGTATGGCATTGTCTGTTAAGCAGTTGTCTTTGGTGCATTTCCTTGTCTGTTAAGCAGTTGTCCTTGGTGTATGGTAGTGTCTGTTAAGCAGTTGTCTTTGGTGTATGGCATTGTCTGTTAAGCAGTTGTCTTTGGTGTATGGCTTTGTCTGTTAAGCAGTTGTCTTTGGTGTATGGCATTGCCTGTTAAGCAGTTGTCTTTGGTGTATGGCATTGTCTGTTAAGCAGTTGTCTTTGGTGTATGGCATTGTCTGTTAATCAGTTGTCTTTGGTGTATGGCATTGTCTGTTAAGCAGTTGTCTTTGGTGCATGGCATTGTCTGTTAAGCAATTGTCTTTGGTGTATGGCATTGTCTGTTAAGCAGTTGTCTTTGGTGTATGGCATTGCCTGTTAAGCAGTTGTCTTTGGTGTATGGCATTGTCTGTTAAACAGTTGTCTTTGGTGTATGGCATTGCCTGTTAAGCAGTTGTCTTTGGTGTATGGCATTGTCTGTTAAGCAGTTGTCTTTGGTGTATGGCATTGTCTGTTAAGCAGTTGTCTTTGGTGTATGGCATTGTCTGTTAAGCAGTTGTCTTTGGTGTATGGCATTGTCTGTTAAGCAGTTGTCTTTGGTGTATGGCATTGCCTGTTAAGCAGTTGTCTTTGGTGTATGGCATTGTCTGTTAAGCAGTTGTCTTTGGTGTATGGCACTGTCTGTTAAGCAGTTGTCTTTAGTGTATGGCATTGCCTGTTAAGCAGTTGTCTTTGGTGTATGGCATTGCCTGTTAAGCAGTTGTCTTTGGTGTATGGCATTGCCTGTTAAGCAGTTGTCTTTGGTGTATGGCATTGCCTGTTATGCATTTGTCTTTGGTGTATGGTGTTGTCTGTTAAGCAGTAGTCTTTGGTGTATGGCATTGCCTGTTAAGCAGTTGTCTTTGGTAAATGGCTTTTTTTGTTAAGCAGTTGTGTTTGTTGTATCGCATTGCCTGTTAAGCAGTTGTCCTTGGTGTATGGCATTGTCTGTTATGCAGTTGTCTTTGGTGCATGGCATTGTCTGTTAAGCAGTTGTCTTTAGTGTATGGCAATGCCTGTTAAGCAGTTGTCTTTAGTGTATGGCATTGTCTGTTATGCAGTTGTCTTTGGTGCATGGCATTGTCTGTTAAGCAGTTGTCTTTAGTGTATGGCAGTGTCTGTTAAGCAGTTGTCTTTGGTGTATGGCAGTGTCTGTTAAGCAGTTGTCTTTGGTGTATGGCGTTGTCTGTTAAGCAGTTGTCTTTGGTGTATGGCGTTGTCTGTTAAGCAGTTGTACTTGGTGTATGGCATTGTCTGTTAAGCAGTTCTCCTTGGTGTATGGCGTTGTCTGTTATGCAGTTGTCTTTGGTGCATGGCATTGTCTGTTAAGCAGTTGTCTTTAGTGTATGGCATTGCCTGTTAAGCAGTTGTCTTTGGTGTATGGCATTGTCTGTTAAGCAGTTCTCCTTGGTGTATGGCATTGTCTGTTAAGCAGTTGTCTTTGGTGTATGGCGTTGTCTGTTAAGCAGTTGTCTTTGGTGTATGGCGTTGTCTGTCAAGCAGTTGTCCTTGGTGTATGGCATTGTCTGTTATGCAGTTGTCTTTGGTGCATGGCATTGTCTGTTAAGCAGTTGTCTTTAGTGTATGGCAATGCCTGTGAAGCAGTTGTCTTTAGTGTATGGCATTGTCTGTTATGCAGTTGTCTTTGGTGCATGGCATTGTCTGTTAAGCAGTTGTCTTTAGTGTATGGCAGTGTCTGTTAAGCAGTTGTCTTTGGTGTATGGCATTGCCTGTTAAGCAGTTGTCTTTGGTGTATGGCATTGTCTGTTAAGCAGTTCTCCTTGGTGTATGGCATTGTCTGTTATGCCGTTGTCTTTGGTGCATGGCATTGTCTGTTAAGCAGTTGTCTTTGGTGTATGGCATTGACTGTTAAGCAGTTGTCTTTGGTGTATGGCATTGCCTGTTAAGCAGTTGTCTCTGGTAAATGTTCTTTTTTGTTAAGCAGTTGTCTTTGGTGTATCGCATTGCCTGTTAAGCAGTTGTCTTTGGTGTATGGCATTGCCTCTTAATCAGTTGTCTTTGGTATATGGCATTGCATGTTAAGCAGTTGTCTTTGGTGTAATGCGTTCTCTGTTAAGCAGTTGTCTTTGGTGTATGGCATTGTCTGTTAAGCAGTTGTCTTTGGTGTATGGCATTGTCTGTTAAGCAGTTGTCTTTGGTGTATGGCATTGTCTGTTAAGCAGTTGTCTTTGGTGTATGGCATTGTCTGTTAAGCAGTTGTCCTTGGTGTATGGCATTGTCTGTTATGCAGTTGTCTTTGGTGCATGGCAATGTCTGTTAAGCAGTTGTCTTTATTGTATGGCAATGCATGTTAAGCAGTTGTCTTTAGTGTATGGCATTGTCTGTTATGCAGTTGTCTTTGGTGTATGGCATTGTCTGTTAAGCAGTTGTCTTTAGTGTATGGCAGTGTCTGTTAAGCAGTTGTCTTTGGTGTATGGCATTGCCTGTTAAGCAGTTGTCTTTGGTGTATGGCATTGTCTGTTAAGCAGTTGTCCTTGGTGTATGGCATTGTCTGTTAAGCAGTTGTCCTTGGTGTATGGCATTGCCTGTTAAGCAGTTGTCTTTGGTGTATGGCATTGTCTGTTAAGCAGTTGTCTTTGGTGTATGGCATTGCCTGTTAATCAGTTGTCTTTGGTGTATGGCATTGTCTGTTAAGCAGTTGTCTTTGGTGCATGGCATTGTCTGTTAAGCAGTTGTCCTTGGTGTATGGTAGTGTCTGTTAAGCAGTTGTCTTTGGTGTATGGCATTGTCTGTTAAGCAGTTGTCTTTGGTGTATGGCTTTGTCTGTTAAGCAGTTGTCTTTGGTGTATGGCATTGCCTGTTAAGCAGTTGTCTTTGGTGTATGGCATTGTCTGTTAAGCAGTTGTCTTTGGTGTATGGCATTGTCTGTTAATCAGTTGTCTTTGGTGTATGGCATTGTCTGTTAAGCAGTTGTCTTTGGTGCATGGCATTGTCTGTTAAGCAATTGTCTTTGGTGTATGGCATTGTCTGTTAAGCAGTTGTCTTTGGTGTATGGCATTGCCTGTTAAGCAGTTGTCTTTGGTGTATGGCATTGTCTGTTAAACAGTTGTCTTTGGTGTATGGCATTGCCTGTTAAGCAGTTGTCTTTGGTGTATGGCATTGTCTGTTAAGCAGTTGTCTTTGGTGTATGGCATTGTCTGTTAAGCAGTTGTCTTTGGTGTATGGCATTGTCTGTTAAGCAGTTGTCTTTGGTGTATGGCATTGTCTGTTAAGCAGTTGTCTTTGGTGTATGGCATTGCCTGTTAAGCAGTTGTCTTTGGTGTATGGCATTGTCTGTTAAGCAGTTGTCTTTGGTGTATGGCACTGTCTGTTAAGCAGTTGTCTTTAGTGTATGGCATTGCCTGTTAAGCAGTTGTCTTTGGTGTATGGCATTGCCTGTTAAGCAGTTGTCTTTGGTGTATGGCATTGCCTGTTAAGCAGTTGTCTTTGGTGTATGGCATTGCCTGTTATGCATTTGTCTTTGGTGTATGGTGTTGTCTGTTAAGCAGTAGTCTTTGGTGTATGGCATTGCCTGTTAAGCAGTTGTCTTTGGTAAATGGCTTTTTTTGTTAAGCAGTTGTGTTTGTTGTATCGCATTGCCTGTTAAGCAGTAGTCTTTGGTGTCAGGTATTGTCTGTTAAGCAGTTGTCTTTGGTGTATGGCATTGCCTGTTAAGCAGTTGTCTTTGGTGTATGACATTGCCTGTTAAGCAGTTGTCTTTGGTGCATGGCATTGCCTGTTAAGCAGTTGTCTTTGGTGTATGACATTGCCTGTTAAGCAGTTGTCTTTGGTGTATGGCGTTGCCTGTTAAGCAGTTGTCTTTGGTTTATGGCAGTGTCTGTTAAGCAGTTGTCTTTGGTGTTTGGCATTTTCTGTTAAGCAGTTGTCTTTGGTGTATGGCGTTGTCTGTTAAGCAGCTGTCTTTGGTGTATGGCATTGCCTGTTAAGCAGTTGTCTTTGGTGTATGGCAGTGTCTGTTAAGCAGTTGTCTTTGGTGTATGGCATTGCCTGTTAAGCAGTTGTCTTTGGTGTATGGCATTGTCTGTTAAGCAGTTGTCTTTGGTGTATTTCAGTGTCTGATAAGCAGTTGTCTTTGGTGTATGGCATTGTCTGTTAAGCAGTTGTCTTTGGTGTATTTCAGTGTCTGATAAGCAGTTTTCTTTGGTGTATGGCATTGTCTGTTAATCAGTTGTCTTTAGTGTATGGCATTGCCTGTTAAGCAGTAGTCTTTGGTGTATGGCATTGTCTGTTAAGCAGTTGTCTTTGGTGTATGGCGTTGCCTGTTAAGCAGTTGTCTTTGGTGTATGGGGTTGTCTGTTAAGCAGTTGTCTTTGGTGTATGGCATTGCCAGTTAAGCAGTTGTCTTTGGTGTATGGCGTTGTCTGTTAAGCAGTTGTCTTTGGTGTATGGCATTGCCTGTTAAGCAGTTGTCTTTGGTGTATGGCATTGTCTGTTAAGCAGTTGTCTTTGGTGTATGGCAGTGTCTGTTAAGCAGTTGTCTTTGGTGTATGGCATTGCCTGTTAAGCAGTTGTCTTTGGTGTATGGCATTGTCTGTTAAGCAGTTGTCTTTGGTGTATGGCATTGTCTGTTAAGCAGTTGTCTTTGGTGTATTTCAGTGTCTGATAAGCAGTTGTCTTTGGTGTATGGCAGTGTCTGTTAAGCAGTTGTCTTTGGTGTATGACATTGCCTGTTAAGCAGTTGTCTTTGGTGTATGGCATTGTCTGTTAAGCAGTTGTCTTTGGTGTATGGCATTGTCTGTTAAGCAGTTGTCTTTGGTGTATTTCAGTGTCTGATAAGCAGTTGTCTTTGGTGTATGGCATTGTCTGTTATGCAGTTTTCTTTGGTGTATGGCATTGTCTGTTAAGCAGTTGTCTTTGGTGTATGGCATTGCCTTTTAAGCAGTTGTCTTTGGTGTATGGCATTGTCTGTTAAGCAGTTGTCTTTGGTGTATGGCATTGTCTGTTAAGCAGTTGTCTTTGGTGTATGGCATTGCCTGTTACGCAGTTGTCTTTGGAGTATGGCAGTGTCTGTTAAGCAGTTGTCTTTGGTGTATGGCATTGCCTGTTAAGCAGTTGTCTTTGGTGTATGGCATTGTCTGTTAAGCAGTTGTCTTTGGTGTATTTCAGGTTCTGATAAGCAGTTGTCTTTGGTGTATTGCATTGTCTGTTAAGCAGTTTTCTTTGGTGTATGGCATTGTCTGTTAAGCAGTTGTCTTTGGTGTATGGCATTGCCTTTTAAGCAGTTGTCTTTGGTGTATGGCATTGTCTGTTATGCAGTTGTCTTTGGTGTAAGGCGTTGCCTGTTAAGCAGTTGTCTTAGGTGTGTGGCGTTGTCTGTTAAGCAGTTGTCTTTGGTGTATGGCATTGTCTGTTAAGCAGTTGTCTTTGGTGTATGGCGTTGTCTGTTAAGCAGTTTTCTTTGGTGTATGGCATTGTCTGTTAAGCATTTTTCTCTGGTGTATGGCATTGTCTGTTAAGCAGTTTTCTTTGGTGTATGGCATTGCCTGTTAAGCAGTTGTCTTTGTTGTGTGGCTTTGTCTGTTAAGCAGTTTTCTTTGGTGTATGGCATTGCCTGTTAAGCAGTTGTCTTTGTTGTGTGGCTTTGTCTGTTAAGCAGTTGTCTTTTGTGTATGGCATTGCCTGTTAAGCAGTTGTCTTTGGTGTATGGCAGTGTCTGTTAATCAGTTGTCTTTGGTGTATGGCATTGTCTGTTAAGCAGTTGTCTTTGGTGTATGGCGTTGTCTGTTAAGCAGTTGTCTTTGGTGTATGGCATTGCCTGTTAAGCAGTTGTCTTTGGTGTACGGCGTTGTCTGTTAAGCAGTTGTCTTTGGTGTATGGCATTGCCTGTTAAGCAGTTGTCTTTGGTGTATGGCGTTGTCTGTTATGCAGTTGTCTTTGGTGTATGGCATTGCCTGTTAAGCAGTTGTCTTTGGTGTACGGCGTTGTCTGTTAAGCAGTTGTCTTTGGTGTATGGCAGTGTCTGTTAATCAGTTGTCTTTGGTGTATGGCATTGCCTGTTAAGCAGTTGTCTTTGGTGTATGGCATTGTCTGTTAAGCAGTTGTCTTTGGTGTATGGCATTGTCTGTTAAGCAGTTGTCTTTGGTGTATTTCAGTGTCTGATAAGCAGTTGTCTTTGGTGTATGGCAGTGTCTGTTAAGCAGTTGTCTTTGGTGTATGGCATTGCCTGTTAAGCAGTTGTCTTTGGTGTATGGCATTGTCTGTTAAGCAGTTGTCTTTGGTGTATGGCATTGTCTGTTAAGCAGTTGTCTTTGGTGTATGGCAGACCTGGGCAAACTGCGGCCCGCGGGCCACATCCGGCCCTTTGACCGCTTCTGTGTGGCCCCCTGACACAGTCAGCCAGACGCAGGAGAAAGCCTGAGCTATTATCTTACTCAGACTCAGCATTCTGATTGTAGCTCCGCCCCCCTGTGGATGCCATCTTCTCATTGGTGGATGTGGGGATGCTCAGTTCCTTGCTTGCAGAGCAGAGCTACTGTAATGTCTTCAGGTCAGGAGTGTTCAAGAAGAGGGAAACTTGGACTACTACACCCATCTGCTGCACATAGTGGGCAAGTGACATCTAAGTTGAGCCCCATGGTGTAAAATAACAGCTAGGAGCTGACATTGTGTCTACTGTGCTGATCAGTTCACAGCACAGCACTGCCTCCTTTCTCAGACCGCAGTTTACACTCAGTGAGAGCAGCTAATTATCTGCAGCTTACTGAGTCTTCCCCTGGCAGCTCAGACTGATCGGAGAGAACATTTGCATTCCTAGTGAATGACTCCAACAGTGAAGTGCCCCTCCTCACCTGGGATATTCTATGTGCTCCCCAAACTGCACCCCACATACTCTGCTGCCTCTCCACCTTTGAGTGAGGGTTAACCCTTACCTCACCCTTTACACTGAGCTTTTGAGTTATTGCGCTGTGTTCTATGTCCTGTGCAGGTGAGGTAAGTGTTAAGCTCCTCACAATGCTCCCTGCTGTGATCTGTGACTTATCACAGCCATAGACTTTAATAAAGATCCCCCCCACCTGCCTGTTACCTCCTGCCCCACATGTGATGTGGATCTATGCATGTGGAACAGGGGTGGGCAAACAACTTTTTTTTTCCACATGCTCCCAATTTATGTATTGATTGATCAATTGCCAATGCTTGCTATGATAAACTTTATTGTAGCAAGTATTATCAGGGTGTGTTCACACAACGGTATTTTCGGTCCTAGTGCTTTTCGTGAAAAAAATAAAATAAACCTGACTTCACACGGACAGGACTAGTAGCAATGCTTTGCAATTGAGCTATTCAGATTACAGTTTAAGTCCATGGCCCCACTATCAGTATTCGGTCAGTATTTTTTCTCAGGAGTGGGAGCCAAAACCAGGTGAGGAACAATCAGAGAATAATAGAAGATATAATAGAAACAAGTCACCAGTTCTGCATTTATCACCAACTCCTGAGAAAAAATACTGACTGAATACTGATAGTGGGGCCGTGGCCTAACACAGACCAAATATCCGTGTGAAAAAGATCACAGCACACACCAGTTTCTTCTGTGTATCGGATAACACTCACTTATTGAAGTCAGAGTTTGCAAAAAAAAAATTGAATCACATATTAATCATCTGTATGGCATCTGATTTTTACAGATACATTTCGATTACAATCATACGAAACTGTATTTGTTTTTGTACATTTTATTCACTTCTGATATATAAAAATGGATCACAATACAGATGATAAAAATAGTCTGCCTTTCTGGATGACAATCATGACATCGCTCGTGTAAACGTAATCATATAATCACCTTCTTTTTATAAAGCGATAAAATTAATATTGAGCAGAATTAAAGGGGCGGCCTAAAACAGAAGGTAAATTTCATACTAAATGTCTATTTAATTCAATCCAATCACTTATCTAGTACAGTTCAATTAAAAATTCCCTACCGTTTCCTCTCTACTCTAACTTCTTGTTTGTTTTTTCTCATCCAATGATGTTTTGTTGAGAATTCCAGTGCATTTTGGGATACTCACATGGGACGTCATCAAGGGGAAAAGGATGCGATCACTGACGCTGCTTTCCTCACATTTAAACGAAGCACCATCAGTGACCTCTGTTTCGGAGTCTGGGTTAGTCCCTGCTTGCTGCGTGGTGTCCTTACAATTTCCACTGACAGCGCACTCTCTTGCTGGCTCATCACTTCTCTTTAGAGCCAGCAAGGGAGTGCACTGTCACTGTTCATTCAAAGGAATATAGTGCCGGGAGCTCATACTGTCCATAGGTCATAATTTATAACCGATGCATTATCAGTAGAGCAGGGACTAGCCCAACCTCTGAAACAGACATAATTGATGCCACTTCATTTCATGGAGGGGGCAGAAGCTGCGGAAGTGACCACAGCTTCTACCACCTTATGACGTCCTGTGTGAGTATTCCAAACAAAATGCCATTGGAGGTTAAAAAAAAAAGACTGGAAGTCAGACTGGAGAGGGTATATTAGGGAATTTTCAATTGAAGTATATAAAAAAAGGAGATTAGAAAATTACATTATTTAGATAAATGTTTAGTATGAAATTCACCTTTGGTTTCGGACCACCCCTTTAAGTTCAGCCGACTGGTTCGGCCCTCAAAAGCAGTGCCAGTTTCTCATGTGGCCCCTTGGGAAAATTAATTGCCCACCCCTGGTGTATGGCATAGTTTGTTAATCAGTTGTCTGTGGTGTATAGCATTGTCTGTTAAGCAGTTGTCTTTGGTGTATGGCATTGTCTGTTAAGCAGTTGTCTTTGGTGTATGGCATTGCCTGTTAAGCAGTTGTCTTTGGTGTATGGCGTTGTCTGTTAAGCAGTTGTCTTTGGTGTATGGCATTGCCTGTTAAGCAGTTGTCTTTGGTGTATGGCATTGTCTGTTAAGCAGTTGTCTTTGGTGTATGGCATTGTCTGTTAAGCAGTTGTCTTTTTGTATGGCACTGTCTGTTAAGCAGTTGTCTTTGGTGTATGGCATTGTCTGTTAAGCAGTTGTCTTTGGTGTATGGCATTGCCTGTTAAGCAGTTGTCTTTGGTGTATGGCAGTGTCTGTTAAGCAGTTGTTTTTGGTGTATGGAATTGCTTGTTAAGCAGTTGTCTTTGGTGTATGGCATTGCCTGTTAAGCAGTTGTCTTTGGTGTATGGCATTGTTAAGCAGTTGTCTTCGGTGTATTTCATTGTCTGATAAGCAGTTGTCTTTGGTGTATGGCATTGTCTGTTAAGCAGTTTTCTTTGGTGTATGGCATTGTCTGTTAAGCAGCTGTCTTTGGTGTATGGCATTGCCTTTTAAGCAGTTGTCTTTGGTGTATGGCAGTGTCTATTAGGCAGTTGTGTTTGGTGTATGGCATTGTCTGTTATGCAGTTGTCTTTAGTGTATGGCATTGCCTGTTAAGCAGTTGTCTTTGGTGTATGGCATTGTCTGTTAAGCAGCTGTCTTTGGTGTATGGTGTTGCCTGTTAAGCAGTTGTCTTTGGTGTATGGAGTTGTCTGTTAAGCAGTTGTCTTTGGTGTATGGCATTGTCTGTTAAGCAGTTGTCTTTGGTGTATGGCGTTGTCTGTTAAGCAGTTTTCTTTGGTGTATGGCATTGCCTGTTAAGCAGTTGTCTTTGGTGTATGGCTTTGTCTGTTAAGCTGTTGTCTTTGGTGTATGGCATTGTCTGTTAAGCAGTTGTCTTTGGTGTATGGCATTGCCTGTTAAGCAGTTGTCTTTGGTGTATGGCTTTGTCTGTTAAGCAGTTTTCTTTGGTGTATGGAATTGTCTGCTAAGCAGTTGTCTTTGGTGTATGGCATTGCCTGTTAAGCAGTTGTCTTTGGTGTATGGCATTGCCTGTTAAGCAGTTGTCTTTGGTGTATGGCATTGTCTGTTAAGCAGTTGTCTTTGGTGTATGGCATTGCCTGTTAAGCAGTTGTCTTTGGTGTATGGCATTGCCTGTTAAGCAGTTGTCTTTGGTGTATGGCATTGTCTGTTAAGCAGTTGTCTTTGGTGTATGGAATTGTCTGTTAAGCAGTTGTCTTTGGTGTATGGCATTGCCTGTTAAGCAGTTGTCTTTAGTGTATGGCATTGTCTGTTATGCAGTAGTCTTTGCTGTATGGTATTGTCTGTTAAGCAGTTGTCTTTGGTGTTTGGCATTGTCTGTTAAGCAGTTTTCTTTGGTGTATGGCATTGTCTGTTAAGCAGTTTTCTTTGGTGTATGGCATTGCCTGTTAAGCAGTTGTCTTTGGTGTATGGCATTGCCTGTTAAGCAGTTGTCTTTGGTGTATGGCATTGTCTGTTAAGCAGTTGTCTTTGGTGTATGGAATTGTCTGTTAAGCAGTTGTCTTTGGTGTATGGCATTGCCTGTTAAGCAGTTGTCTTTGGTGTATGGCATTGTCTGTTAAGCAGTTGTCTTTGGTGTATGGAATTGTCTTTTAAGCAGTTGTCTTTGGTGTATGGAATTGTTTGTTAAGCAGTTGTCTTTGGTGTATGGCATTGTCTGTTAAGCAGTTGTCTTTGCTGTATGGTATTGTCTGTTAAGCAGCTGTATTTGGCTTATGGCACTGTCTGTTAAGCAGTTGTCTTTGGTGTTTGGCATTGTCTGTTAAGCAGTTGTCTTTGGTGTATGGCGTTGTCTGTTAAGCAGTTGTCTTTGGTGTATGGCTTTGCCTGTTAAGCAGTTGTCTTTGGTGTATGGCTTTGCCTGTTAAGCAGTTGTCTTTGCTGTATGGTATTGTCTGTTAAGCAGCTGTATTTGGCATATGGCACTGTCTGTTAAGCAGTTGTCTTTGGTGTTTGGCATTGTCTGTTAAGCAGTTGTCTTTGGTGTATGGCAGTGTCTGTTAAGCAGTTGTCTTTGGTGTATGGCTTTGCCTGTTAAGCAGTTGTCTTTGGTGTATGGCTTTGTCTGTTAAGCAGTTGTCTTTGGTGTATATCCACAGAGTACCGGACGCCGGAGTCTGAGGCTGTGTGGATTGCATATCCAACAGCAGATACTGCAAGGCAGGAGATTGCAGGTCTCCTGGCCCGACAGAAGCCCGGAGGCTCAGCCACACAAAAAGACCCGTACCGCCACAGAGGAGCGAGGAATACACAAGGTCCGAGTCGCCAGCCATACGGGTGAGCGCAGGCCTACAACTTCACCTGGCCAGGAGGACTCTAGGATTCTTCCCAGACTGATCAGGCCCTCATCACTAGCCGGTACTCCCGTTGGGGCCCATATAATTGCCAGCAGTAAAGACCCTGGGACTGCACTGCAAAGACTCCGTGTTGTCATTACTGATACCTTGCACTACCACCACCATCATCCATACACGCTGCCCTGAAGCTCCACTCTTCCTGTGGGGAGTTACATCACCTTGCTGCACATACCACCAGCTTCAGCGGACTGCTCCGCAGCTGCGGTTCCCAATAACCGCATTCCACAGGTGGTGTAGTCGGACTATACATAACAGATATAGATAAACTACCCTTAGATTGACCACCTGGGTCACGGACCGGGTCATCGCCACGGTGACTACAATCCCCAGCATCTACAGGCCCGGTTCCGGGTACCCCATGGCCCAGGGGGCGTGTCAACTTTGGCGTAGTCGGCAGGATCTCATGCCCACTACCACCGGGTACTGCGCGCCTTCACAGACTGTGTCGAATACCGTGGTGAAGATTTCCCGCCATTTGTTGCCGTTTTCCCGCCATTGTCCGCCATTTTCGAGTCGCCGCGCGAGAAGAAGAGGGGCGTGATCGCTGGAAACACACGAAGTCTAAAGCCCTGCCCCACACACGGACGGAGTGCCAGGTCCTGGAAGGAGCCACAGTGAACGCTGACGTCAGACGCATGCGACGCCAGGTCCTCGACAGAGACCATCGCCTGCGGAACTGCGGCCTACGGAAGAAAAGAGAAGGAAGGTAGGCCACGGTTCACTAGGGGGTAGGAAGACGCCCGATATGGAGGGAACTTCAACCACCGGCGCGGCCGCTGCCGCGGTAATGCCATTCTCCATGCCATATATACGGGGGCGGCGTGGTTGCCCCAGTACTCAGGAGAGTCGCACACCCTGAGTGACTTCAAGGAGAGACTAAGCAGTTTATTTAAAGTATACCCCCTGTCCGAGGAGCAGAAAGTGAGCATCCTCGTAGGCCAGTTGATTGGTGCAGCCCAGAGAGAAGTAAAATCCTGGTCAGCAAGAGAAAAAGGGACTGTAAAAGAGATACTGGCCCACCAAAAGGACACTTTTGACACCCGTACTACGGCAGAGATAAAGATGAAGTTTTATGGGTGCAAACAACGGTCGCAGGACAGTGTACGGGACTATGCTTTAAACCTGCAGGAGGCGCTGAGGGCCATCAAACAAGTAGACCCTGACAGTGTGCGTGATGAAAACAGGCTGTTAACTGAGCAATTTTATTGAGGGTTTACTGTCCAGCGTCCACCGCACCCAGCTGCGCATAATGGCTCTGCAAAACCCTGACTTGGACTTTGCTCAATTTAAAGACAGGGCCATCCGGGTGCTACAGGAACCAGCACAAGGGGGCGCTACAGCTCACCGGCGCCCGGCTATCACCTACCACCAGGAGGTGGCACCCTTTTCCCCTGAGCCTGTAGGAGCTGATGCACAGACTCTGGACAATGCCCCGTCTACAGACCTGCACCATCAGGTCCAAGAGTTAACTAAAAGTGTAGCTACGCTAACCAAAATTGTGCAGGCCTTGCAGGTGTATCCCAAAGGAAAGATCCAGCTGGCTTCCAGTCCGGAGGACGTCCCTTGGCGCCGAGAGAAGAGGATTCCACCATCCAGAGAGAGGAACAGCGACCTCTACGACCAGGACAGACAACCCATCTCCCGCCGCTGCAACCAGCCAGGACATTATGCAAGGTACTGTCATTTAAACGAGCAAAATCTGGGGCAGAGGGCCAACCCCCAGGTGTAAGACCACCAGGCCCATCAAGCTGGCTAGACAAATATGTGGGTGGACTACCAGTCCTACCTATCGTGCTGGACGGCTTTCCAATGAGCGTGTTGCTGGACACTGGGTCCCAGGTGACCACCATCCCCTACATTCTTTTCAAATGGTTCTGGCCTGATTCGGACATTACCCTCCGTCCAGACGAACATTTGAGTATTTATGCTAGCAATGGTCTACCCGTACCTCAGGTGGGGTACAAAGAAGTGACCATAAAGGTTGGCAAAGTCAAACTGCCAGCACAAGGACTGATTATTGTCGACATTGATCGCCGAGAAAGTCATCCCATGATAACCTTAGGCACTAATGTCATTGAAAATTGTCTTGCAGAAATAATTGTCTTGTTACAGCAGGTTGCGGAGACCGCCAGTTCCAGCCAGCAGCGGGTTCTACAAAGAGAGATCAGAGCCCTGATGAAAAGACAACAGGTAGAACTGTCTGGTGGTGAAATTGGCAGTGTCAGGATGAGTGACCCATTCCCTATTGCCATGCCCCCAAGAAGTGAAATGCTGATATGGTGCCGGGCAGCAATAGGTCTCCGGGGTAGAGATTACCAGGCCCTGGTAGAGCCCGTCTACTCTGACAGTAGGCCCACCATTTTGACAGCCAGGGGAGTGGTTGATGTCCGCCAAGGGAGAGTGCCAGTCCGCATCCTGAACATTGGGGAAAAAGAAGTTCACTTTCCCCGGTATGCCACCCTAGCCAAGCTAATTACCGTCAAGCAAAATGCTATAAAAACAGTGGAACCCTTACCTCCATCCAACCAGGCAGAGGGTAATGGTTCCGAGGGACAGATGGAGGACTGGTGTCAGAAGCTGCATGTGGGCACTGACTCCACCCCTCAACACCAAAAACAAGGAGTATACCGGGTGGTGCAAGAGTATGAAAGGGTCTTCAGTAAACACCCACTCGACTTTGGGCAGGTAAAGGGGGTTCAACACCATATCCCCACGGGAGACAATCCACCCATTAAAGAAAGGTACCGGACTGTACCGCCAGCACACTACCAAAATGTCAAAGGGATGTTGCAAGAGATGAAGGAGGCTGGGGTAATAAGTAGTGTTGAGCCACCCCCGTAGTGTTCGAGTTCGGTTCGGTTCGTCGAACACCCGTGTGTTCGCCGAACTGTTCGTCGAACTGTTCGTCGAACACCTTCGAACACCGTTAAAACCAATGGCAGGCAAACAAAAACACATAGAAACACATAGAAAACACCTTCAAAGGTGTCCAAAAGCTGACAAACTGCTCAGAAGACACAACTAACACATGGAAAAGTGACAAGTACATATAGTCATGCGAAAATAAAAGAGGTGGAGGAGTAAAAGGAGGGGGAGACACAGATATAGGCATGTCATGCCCTTCTAAAATCCAAAAAGTGAGAAGCCGACACGGCCAGTCCGCTCCTGCCCGTGCCACCTCCGTGTCGCCGGGTTTGTGCCAGAGCCGCAGTGAACCCTGATGGCCAGCCCCCCTCTCCCAATACTGGTGCCTGTCCGCTGGTGGGTCGAGCGAGCCCCCCTGTGGTGGAGGCAGCTCTAAGCTTTTTAATTTAAATTGTCTCTCTAATTTGAATGAATACACTTTAAATCCATTTACAAGGATCTATTGGAGGGCAAGTCTCATGCCAGCAGCCGCGTAATTCCAGCTCCAGTAGCGTCCACTAAAGCTGCTGCAGTTAAAAAGCTTTTATAAGGATCGAGCTCGGCTGTCCACCGCAAGGCATCCTACTGCCAGTCCCAGCCCCTATGCCTTGGGGTGCCTCCTGATGCTCTTCACTGAGTATCCCATGGTCCCGAAGCATTTCCTTTGAAAAAATTAAGTGTCTAAACTACAGGTGGTGTAGCTTGCTTAACAGCCGGGATAATCCGCTGACTAGCAGACACTGCTACTAGGCACAAAGTATTTCCTGGGCTAGATGCAGTTAAAAATTTGTAATTAGATACTCTCGTTGGATGCTGAGAAAGCATTCCATAGAGTCTCCTGGCACGCCATATATGATTCTCTTAAAAAGCTTGGGGTAGGGGTCTAGGGGACCCTTTTATAGCCAAAATCACGGCCCTGTATCGCAATACGTCACCTAGGGTGAAGATAAATGGAACTGTAGCACCCTGAGGGCTCGGTTGCTACAGACGTATTGCACCTCACCCAGAGGTGTGATATCTCACTCTCAGGTAAGGATGGAGTGTGGATCAGGACCCGACACCTGCATGCATTACACCACATTGCCGTGGGGCAGGGCGACCAATATGCCCCTGAGATGGGCACGACAGTCCCTGTCCCTGGCTGGAGTGGGGGGAGGGAACACTGAGGAAGGGGAACCCTGTAGTGCAGGAGCAGGGAGGAAGCAGTTCCTGGGTGCATTGAGAAGGGAGTATAAAAGGTGGGCACCATCTTAGTTCAGTGCAGAGAAGTCTGAGCAGAAGTGGCAGGGAGCAGGGGCTCTGCATGAGCTCTGCTCCGGAGGCGGGCCTAGTAACAGAGGCCCAGGCCTGGAAGAGGGAGAAGGAAGGAAGAGGAGCGGAGAAGGCTCCAGGAACGAGGAATGAAGGGATCCCAGGGGTGCGGACGGGCGAGTCGCCACCGCACGCCCGAATCCACCTGCGTGGAGGGGTCAGGCCAAAGGGGGAGACCGGTCCCCGAACTAGTGGAGGCAGGAAACGACCCTCAGCTAGAAACCGGAGGCTCTGACATTTTATGTGGCGCAGCCCCTCGCTACACCCGCTAGGAAGGCACCACATAGGGTCAGGGAAACTGGCGCCAAGTTTACCAAGAGGAGGCCCGAGGCAGCCGGACAGAAGTGTTGGTAAGAAAGGCCAGACAAAGGACACACAAAGGGGGTCCTGTGAAGTGCTCCAAAGTTATCTGGGAGTTGTCTGAGCCCCTCACCTGGTGAGCACAGTACGACGTGGGCAGCCGTTACCTGCAGACGTGGTCTGGATAATAAGAACTGTGAGTAAAGGCCCTGGACTGCATCACTGACTCCGTGTCTTTACTGCTGCTGCCCTGCACCATCACCCCCATCCTCCGCATACACTGCCCTGAGGCTATACTCCTCCCGTGGGGAGTTATGCTACGCTCTGCTGCACCCACAACACCAGCCTCAGCGGTCTGCCCTGTAGCGGCGGTTCACTCTGACCGCAATCCACGGGTGGCGTAGTCGGACATTTAAACATCAAAACCACATAAATAGTTCCGCCACTGGTTTGACCGCCCTGAGCCACGGAACCGGGTCGCCGCCACGAAGACTACAACCACCAGCATCCACCAAAAAGGGTCCGGCTCCGGGTGTCCCAAGGCCCAGGGGGTGCGTCAGAACATTTTCATCACCTTTCACAATCACCAATGGGACAAGGCAGGGATGTCCTCTGTCCCCTCTCTTATACATCCTAGTGACGGAGCACCTGCTCTCATCAATTCGCCATAAACCCAATATTAGGTGGATTGAGGTGGGAGGCACCGAGTACAAGTGCTCTCTATTTGCTGATGATGTCCTAGTATATATCACTCAATCACATATATCCATCCATGCTGTTATGGCTGAAATAGATCACTTTGTTACATGGTAAAATTTTAAAATCAATGCAGCGAAGTCTGAGGCCCTCGATGTCTCCCTCCCCAAATCCATATAGGATTCCATCCAGTCCAACTTTCCCTTTGCCTGGCCCTCACAGGGTATCAAATACTTAGGAATTCCTATTCATAGAGACCTCTCCCATCTATGTTATCTTAATTTTGGGCCCTTTATTGAACAATTCCATACAGACCACGGTTGGCAAGTTAGAACTGTAAGATTCACTACGTGAACTGCTGGTGTTTTGTGGAAAAGCACATGTACACCGCGTTCCAAATTATTATGCAAAAAGTGTTTAGGAGTGATAAGGGAAGAATTTGTTTGTTTGTCAGTTAAACTCATTGATGGTGATGTGTGTCAGGGCTCTTTATATCACTGTAAGCAATTGCAGACACCTGTGCTAATTAGTTTGGCAGGTGTGTCCAATGAAAGGCAAGACTACTTAAGAAGGCTCTCTCACATTATTAAGCAGCCTACATTTTCTGCCAAAATGGGAAAGAAAAAGGATGTGTCGGCTGCTGAGAAGCAACAAATTGTGGAGTGTTTAGGTCAAGGCATGACTACAATCAACATTGTGCGATGATCAGGATGAAGTGTCTTGGCAATCAAGAAGTATGTAGCTGATTCACAGTACACACGTGTGCGTGCTGATAAGGGCAAATTGAGGACTCTTTCCTACAGGCAATTACGTCAGGTTGAAAGAGCAGCGGCAAAAAAGCCTTGTCATAGCAGCAGACAAGTTTTTGAAGCTGCTTGTGCCTCCAACGTCCCCCGAACAACAAGATGCAGGGTCCTTCAGAGGTTTGCAGCTGTGCATACGCCATCCTGTCGACCTCCTCTATCCACTTCACACAAGCAGAAACGGCTCCAGTGGGCCAAACATTACATGAAGACTGATTTCAAAACTGTTTTGTTCACGGATGAGTGCCGTGCAGCGCTCGATGGTCCAGATGGATGGAGTGGAGGATGGCTGGTTGATGGACACCCCACGCAAACACGGCTACAGCGCCAACAAGGAGGAGGTGGAGTAATGTTTTGGGCTGGAATCATGGGGAGAGAGATTGTCGGCCCCTTTAGGATCCCTGAAGGCGCTAAAGATGAACTCCATAATGTATGTGGATTTTCTCAAACAGCACTTCCTGCCATGGTTCAAGAAGAAGAACCGTGTATTTCACAGCAAGATCATTTTTCTGCATGATAATGCACCATCTCATGCTGCACATAAAACATCTGCATCTCTGGCTGATATGGGCATAAAAGGGGACAAACTTATGGTGTGACCCCCATGCTCCCCTGACCTCTACCCCATTCAGAACCTTTGGAGCATCATTAAAAGGAGTGTCTATGATGGCGGGAGGCAGTTCACATCTAAGCAACAGCTCTGGGAGGGTATTCTGTCCTCATGCAAAACAATTGAAGCAGAAACCATCCAAAACCTGACAAATTCAATGGACGAGAGAGTTCAGAAGCTCCTTTTGAACAAGGGGTCCTATGTGAAAATGTAACATCACCTAGAATAAAGTTTTGAGTTGAAAACTGTTTGATTTCAGTTTCTAACAACTTGCTAATGCTTATAATTTCAAAAATGACCATTTTTTTGGTCTTTATTAAAATGAAAAGGTTGATCGAAAAGTTTGGGGGATCTAAGAGTGTGGCAACCCAGTAGTCATGATTACTTCGAATTCTGACAATATGAGGGTCATGCTGCAGGTAGTGCAGCAAGAAGGCACTTATGTGTCTTGCGCATCTCGGAGCCCCAAAATTATTTTCCGGGCTAGATGCAGCTAAAAATTATTTTTAATTTTAAATCTGGTGGAGCTTATTATAGATGGCCTAATAGGATCAGTGCTGCACACTGCTACAAAGCCCAAATTATTTTCCAGTCAAGATACAGATAAACATGATTAGTAATTTGAAAGCTTAAAACGTTTGGTAGGGTGATTTTAACCAATCATCAAGCTTTTACTCTCCCCAGGATGACACAGGGGTAGAAAAGTCGTTTCGGATCCATGATTTGTTCATCTTTATGAACGTGAGTCTGTCTACATTATCAGTGGAGAGCCGCGTGCGCTTATCTGTCAGCACACCACCAGCAGCGCTGAACACACGTTCAGACAGAACGCTGGCTGCGGGACATGACAAGATCTCCAAGGCGTAAGTGGCTAGCTCCGGCCATTTATCCAGATTGGAAGCCCAAAAAGAGCAAGGGTCCAGTGACACAGTCGTGGCTTCAATGTTTACTTGGAGATACTCCTGTACCATCGTCTCTAGGCGTTGACTATGTGTCAGACTTCTTGTCTCCTGTGGCCTTGCAAAGGATGGGCTAAAAAAGTGGTGAAATGATTCCGCAAAATTGATGTTACCAGCAGATACTGTGGTTCTGTTACGGTTTGAGTGCTGAACACTTGACGGTCCCACGGTTGGCAAGTTGGAACTGTGAGATTCACTACGTGCACCACTGGTATTTTGTGGAAAAGCACATGTAAGATTCTGCAACAGTCTCTGCTGATACTCCTGCATGCGTGCATCCCTTTCTATGGCAGGAATAATTTCTGCAAATTTACTTTTGTACCGGGGATCTAACAGTGTGGCAACCCAGTAGTCAGGATTATTTCTAATTCTCACAATTCGAGGGTCATGTTGCAGGTAGTGCAGCAAGAAGGCACTCATGTGTGTTGCGCATCCAGGAGCACCAAGTCCCTGTTGTGTTGGTGGCGAGGTAACAATCATGCTTCCTTCCTCTGTCCTCTCCCCCCAACCTCGCACAACAGAAATGTGATCAAGGTCTCCCTCATCTGATGAGTCTTCCATCAGTTCGTCCTCCACTTCTTCCTGGGCTCCTGCACCTTCCTCACTAGTTTGGCTGCTACCATGCGCCCTGGTAAAACCATCTCCCCCACCCTCACATGCCTGCCGCCTTGGTGCTGCCGACCTTCTGGACCTTGCAGATGTTAGCCCTTCCGCATACAACTCCTCCTCCTCTACTTCCTCCACCTCCTCTTGTGCCACCACCTGACTCCGAATTCTGTTTAACATGTGCTCCAGCATGTAAATCACCGGAATAGTCATGCTGATAATGGCATCGTCAGCACTAAACATCTTCGTCGCCATTTCAAAACTGTGCAGAAGGGTGCATAGGTCCCTGATCTGAGACCACTCCTCCAGCGTGATTTGCCCCACCTCTGAATCTCGTTGGCCCAGGCTATACGTCAGAACGTATTGCACCAGGGCTTGTCGGTGCTGCCACAGTCGCTGCAACATGTGCAGAGTTGAATTCCACCGGGTAGGCACATCGCATTTTAGCCGGTGAAGTGGCAGGCCCAACGACTTCTGTAGAGATGTAAGTCGCTGAGCTGCGGGATGCGAACGGCGGAAGTGAGCACACAGCGACCGTGCCCTCTGCAGAAGGCCATCTAGTCTGGGATAGTGGGCTAAAAATTGCTGGACAACCAGGTTCAACACGTGAGCCATACAAGGCACGTGTGTGACATTGCCCCGGCGAAGGGCCGCACCCAGGTTTGCAGCATTGTCGCACACGGCCTTCCCTGGTTTCAGGTCCAGTGGAGACAACCATTCATGAAATTGGTTCTCCAGAGCTGACCACAACTCCTCAGCTGTGTGGCTCACATTTCCCAGACATTTCAATGTAAAAACCGCCTGATGACGTTGAGCCCTACTGCCAGCATAGTAAGGAGGTGTGCAGGATCCCTTCTGCGCAGTTAGAAAGCTTGTGGCATGACCAGACAGCCTTTGGGTGCAGGTGGAAGACCGAGAGGAGGTTGAGGAGGCAGAAGCAGTGGAGGAACTTTGACATAAAGAGGATTGACGCACAACTCGTGGGGACGGCAAGACTTGGACAGCAGCCCCTTGTCCTGCTGTCACCATAGTTACCCAGTGCCCAGTCAGCGACATGTAACGCCCCTGTCCATGCCTACTCGTCCAAGTGTCTGTGGTGAAATGCACCCTGTCACACACAGAGTTTCTCAAAGAAGCGGTGATGTTGTGTGCGACATGCTGGTGGAGCGCAGGCACACCTTTCTTTGAGAAGTAGTGCCGACTGGGCATCTGGTACTGGGGCACTGCGACGGACATAAGGTCTCGAAAATCCTCTGTGTCCACCAGGCGGAAAGGCAGCATTTCTGTAGCCAAGAGCTTGCAGATGGTGAAATTCAACCTCTTAGCTTTCTCATGGCTAGGAGGAAATGGTCTTTTACTTGTCCACATCTGAGGGACCGAGGGCTGGCTATTGTGCTTAGACGGGGTTGATAAGGGTGTCCCCGGCAAACTGCCGGTCTGTGAGGAAGATGCAGGCGGACATGTTAGGTTGCCTTCATCCAAAGGTGGTGCTATCGATGTCGGACAGCGCTCAACACCAGCTGGTGTTACCACCTCCAAAGAAAATGATGACCTGCCAATCACGCTGGCTGTTGCGGGTAAAGAGGTGGCAGGTCTGCGCCCCAAAACAGGTGTGACTGCTGTCCCCCCAGTCACAGAGGATGAAGAGGCCGCGGATGCACAAGATATGGCAGACGGTGGTTGGCCCGGCCGGCTAGGCCGCATTGTAGCACACTGAGCTTCCCACTGCAACTTATGCTTCATGTCCATGTGCCGGTTCATGCATGAAGTACTCAAACTATGTATTTTTTGGCCTCTACTTAGCTTTTGCTGACAAATGTTACAGATAACACGAGTTGGGTCATCTTTATCGATCTGAAAAAATGCCCAGGCTATGCAAGGCTTAGCACCCATGCGACCTGAAGAGCCACCACGACTTGTGGTGAGAGGCAGAGTTGTGTTTGAGGATGCAGTTGTTGACGTGCTTCCAGTACTACGTCTCTGTCCAGGAAGGCGCAACCTGACCTCGTCGTCACTAGCATCTTCCTCCACCTCCTCTGCTGACCTCATCTCTTGGCTGACTGTGGGTTGACAGTAAGTGGGATCTCCGACCTCATCATCATCACCCTGTGCGTTATCACACCCGTCGTCCTCAGAGCCAACCTGTTCCTGCCCTGACAAAAAACTAAAGTTGTCGCTCCAATCAGGTATTTGAGTCTTATCATCGTCTTCCTCATTGTCTCCACCAACAGGAGTTACAGTTTGGGAATGAGGGTCTACATTATGGTCAGAACCTTCTGCGTCTGGTCCTGGATCCGACTCATAAAGATTCTGGGCATCAGTGCAGATCATTTCCTCGTCTGGATTCACAGAAGCGCTGGAGTCGACCTCTGATTCCCAGGCTATAGTATGAGTAAACAGCTCTGCAGACTCAACCATCTGTTCTACCTCATACTCAGACGGGCAGCTGGAGATTTGGGAGCTGTGAGGAAGCAAGTGCGATTTGGGTGACACCTTTGAGGACTGGATTATTTGTGATGTTGAAGTTGATGTGGAGGAGAGCCCACTTAAAGGAACACTTGATATCCGTTGAAGCACCTGCTGTTTTTGTGCCTCATCTGGAATTTGTAGCGATTGGCGTGGCCGTAAGAAAGGGATCTTATCACATTGTCCGCTAAAAGAAGTAGACATTTTAGTTTGGCTGGAAGATGGTCTTTCTTCTGCAGATGTTACTGTTGCTTTAACACCTACCCCACGGACACAACCTTTTTTCCCCTTCCCAACACGCCTATTCCCCTTTCCACCAGCAGCAGGCCTTTTTCCACTCATTTTGGTGGTTAACTAATTCACAACTCTGGAGTTGTTTGCACAAAAAAACAATGGATGGTAACCGAGCAGAGCTGAGTGGCCAAACTGTGGTATTAGGCCAAAACTATTGGCTGGGTTAGATGCAGAAAAAATTATTTTGAATTTGCAACCTGATGGAGGTCAGTATAGATGGACTAATAGAGAAAGTCCGACACACTACTAGAAGGCCAAATATTTTTTCAGAAGTAGATGCAGAAAAAAATATATTCAGTTTGCAACCTGATGGAGGTCAGTATAGATGGACTAATACAACAAGTCCCGCACACAGCTAGAAGCCCAAATATTTTTTCAGAGGTACTGTAGATGCAGATAAAAATTATTTTTAATTTGCAACCTGATGGAGGTCAGTATAGATGGACTAATAGAGAAAGTCCGACACACTACTAGAAGGCCAAATATTTTTTCAGAGGTAGATGCAGAAAAAAATATATTCAGTTTGCAACCTGATGGAGGTCAGTATAGATGGACTAATACAACAAGTCCCGCACACAGCTAGAAGCCCAAATATTTTTTCAGAGGTACTGTAGATGCAGATAAAAATTATTTTTAATTTGCAACCTGATGGAGGTCAGTATAGATGGACTAATAGAGAAAGTCCGACACACTACTAGAAGGCCAAATATTTTTTCAGAGGTAGATGCAGAAAAAAATATATTCAGTTTGCAACCTGATGGAGGTCAGTATAGATGGACTAATACAACAAGTCCCACACACAGCTAGAAGCCCAAATATTTTTTCAGAGGTACTGTAGATGCAGATAAAAATTAGTTTTAATTTGCAACCTGATGGAGGTCAGTATAGATGGACTAATAGAGAAAATCCGACACACTACTAGAAGGCCAAATATTTTTTCAGAGCTAGATGCAGAAAAAAATTATATTCAGTTTGCAACCTGATGGAGGTCAGTATAGATGGACTAATAGAGAAAGTCCGACACACTACTAGAAGGCCAAATATTTTTTCAGAGGTAGATGCAGAAAAAAATATATTCAGTTTGCAACCTGATGGAGGTCAGTATAGATGGACTAATACAACAAGTCCCACACACAGCTAGAAGCCCAAATATTTTTTCAGAGGTACTGTAGATGCAGATAAAAATTAGTTTTAATTTGCAACCTGATGGAGGTCAGTATAGATGGACTAATAGAGAAAGTCCGACACACTACTAGAAGGCCAAATATTTTTTCAGAGCTAGATGCAGAAAAAAATTATATTCAGTTTGCAACCTGATGGAGGTCAGTATAGATGGACTAATAGAGAAAGTCCGACACACTACTAGAAGGCCAAATATTTTTTCAGAGGTAGATGCAGAAAAAAATATATTCAGTTTGCAACCTGATGGAGGTCAGTATAGATGGATTAATAGAACAAGACCCACACACAGCTAGAAGCCCAATATTTTTTCAGAGGTAGATGCAGAAAAAACTATATTCAGTTTGCAACCTGATGGAGGTCAGTATAGATGGACTAATAGAACAAGTCCCACACACTGCTAGAAGCCCAAATATTTTTTCAGAGGTACTGTAGATGCAGATAAAAATTAGTTTTAATTTGCAACCTGATGGAGGTCAGTATAGATGGACTAATAGAGAAAGTCCGACACACTACTAGAAGGCCAAATATTTTTTCAGAGGTAGATGCAGAAAAAAATATATTCAGTTTGCAACCTGATGGAGGTGAGTATAGATGGATTAATAGAACAAGACCCACACACAGCTAGAAGCCCAATATTTTTTCAGAGGTACTGTAGATGCAGATAAAAATTAGTTTTAATTTGCAACCTGATGGAGGTCAGTATAGATGGATTAATAGAACAAGACCCACACACAGCTAGAAGCCCAATATTTTTTCAGAGGTAGATGCAGAAAAAAATATATTCAGTTTGCAACCTGATGGAGGTCAGTATAGATGGACTAATAGAACAAGTCCCACACACTGCTAGAAGCCCAAATATTTTTTCAGAGGTACTGTAGATGCAGATAAAAATTAGTTTTAATTTGCAACCTGATGGAGGTCAGTATAGATGGACTAATAGAGAAAGTCCGACACACTACTAGAAGGCCAAATATTTTTTCAGAGCTAGATGCAGAAAAAAATATATTCAGTTTGCAACCTGATGGAGGTCAGTATAGATGGATTAATAGAACAAGACCCACACACAGCTAGAAGCCCAATATTTTTTTCAGAGGTAGATGCAGAAAAAAATATATTCAGTTTGCAACCTGATGGAGGTCAGTATAGATGGACTAATAGAACAAGTCCCACACACTGCTAGAAGCCCAAATATTTTTTCAGAGGTACTGTAGATGCAAATAAAAATTAGTTTTAATTTGCAACCTGATGGAGGTCAGTATAGATGGACTAATAGAGAAAGTCCGACACACTACTAGAAGGCCAAATATTTTTTCAGAGGTAGATGCAGAAAAAAATATATTCAGTTTGCAACCTGATGGAGGTCAGTATAGATGGATTAATAGAACAAGACCCACACACAGCTAGAAGCCCAATATTTTTTCAGAGGTAGATGCAGAAAAAAATATATTCAGTTTGCAACCTGATGGAGGTCAGTATAGATGGACTAATAGAACAAGTCCCACACACTGCTAGAAGCCCAAATATTTTTTCAGAGGTACTGTAGATGCAGATAAAAATTAGTTTTAATTTGCAACCTGATGGAGGTCAGTATAGATGGACTAATAGAATGATGCTATGCCCAAAAGATTTTACTTCACTAGGTGCAGTAAAAAAATTGGTATTCTATACACAGGTGGTATATCTTGCAACACAGATAGGCTACTCCACTGACTAACACACTCTGCAATAGGCCAAAAAGGATTAGCTTTGCTAGATTCAGCCAAATGCTGTGAAAAAAACTTGCACAGCACTGGCACAGACCTGCCTGGCAAAAACTGATAGGAACTCATGTAACCTAGTCCTGAAAAGGACTGCAATTACAATTAGTCTTTACTCCCACAACCGATCTATTTAAGAGCACAGACCTCCCTGATAAAAGTCGTAGGAAATGCTGTAACCTAGTCCTTAAAAGGACTGCAATCACAACTATTCCCTACTCCCAAGCTATCTGTATATTTGTGCGAAAATTGGCTTGAAATTAACAAGGTATAGCGCACACAGCAACAGCGGTGCCGTCTAACACGCAGCTGCAGCAGTGAGAAAATGGTGGCGACGGGGAAAATGGCTTGGTCTTATAGGGCAAGGACATGTGACATACACTGCCAATGACACATGCCCTTGCTTGTGTGAAAAAAAGCACTTCGCTCCGTGTGTGCACTGCTGATAGGCTGACAGATTGCACCTCCCCACTGTAAATGCGGGAAAGAGAAAAAAGAATGGAGATCTTCATTGTTCCTGCAGAGATCCATCCCCTGCCCCTCCCCCCACCCCGCTGTACACTCAAACTGCGTATTAACATTAATTTTCATCATTACTGAGAAAAAATCCAGTTATGATTTTGGTGCACGAACAGTTATCGAACATAACCTCGAACAGCCGAATTTTTCTCAAATTGTTCGTGTTCGCCGAACGGCTCGAACACCGCCCAAAACAGCTCGAATTTGAGATTGGCGAACAGTTCGAGTAGAACAACGCTCATCTCTAGTAATAAGAGACAGTTGTAGCCCCTGGGCAGCTCCATTAGTTCTTGTAAAGAAAAAGGATGGCACAATGAGAATGTGTGTAGAGTAGAGGCAAATTAACCGCATAACACATAAAGATGCATACCCGCTACCCAGGATAGAGGAGTCACTAGCTGCGTTAAAATCTGCTAATTATTTCTCTACTTTGGATCTTACTAGTGGGTATAGGCAGGTTCCTGTAGCAGAGGCGGATAAGGAGAAGACCGCATTCACCACCCCGATGGGCCTCAGCGAGTTCACCTACATGCCATTCGGGCTCTGCAACGCCCCAGGAACCTTCCAGCGGTTGATGGAGTGGGGTCTAGGGCATAAGAATTTCGAGACAGTCCTGCTGTACCTGGATGATGTCATAGTATACTCCAAGACATATGAGGATCATCTGAAGCACCTGGCGGAAGTGTTTGAAGCCCTGGCTGGCTTTGGCCTGAAGGTGAAGCCGTCTAAATGCCACCTGCTGAAGCCCAAAGTACAGTACTTAGGACATGTGGTAAGCGCTGACGGTGTAGCACCAGACCCCGATAAGATCACCGTAATCAAGGACTGGCCGAGACCTTCCACCATCAAAGAAGTGCGGCAGTTCCTCGGGTTGGTAGGCTACTACCGAAGGTTTATACCAGGCTTCACCAAGATGGCGGCACCCATGCAGGACCTCCTGATAGGCCAGTCCAGGAAGGCCAAGAACCAGAAACCACCATTCAAATGGGGCAAGCTGGAAGATGAGTCCTTCACCAGGTTGAAGATGACCCTAACAGGAGACGAGGTCCTGGCCTACCCTGATTATGGCCAACCCTTCATCCTTCACACGGACGCGAGCAACGTGGGACTAGGAGCGGTGCTGTCCCAGATCCAGCAAGGCAGAGAAAGGGTGATCGCCTACGCCAGCAGGAAGCTCCGGCCCACAGAAAGAAACCCAGAGAACTACAGCTCCTTCAAGTTGGAGTTTCTTGCCATCGTCTGGGCTGTGACTGAGAGCTTCAAACATTATCTCGCCTCTTCCAAATTCACTGTGTACACGGATAATAACCCGCTGACACACCTGGACACTGCAAAACTTGGTGCCCTGGAACAAAGATGGATGGTCCGACTGTCTAATTATGAATTCACCATCAAGTACCGGGCTGGGCACAAGAATGCAAACGCAGATGCGCTGTCCAGAATTCCTAACTTGCCAGACGAGGGAGAAGACCCAGAGGAGCTGGAAGAGATAGAAATCCCCGCGTTCCACCGCCATGGGAAAAAGCAGTGCTCCCATTGTGTGAAGAACAGGTGTTCATCCAACAGAGAAGCCACATTCAATCCATTGCCCCACCATGGATGGGCAGAAACACAAGACAGTGACCCGGCTGTTTTCCTAGTCAAAGAGTTGCCGACACAAGCTGACTCATACCCTGATTCAGATGCTCCAGAAGAGACCAAACAGCTGTGGAAAGAAAAGAGCAAGCTGTTCATCTATGAAGGGAAGCTGTGTCGAAGAACTGTCAACTCCCGGACACCTGAGCTGGTCTGGCAGGTGGTAGTCCCGAGGCGAGATGCGTCTATGGTCCTGGAAGCGTACCACGATGGAGCGGGACATTTTGGATGGAAGAAGCTGGAAGTCATGCTACGTGAACGGTTCTATTGGGTTGGCATGAGGAAAGCAGTCGAGAGGTGGCGTCGAGAATGCGGACCATGCAACCTGAGAAGAAAAGACCGTGACAGCCAGAGGGCTCCCCTGCAGCCCATCATCACCAAGCAGCGACTCGAACTGGTAGCCCTGGACCATGTGAAGCTATCCCCGAGCAGGTCAGGCTAAGTCTACGCTCTCACCATCGTAGACCACTACTCCCGGTTCCTGGTAGTAGTGAGAGTCAAGGACCAAACGGCTCAGACAGCAGCCAGAGCTTTCCAACAGCACTTCTGCCGCCCGCATGGTTACCCAGAACGTGTGCTAACTGACCAAGGTCCGGCCTTCAAAGCAGAAGTATTCCAGGAATTCTGCAACCTGTACGGCTGCAAGAAGATCCGTACAACGCCTTATCATTCCCAGACCAACGAGATGTGTGAAAAGATGAATCAGGTGGTGATAGACCTACTGAAGACGTTGCCCCTGGAGGAACGCAGCCTGTGGCCAGAAAAGTTGCCAGACCTGGTGGATCTCTACAATCACATTCCAGTGAATTCCACCAACTGCACACCTGCTTACCTGATGAGAGCAAGACCTGGTAAGCTGCCCATCGATCTGGATATGGGAGTTCTGACACCAGAGGACACCTCACCAGATGCGGATTGAGATACTGAGCGGAAACTACAATACCGTAAGGTACAGGAAAGTGTTGAAAGAAGTCTGTCCCAAGCAAGAGAAAGGCAAGAGAGGACTTACAATCAACATGCACCAGCTGCCCCCTTGTCACCTGGAAAGCAAGTCCTAAAGAGAAAAAGGCAGCTCCATAAATTGGATGACCAGTGGGAAAAAGAGCCGTATACCATTCTACCATCAAGTCATGATAACACCAAGGTGTACCTCATAAGTAAGGATGGAGGAGAAACGACAGCAACAGTTTCCAGAGACCACCTGAAGAAATGTCCTGAGCAACTACAGCATGCTGAAGAAGGCCAAGGTATCCCTCAACCCGCAGAGGAAGTGGAAGAAATGGTCAGCACAGTACTCGGAGAATTTTCCCGGTCATGGACGCAAGTGAATAATGCCATTGTTGTGCCAGTCCTTACATTTATCCAACCAGCCCCTCAGGGAGCTGTAGAAGTCCCAGTAGAGTTGGAAGAACCATTGGCCCCAGAAACAGAAGATTCCTCATCGGCAGACCAGGAGAATCTACCCTCTGCTAGTAGCGAACCTGTCGTACCCACAGTAAGCCAAAGGATCCATGCGGAGCTGCCCAACCTACCAGAGACACCTCCAAACACCTGTAGTGTGGTGAACATTGAACCCAGCACACCAGGGGTAAATACAGGGGACCAAGGTAGAACACAGATAGACAGTGTGTTACGTAGATCTACCAGAAGCACCAGAGGTCAAATCCCTGCTCGCTGGAGGATTTAGATGTAACCCATAACTGTAGTATTGCAAATGTTGAAATGTTTTATATGTGTGTACTGATTATGTTTTTCCAGTTACCCGACAGGGTTCAAAGACTTTCAGGTTATGGACAGTGAGTAACCAAAAACTTGCCCTGTAAATAGTTGCACCTATAAAGTGCCCCCCTTGCAACAGACCGCGGAACAAAAATCTGTCTGGAGTGGTCCCACTTGTGGTCCAACTGGACTGCCTAAGCCTTGCAGCCACGCCCAAAGTCAACTTTGGGGTTTGTTTTGGACAGGTCCCCCATTCTACAACTGTACCTTGTTTGGGTGAAATGGACACCTGGTTACGGATGATACCGTGACCTATAAGGACTGTAATGCCTGTAAATATGTTCATGTATTGTTATTTCTATTGTTTATTGTTATCTGTTATATTTTTGCAAAATATGCTCATTCCCAGAGTATTGAAATTTACTAGGGGAGAATGTGGCACCCCAGAGGGTCTGGTTGCCACAGTGGTAGTAATACCATGTCTGGGAGCAAAGCAGGAGTTTCCTGGGCAGGAACACATTACATGCAACACCTCCTGCCCCAGACCAGATTGGGGAGGATCCTGCCCTTTATAACTGGATCTGGAGGCGGGGTTAGGGAGTCTGAGTCTAGAGTTCAGTGTGTGGAGTCAAGTAGGACATGAAGGAGTAAAGAGCCAGGGACTGGAGTTGGAGTTAGCTCGTCCTGGATAATATCCACAGAGGACCGGACGCCGGAGTCTGAGGCTGTGGGCATTGCATACCCAGCAGCAGATACCGCAGGGCAGGAGATTGCAGGTTTCCTGGCCCAACAGAAGCCCGGAGGCTCAGCCACACGAAAGGACCCGTACCGCCACAGAGGAGAGAGGAATACACAAGGCCCGAGTCGCCAGCCATACGGGTGAGTGCAGCACGTTACACTCAGGGACCTGGGCTACAACACGACTATAAGCGGGATAGCCCAAAAAGTATAGTCAGAACGGCAGGCCTACAACTTCACCTGGCCAGGAGGACTCTAGGATTGTTCCCAGACTGATCAGGCCCTCACCACTAGCCGGTACTCCCGTTGGGGCCCATATAATTGCCAACAGTAAAGACCCAGGGACTGCACTGCAAAGACTCCATGTTGTCATTACTGATACCTTGCACTACCACCACCATCATCAACACACGCTGCCCTGAAGCTCCACTCTTCCTGTGGGGAGTTACATCACCTTGCTGCACATACCACCAGCTTCAGCGGACTGCTTCGCAGTGGCGGTTCCCAATAACCGCATTCCACAGGTGGCTTAGTCGGACTATACATAACAGATATACATAAACTACCCTTAGATTGACCACCTGGGTCACGAACCGGGTCACCGCCACGGTGACTACAACCCCCAGCATCTACAGGCTCCGGGTACCCCACGGCCCAGGGGGCGCATCACCGGCTGTTCATCTATAGAGAGAAGCTGTGCCAGAGGTACGTCAACCCTGAAACCCTTGAGATGGTATGGCAGATTGTAGTGCCCAAGACAGATATCCAGATGGTGTTGGAAGCCTACCACGATCAGGAGAGGCACTTTGGCTGGAAGAAGCTAGAAACCCTGCTGAAGTGTTGGTTTTATTGGGTAGGAATGCGCAGTTCCATTGAGAGGTGGTGCTGGAATTGTGTACCCTGTGGCCTCAGAAGAAATGACTACAGCAGCCAGAAGGCACCCCTGCAACCCATCAAGACAACTCGACCTTTGGAGATCGTGGCCATGGATCATGTCAAGCTGTCACCCAGCAGGTCAGGATATTCCTATGCCCTGACCATGGTGGATCACTACTCTCGGTTCCTGGTGGTCGCCCCCGTCAAGGATCTAACGGCAGAAACTGCGGCGAAGACGTTTCAGGCGTACTTCTGCAGGCCCCATGGAAACCCGGAGCAGGTCCTGATGGATCAAGGCCCAGCCTTCGCAGCTGAATTGTTCAAGGAGTTCTGCCATCTGTACGGGTGTAAAAAGATCCAGACCACACCGTACCACCCCCAAACCAACGGTCTCTGTGAAAAGATGAATAACATCGTCATCGACCTGCTGAAGACCTTACCACTAGAGGAGAGAAATCAGTGGCCAGACGTACTACTTGACCTGGTAGATCTGTACAACCACATACCTGTGAGTTCCACCAATTGTACTCCAGCATATCTCATGCGAGCCAGACCCAGGAAGTTGCCCATGGACCTGGAGCTAGGTGTAGTGGAACCAGAAGCAGATATGTCCACTGAGGACTGGGACACGACAAGACAGGAGCAGTACAGAAGAGTACAGGCCTGTGTCGAAGACAGTCTCACTCATGTGAGGGACAAGCAGGAAGCAAACTAGAATAAAAGTGCGCCCGCAGAACCCTTCACACCAGGAGAAGTGGTGTTAAAAAGAAAAAGGAGAAACCACAAACTTGATGACCAGTGGGAGAGAGAACCCTACACTGTGTTAAATTCAAGATTTGGTAACAGGAAAACCTGTCTAATTACTAAGAACGGAGGAAGAACGACTGCAATGCTATCTAGAGACCATCTGAAGTTATGTCCAGACCTGCTAAAGCCCCAAGAAGAAGTGCCTCTCACCGTACTGGAGGAGCCTAAAGAAGCAGTACTCCATACTGACTTAGGAGATTTCCCGGCAGATTGGCCTCAACTAGGAGGAGCAGTAATAATACCTGTGATCCACTTCTTTCAACAGGCAGAAGACCCTCCACAGCAAGTAGAGCCTGTAAGTGCTTCATAGAATCATAGAATGGTAGAGTTGGAAGGGACCTCCTGGGTCATCTGGTCCAACCCCCTGCTCAAAGCAGGATTCACTAGATCATCTCAGACAGATGTCTGTCCAGCCTCTGTTTGAAGACGTCCATTGAAGGGAAACTCACCACCTCTCGTGGCAGCCTGTTCCACTCATTAATCACCCTAACTGTCAAAAAGTTTTTTCTAATATCTAATCTGTGTCTCCTCCCATTTAGTTTCATCCCATTGCTTCTAGTCTTTCCTTGTGCAAATGAGAATAAAGATGATCCTTCTACAATGTGACAGCCCTTGACATATTTGTAGACAGCTATTAAGTCTCCTCTCAGTCTTCTTTTTTGCAAGCTAAACATTCCCAAATCCTGCAAACGTTCCTCATAGGACATGGTTTGCAGACCAGTCACCATTCTGGTCGCTCTTCTCTGAACTTGCTCCAGTTTGTCTATGTCTTTTTTAAAATGTGGTGCCCAAAACTGTACACAGTATTCCAGATGAGGTCTGACCAAAGAGGAGTAAAGACCGATAATGACTTCACGTGATCTAGACTGTATGCTTCTGTTAATACATCCCAGAATTGTATTTGCCTTTTTTGCTGCTGCATCACACTGTTGACTCATGTTCAGTCTATGATCTATTAGTATACCTAAGTCTTTTTCACATGTACTGTTGCTTAGCTCTATTCCTCCCATTCTGTATATGCTTTTTTCATTTTTATTGCCCAGATGTAGTACTTTGCATTTTTCCCTGTTAAAAACCATTCTGTTGGTTGCTGCCCACTGCTCCAGTTTATTTAGGTCTTTTTGAATCCTCTCTCTCTCTTCTCTAGTATTAGCTATCCCTCCTAGCTTTGTGTCATCAGCAAATTTAATCAGTTTACCCTCAATTCCTTCATCTAAATCATTGATAAAGATGTTGAACAATACAGGTCCCAGGACGGAGCCCTGTGGTACCCCACTTGAGACATTCATCCAGCTGGATGTGAAGCCATTTACAACCACCCTTTGAGTCCGATCACTAAGCCAGTTATGAATCCACCTAACAGTTGCCTGGTCCATTGCATACTTGGTCATTTTTTCAATAAGGATGGTGTGAGATACTTTGTCAAATGCTTTGCTGAAGTCAAGATATACCATATCTACAGCATTTCCCTGATCCACCCAGTCAGTGATTCTGTCATAGAAGGAAATTAAGTTAGTCTGACATGACTTGTTAGTTACAAACCCATGCTGACTCTGATTAATCACTTCATTCTTATCCATGTACTTACATACATGTTGTTTAATAATTTGTTCAAAGATCTTTCCTGGTATAGAAGTCAGACTCACCGGCCTATAGTTCCCTGGGTCCACCTTCTTCCCCTTTTTGAAGATAGGAACAACATTTGCTCTTCTCCAGTCTTCTGGGACTTCTCCTGTTCTCCAAGAATTTTCAAAGATTATGGAGAGTGGTTCTAAAATTTCTTCTACGATCTCCTTCAGTACTCTGGGGTGTAATTCATCTGGACCTGGAGACTTGAACTCATTTATGTTAGCTAAATATTCCCTCACAATCTTTCTGTTTACAGATAACTTGGATTCCTCTATTCCTTTAAAAGGACAGTGAAGATCAGTTGATGTTACATTTTCTTTCTGAGAGAAAACAGATGCAAAATAGGAATTAAAAAGTTCGGCCTTCTCAACATCCTCTCTTACCATTTCTCCATTTTCATCCTGTAAAAATCCTATAGCATCTTTGACTTTTCTTTTACTTTTGACATACCCCCAAAATCCTTTTTTATTGCTTTTGACTTCTCTTGCAAGCCTTAATTCATTGTCAGCTTTAGCTAACCTGATACGTGCCCTACAGGATCTGCAGACTGCATTATAATCTTCTTTAGATATGCCTCCCTCTTTCCATTTAATAAACATTTCTTTCTTTCTTTTTAGCATGTGTTTAAGTTCTGTGTTCATCCATCCTGGTTTCCTTAAATGCTTCCCATTCTTCCTACTTTTCGGGATTGTTAACGATTGTGCTTTGAGAATCTCATTTTTAAAAATTTCCCATCCTTCCTGGACATTTTTGTCCTTAAGGACATCCAGCCATTGGATCCCTCCTATTCTCTTTCTGAGTCTCTTAAAATCTGCCTTTCTAAAATCTAACCTTGAAGTTTGAGTCTTCACATGTCTTCCTCCTCTAGTTATCCAAAATTCTATAATAGCATGATCGCTGCCTCCTAGGGTCCCAGCCACCTTTACCTCCTCAACCATTTCCTCCCTGTTTATAAGGATTAGATCCAAAGTAACAGATCCCCTTGTTTTCTCCCCTACCTTTTGGAAGATAAAGTTGTCAGCAAGAGAGGATAAGAATTTGCTTGACCTGTTAGTTTTACTTGAGAGAGATTCCCAACAAATGTCTGGATAGTTGAAATCTCCCATGACCACTACGTCATATTTTTTGGAGAACTTGGTCATTTGATACATAAAGAGTTCATCCATATCTTCAGCTTGCCCAGGTGGCCTGTAGTAAATGCCTACAATGGTGTCCTTTCCGTTGTTCTCTCCTTGTATTCTTACCCAAACAGTTTCCACAGAACTCCCAGTCTCTGAAGCTTCAATCTCTGTGCAGATATACGCTTTTCTAACATACAATGCAACACCTCCTCCTCGTTTATCAAGTCTGTTTCTTGCAAATAAGTTGTATCCTTTTAGCCTTTTATTCCAATCATGTGTATCGTCCCACCAAGTTTCAGTGATTCCAATGACATCATATTCCTTTTCCTGCATTAGTAGTTCCAATTCTCCTTGTTTGTTGCCCATGCTTTGTGCATCTGTATAAAAACATTTTAGTTTGTGATTGGTTTCTCTTCCTCCCATATTTTTATTATTTAGATTTTTTTGTCTTTGTTCTTCTTTTCCACTTCCAGTAGCAGAGATCTCAATAGTATTTGTCAGCTGTATGGCTTTTTCTGGCCTTTTGCTTCCCTTCCCACATTGTTCTAGTTTAAAGCTCTTCTGATGAGTGTAGCAAGGCGACTTCCAAATACATGTTTTCCAGTCTTCGTAAGGTGCACCCCATCTCTAGCAAGTAGTCCATCGTATAGGTAATTCATTCCGTGATCCAGAAATCCAAATCCTTGTTGACGGCACCATCGACGTAGCCAGTTGTTCACCTGTAGAATCTTATTCCACCTCATTGTTCCATGGCCATCCACTGGGAGGATGGATGAGAAGACCACCTGCGCTCCCAATTCTTTCACTTTCTTGCCTAAGTCTTCAAAGTCACTGCAGATGGTTTCCAGGTCTTTTCCTGCGGTGTCATTTGTCCCCACATGTATTAGCAGGAATGGCTAGTGATCTGTAGGTCTGAAGAGTCTTGATATCCTGTCAGACACATCTTTAATTTTTGCTCCTGGAAGACAGCACATTTCTCTTGAGGTTATGTCTGGTCTGCAGATAGCGGCCTCTGTTCCTCTTAACAGGGAATCCCCCATGACCACCACTCTCCGTTTTTTCTTCACAACATTCTTCTTTCTCCATCCAGGAGGATTCTGAGGGCTTACAAGGTTATTCATTGCTGGCAAAGTCTTATTTTGCTGTATTTCTTCATGGTTCTCCTGCGTGAGAGCCTGGTACTGGTTCCTGAGCAGTATGGGTGCTGACTGCCTCTCGATCCTCCTGCTTCTGTGGGTCACATGCTTCCATTCCTCTGTTTCGTCAGGTGCAGTTCGAATTTCTTCTCTTTCTGAATCATGAAGAGATAATTCTGCTCTGTCTAAGAACTCTTCACCTTCCTTAATGATTTTCAAGGTAGTTAACCTCTCTTCTAGATTTCGCAACTTTTCCTCCAACAGGGACACAAGCTTGCATTTCTGGCATGTGAAGTTTTGCTTTTCCACTGGCAAGTCTGTGAACATGTAGCAGGATATGCAGCTCACCAAATGGCTCCTGGACTCTTCCATGTTCTTATTGTTAATGTTCTGAAAACCGGCGCGCGGTTTACCGATGTCCTCTTTTCAGCTCCAACAGCCAAAATCCAGTGTTCTTTGAGCTCACGGAGACTCTTCACTTACCCCAAAATGCAGTGGGAATATGCAAATTATCTCCTCAGGACTCCTCACCTGGTTTACCGATGTCCTCTTTTCAGCTCCAACAGCCAAAATCCAGTGTTCTTTGAGCTCACGGAGACTCTTCACTTACCCCAAAATGCAGTGGGAATATGCAAATTATCTCCTCAGGACTCCTCACCTGGTTTACCGATGTCCTCTTTTCAGCTCCAACAGCCAAAATCCAGTGTTCTTTGAGCTCGCGGAGACTCTTCACTTACCCCAAAATGCAGTGGGAATATGCAAATTATCTCCTCAGGACTCCTCCCCTGGTTTACCGATGTCCTCTTTTCAGCTCCAACAGCCAAAATCCAGTGTTCTTTGAGCTTGCGGAGACTCTTCACTTACCCCAAAATGCAGTGGGAATATGCAAATTATCTCCTCAGGACTCCTCCCCTGGTTTACCGATGTCCTCTTTTCAGCTCCAACAGCCAAAATCCAGTGTTCTTTGAGCTCTCGGAGACTCTTCACTTACCCCAAAATGCAGTGGGAATATGCAAATTATCTCCTCAGGACTCCTCACCTGGTTTACCGATGTCCTCTTTTCAGCTCCAACAGCCAAAATCCAGTGTTCTTTGAGCTCGCGGAGACTCTTCACTTACCCCAAAATGCAGTGGGAATATGCAAATTATCTCCTCAGGACTCCTCCCCTGGTTTACCGATGTCCTCTTTTCAGCTCCAACAGCCAAAATCCAGTGTTCTTTGAGCTCGCGGAGACTCTTCACTTACCCCAAAATGCAGTGGGAATATGCAAATTATCTCCTCAGGACTCCTCCCCTGGTTTACCGATGTCCTCTTTTCAGCTCCAACAGCCAAAATCCAGTGTTCTTTGAGCTCGCGGAGACTCTTCACTTACCCCAAAATGCAGTGGGAATATGCAAATTATCTCCTCAGGACTCCTCCCCTGGTTTCAGAAGAGCCTGCTCAAGAAGAATCCCCGGTTGGAGCAGAGCAAGAAGGCCCAGCCAATGGTATACTTGCCAGTCCCTTAGAGAGGTTAAGGCAACCCTGAAGTTCCCCAGCACTTAGAACTGACAGAATGGGAGGTAGTGCAAATACTAGTGCCTCATGCATCCCAGTACCACGTAGGTCGACACGTAGCACACAAGGTCAGACCCCTGTCAGATACAGAGAGTAAAGAAGGAACCTCTGACAGAGTAAATAGTGCCCCTGGGGTATTATGTTGTGTATTTTCATGTATGTATTTTTTAACTTGTGTTTTGCTTTATAATGGACAATTTAAGTGAAATGGACACTTTTCCTTGTTGCCTTTAGTTACCCGTAAGGGTACATACAGAACTTAGTGGCTGAGGAGTATGTGCAGCCCAAAAACTGATTCTTGTAAATAATTGCACTCCCTGGAGTGCCCCTTTATGTGACCTCAGAAGAAAAACCTGTCTGGAGTGACACTAACGGAGGTCCAACTCAGGATCGCCATGCCCTGCAGCCACCCCAGGGCCTACGTTGAGGGTTTGGGACAGGTCCCTCAAGCTATCAAATACTATGCCCTGTGAGATGGACATCCTGTCAGGGAACCTCACCAAAAGAGACTTGAATTCTGAGGTTGCTTATTGTACATATGTCTATTTATTATTTATAATGTTTATTAGGTAACGTTCAAGCAAGTGCCTCCCATAAAGGGAAGATTGTTATTATTGTTGTTATAAAAAGTACTTCAGTCCGGGAGTACTGAGCTTTGCTAGGGGGGAATGTGGCGACCTGCTGTGCATTGGTGCCACAGATCCTAGAGGGGTGCATGAACAGATTCCTCCACAAGAGACCCTCATAGCATACACACACCTCCACCTTCCACCTCAGACCACCAGAGGGAGCCGTTAGGGATATAAAAAGGGAAGGTGGAGCTAGGCAGTCAGTCTGGAGAACAGTTTCCTCCGGGACAGAGCTAGTTCCAGTCTGTGAGGATCCAGTCTGTAGAAGGAAGCCTGTTGAGAGGAGCTCCTGCAGTAGCCATCCTGCAGTGGAGCATAGTCCAGACTCATTGAGCTCAGGTAGTGAGCCCAAGGCGTGCCGACGCCATAAGAGCGGTGAAGAGTAGCGAGGCCTACTGCCAGTGTGAAGCCTAGTGAGGGCCCCGAGCAGGCCGAAGGCAAGAGGAGTAAGCGAGCTACATAGGGGGCAGAGGAGCTTAACCAGCTCACCCCACAAGCATTTACCGGACACCGGGTCCGTGTCTGCAAGGATCTCTAGGACCAGCAGAAACAACTGGGATCCCTGGCGAACTACATGTCCCAGGAATACCAAAAACTGACCGTAATACCAGGGTCAGGAGTCACTGAGGCCCAAGAAACCAGGGAGTGTGAACTCCAACAGAAGGCCCTACCACCAGGTCAGCAGGTGCAAGACAGAGACCAAGTTAGGCCTAGCTTCAGGCAGGTCATAAACTTACTAGGAAAAGGCAAGAAACAGGAGGCCCCACACCCGCTCACTGGGGAGAGTCCTGAAATGCACCCTTCACCCTACAGTACCCCGGATCGTGCCTGAAAACACCACAAGTAAAGGTACTGAAGTGAACTGTCGTGTGTGTGCCTATTCTTCCTTTGACCCGGCTGGGTCCCCTCTGTCCTGCATCCCTTCTCCTACGCTGCCCTGAGGCCCCGCTTCACCTGTGGGGAGCAGAACCAACTAAGCTGCCCGACCACCGGCCTCAGAGGACTGTAGCAGCGCTGGTGAGTCTCACCAGACACCACAGGTGGCGTCACGAACTTTCCCCTTTTCCCATACACCTTTCCCCCAATTCCTTGCTTTTTTTAAGAGTGACCCCAGGGTACGGCCCCGGGAGCCAGCCACCACGGCATCCCCCAAAACTAACAGCAAGGCCCGGGCGCCGAGTCCCCATCCCTTGGGGGCGCCACAAATGTTCATCACAATTTTCAGATTTATATTTTTAAAATAATTAGAAAACCATGTGTCATTTCCTTTACACTTCATAAATACTTGCTATTTTATGTTGGTATATCACATATAATCCCAATCAAATACATTTAAGTTTGTGGTTGAAATATGAAAAAATGTGGAAAGGTTTGACTAGACCAGGGGATGGGGATGAGTCGGTACCCGGGCCTTTGCCTCGCCTTGGTGATGTCGCGGTGGTCGGCTCCCGGGCCCGTACCCCGGGGTCACTCTTTAAAAGGGTGGATATTTGTTTATTTTATAAAAGTTTGTGACGCCACCTGTGGTTTCTGGTGAGAATCACCAGTGCTGCGGCAGCCCACTGACGCCGGTGATAAGGCAGCTCGATGGTATAGCTCCCCACAGGTGGAGCTTGGCCTCAGGGCAGCGTACGGAGAGGGGGATGCAGGACAGGCGAGACCCAGCCGGGTCAGAGCAAGAATGGGGACGGACACGATAGTCACTTCAGTACCTTTTACTGATTGAAAATCAGGCACATCCCGGAGCACTGTAGGGTGAAGGGTGCATATCAGGATCCTCCCCAATGAGCAGGTGTAGGGCCTCCTGTTTCTTGCCTCTGCGTAGTAAGTTTTTGACCTGCCTGGAGCTAGGCCTAACTTGGTCTCTGCCCTGCGCTGGCTGACCATGTGGTAGGACCTTTTCTCGGGGTACACGCTCTTCAGCTTGCGGGGCCTATGAGTCTCCTGGCTCTGTTACGTATCAGCACTTTAGCAATCCTGGGACTTGTAGTTCTCCAGGGATTCCGGTTATACCTTACTGGGTAGTAGAGATCCCGGCAAGCTTCGGACCCGGTGTCCGGTAAATTATTCGGAGTGAGCTAGGTAAGCTCCTCTGCCCCCTATGTACTAACTCTCCACTAGAGATGAGCGTTGTTCTACTCGAACTGTTCGCCAATCTCAAATTCGAGCTGTTTTGGGCGGTGTTCGAGCCGTTCGGCGAACACGAACAATTTGAGAAAAATTCGGCTGTTCGAGGTTATGTTCGATAACTGTTCGTGCACCAAAATCATAACTGGATTTTTTCTCAGTAATGATGAAAATTAATGTTAATACGCAGTTTGAGTGCACAGCGGGGTGGGGGGAGGGGCAGGGGATGGATCTCTGCAGGAACAATGAAGATCTCCATTTTTTTTTTCTCTTTCCCGCATTTACAGTGGGGAGGTGCAATCTGTCAGCCTATCAGCAGCGCACACACGGAGCGAAGTGCTTTTTTTCACACAAGCAAGGGCATGTGTCATTGGCAGTGTATGTCACATGTCCTTGCCCTATAAGACCAAGCCATTTTCCCCGTCGCCACCATTTTCTAACTGCTGCAGCTGCGTGTTAGACGGCACCGCTGTTGCTGTGTGCGCTATACCTTGTTAATTTCAAGCCAATTTTCGCACAAATCTACAGATAGCTTGGGAGTAGGAAATAGTTGTGATTGCAGTCCTTTTAAGCACTAGGTTACAGCATTTCCTACGACTTTTATCAGGCAGGTCTGTGCTCTTAAATAGATAGATTGTGGGAGTAAAGACTAATTGTAATTGGAGTCCTTTTCAGGACTAGGTTACATCAGTTCCTATCAGTTTTTGCCAGGCAGGTCTGTGCCAGTGCTGTGCAAGTTTTTTTCACAGCATTTGGCTGAATCTAGCAAAGCTAATCCTTTTTGGCCTATTGCAGAGTGTGTTAGTCAGTGGAGTAGCCTATCTGTGTTGCAAGATATACCACCTGTGTATAGAATACCAATTTTTTTACTGCACCTAGTGAAGTAAAATCTTTTGGGCATAGCATCATTCTATTAGTCCATCTATACTGACCTCCATCAGGTTGCAAATTGAATATAATTTTTTTCTGCATCTAGCTCTGAAAAAATATTGGGCTTCTAGCTGTGTGTGGGACTTGTTGTATTAGTCCATCTATACTGACCTCCAACAGGTTGCAAACTGAATATATTTTTTTCTGCATCTACCTCTGAAAAAATATTGGGCTTCTAGCTGTGTATGGGACTTGTTCTATTAATCCATCTATACAGACCTCCATCAGGTTGCAAACTGAATATATTTTTTTCTGCATCTACCTCTGAAAAAATATTGGGCTTCTAGCTGTGTGTGGGACTTGTTGTATTAGTCCATCTATACTGACCTCCATCAGGTTGCAAACTGAATATATTTTTTTCTGCATCTACCTCTGAAAAAATATTGGGCTTCTAGCTGTGTGTGGGACTTGTTCTATTAATCCATCTATACAGACCTCCATCAGGTTGCAAACTGAATATATTTTTTTCTGCATCTACCTCTGAAAAAATATTGGGCTTCTAGCTGTGTGTGGGACTTCTTGTATTAGTCCATCTATACTGACCTCCATCAGGTTGCAAACTGAATATATTTTTTTCTGCATCTACCTCTGAAAAAATATTGGGCTTCTAGCTGTGTGTGGGACTTGTTCTATTAATCCATCTATACAGACCTCCATCAGGTTGCAAACTGAATATATTTTTTTCTGCATCTACCTCTGAAAAAATATTGGGCTTCTAGCTGTGTCTGGGACTTGTTGTATTAGTCCATCTATACTGACCTCCATCAGGTTGCAAATTAAAAATAATTTTTATCTGCATCTACAGTACCTCTGAAAAAATATTTGGGCTTCTAGCAGTGTGTGGGACTTGTTCTATTAGTCCATCTACACTGACCTCCATCAGGTTGCAAATTAAAAATAATTTTTATCTGCATCTACCTCTGAAAAAATATTTGGGCTTCTAGCTGTGTGTGGGACTTGTTCTATTACTCCATCTATACTGACCTCCATCAGGTTGCAAACTGAATATATTTTTTTCTGCATCTACCTCTGAAAAAATATTGGGCTTCTAGCTGTGTGTGGGACTTCTTGTATTAGTCCATCTATACTGACCTCCATCAGGTTGCAAACTGAATATATTTTTTTCTGCATCTACCTCTGAAAAAATATTGGGCTTCTAGCTGTGTGTGGGACTTGTTCTATTAATCCATCTATACAGACCTCCATCAGGTTGCAAACTGAATATATTTTTTTCTGCATCTACCTCTGAAAAAATATTGGGCTTCTAGCTGTGTCTGGGACTTGTTGTATTAGTCCATCTATACTGACCTCCATCAGGTTGCAAATTAAAAATAATTTTTATCTGCATCTACAGTACCTCTGAAAAAATATTTGGGCTTCTAGCAGTGTGTGGGACTTGTTCTATTAGTCCATCTACACTGACCTCCATCAGGTTGCAAATTGAATATAATTTTTATCTGCATCTAGCTCTGAAAAAATATTTGGCCTTCTAGCAGTGTGTGGGACTTTCTCTATTAGTCCATCTATACTGACCTCCATCAGGTTGCAAACTGAATATAATTTTTATCTGCATCTAGCTCTGAAAAAATATTTGGCCTTCTAGCAGTGTGTGGGACTTTCTCTATTAGTCCATCTATACTGACCTCCATCAGGTTGCAAATTAAAAATAATTTTTATCTGCATCTACCTCTGAAAAAATATTTGGGCTTCTAGCTGTGTGTGGGACTTGTTCTATTACTCCATCTATACTGACCTCCATCAGGTTGCAAACTGAATATATTTTTTTCTGCATCTACCTCTGAAAAAATATTGGGCTTCTAGCTGTGTGTGGGACTTGTTGTATTAGTCCATCTATACTGACCTCCATCAGGTTGCAAATTAAAAATAATTTTTATCTGCATCTACAGTACCTCTGAAAAAATATTTGGGCTTCTAGCTGTGTGTGGGACTTGTTCTATTAGTCCATCTATACTGACCTCCATCAGGTTGCAAATTGAATATAATTTTTATCTGCATCTAGCTCTGAAAAAATATTTGGCCTTCTAGCAGTGTGTGGGACTTTTTCTATTAGTCCATCTATACTGACCTCCATCAGGTTGCAAATTAAAAATAATTTTTATCTGCATCTAGCTCTGAAAAAATATTTGGCCTTCTAGCAGTGTGTGGGACTTTCTCTATTAGTCCATCTATACTGACCTCCATCAGGTTGCAAATTAAAAATAATTTTTATCTGCATCTACCTCTGAAAAAATATTTGGGCTTCTAGCTGTGTGTGGGACTTGTTCTATTAATCCATCTATACTGACCTCCATCAGGTTGCAAACTGAATATATTTTTTTCTGCATCTACCTCTGAAAAAATATTGGGCTTCTAGCTGTGTGTGGGACTTGTTGTATTAGTCCATCTATACTGACCTCCATCAGGTTGCAAATTAAAAATAATTTTTTGTCTGCATCTAGCTCTGAAAAAATTTTTGGCCTTCTAGCAGTGTGTGGGACTTTCTCTATTAGTCCATCTATACTGACCTCCATCAGGTTGCAAACTGAATATATTTTTTTTCTGCATCTACCTCTGAAAAAATATTGGGCTTGTAGCTGTGTGTGGGACTTGTTCTATTAATCCATCTATACAGACCTCCATCAGGTTGCAAACTGAATAAAAAATTTTTTTGCATCTACCTCTGAAAAAATATTTGGGCTTCTAGCTCTGTGTGGGACTTGTTCTATTAGTCCATCTATACTGACCTCCATCAGGTTGCAAATTGAATATAATTTTTTTCTGCATCTAACCCAGCCAATAGTTTTGGCCTAATACCACAGTTTGGCCACTCAGCTCTGCTCGGTTACCATCCATTGTTTTTTTGTGCAAACAACTCCAGAGTTGTGAATTAGTTAACCACCAAAATGAGTGGAAAAAGGCCTGCTGCTGGTGGAAAGGGGAATAGGCGTGTTGGGAAGGGGAAAAAAGGTTGTGTCCATGGGGTAGGTGTTAAAGCAACAGTAACATCTGCAGAAGAAAGACCATCTTCCAGCCAAACTAAAATGTCTACTTCTTTTAGCGGACAATGTGATAAGATCCCTTTCTTACGGCCACGCCAATCGCTACAAATTCCAGATGAGGCACAAAAACAGCAGGTGCTTCAACGGATATCAAGTGCTTCTTTAAGTGGGCTCTCCTCCACATCAACTTTAACATCACAAATACTCCAGACCTCAAAGGTGTCACCCCAATCGCACTTGCTTCCTCACAGCTCCCAAATCTCCAGCTGCCCGTCTGAGTATGAGGTAGAACAGATGGTTGAGTCTGCAGAGCTGTTTACTCATACTATAGCCTGGGAATCAGAGGTCGACTCCAGCGCTTCTGTGAATCCAGACGAGGAAATGATCTGCACTGATGCCCAGAATCTTTATGAGTCGGATCCAGGACCAGACGCAGAAGGTTCTGACCATAATGTAGACCCTCATTCCCAAACTGTAACTCCTGTTGGTGGAGACAATGAGGAAGACGATGATGAGACTCAAATACCTGATTGGAGCGACAACTTTAGTTTTTTGTCAGGGCAGGAACAGGTTGGCTCTGAGGACGACGGGTGTGATAACGCACAGGGTGATGATGATGAGGTTGGAGATCCCACTTACTGTCAACCCACAGTCAGCCAAGAGATGAGGTCAGCAGAGGAGGTGGAGGAAGATGCTAGTGACGACGAGGTCAGGTTGCGCCTTCCTGGACAGAGACGTAGTACTGGAAGCACGTCAACAACTGCATCCTCAAACACAACTCTGCCTCTCACCACAAGTCGTGGTGGCTCTTCAGGTCGCATGGGTGCTAAGCCTTGCATAGCCTGGGCATTTTTTCAGATCGATAAAGATGACCCAACTCGTGTTATCTGTAACATTTGTCAGCAAAAGCTAAGTAGAGGCCAAAAAATACATAGTTTGAGTACTTCATGCATGAACCGGCACATGGACATGAAGCATAAGTTGAAGTGGGAAGCTCAGTGTGCTACAATGCGGCCTAGCCGGCCGGGCCAACCACCGTCTGCCATATCTTGTGCATCCGCGGCCTCTTCATCCTCTGTGACTGGGGGGACAGCAGTCACACCTGTTTTGGGGCGCAGACCTGCCACCTCTTTACCCGCAACAGCCAGCGTGATTGGCAGGTCATCATTTTCTTTAGAGGTGGTAACACCAGCTGGTGTTGAGCGCTGTCCGACATCGATAGCACCACCTTTGGATGAAGGCAACCTAACATGTCCGCCTGCATCTTCCTCACAGACCGGCAGTTTGCCGGGGACACCCTTATCAACCCCGTCTAAGCACAATAGCCAGCCCTCGGTCCCTCAGATGTGGACAAGTAAAAGACCATTTCCTCCTAGCCATGAGAAAGCTAAGAGGTTGAATTTCACCATCTGCAAGCTCTTGGCTACAGAAATGCTGCCTTTCCGCCTGGTGGACACAGAGGATTTTCGAGACCTTATGTCCGTCGCAGTGCCCCAGTACCAGATGCCCAGTCGGCACTACTTCTCAAAGAAAGGTGTGCCTGCGCTCCACCAGCATGTCGCACACAACATCACCGCTTCTTTGAGAAACTCTGTGTGTGACAGGGTGCATTTCACCACAGACACTTGGACGAGTAGGCATGGACAGGGGCGTTACATGTCGCTGACTGGGCACTGGGTAACTATGGTGACAGCAGGACAAGGGGCTCCTGTCCAAGTCTTGCCGTCCCCACGAGTTGTGCGTCAATCCTCTTTATGTCAAAGTTCCTCCACTGCTTCTGCCTCCTCAACCTCCTCTCGGTCTTCCACCTGCACCCAAAGCCTGTCTGGTCATGCCACAAGCTTTCTAACTGCGCAGAAGGGATCCTGCACACCTCCTTACTATGCTGGCAGTAGGGCTCAACGTCATCAGGCGGTTTTTACATTGAAATGTCTGGGAAATGTGAGTCACACAGCTGAGGAGTTGTGGTCAGCTCTGTAGAACCAATTTCATGAATGGTTGTCTCCACTGGACCTGAAACCAGGGAAGGCCGTGTGCGACAATGCTGCAAACCTGGGTGCGGCCCTTCGCCGGGGCAATGTCACACACGTGCCTTGTATGGCTCACGTGTTGAACCTGGTTGTCCAGCAATTTTTAGCCCACTATCCGAGACTAGATGGCCTTCTGCAGAGGGCACGGTCGCTGTGTGCTCACTTCCGCCGTTCGCATCCCGCAGCTCAGCGACTTACATCTCTACAGAAGTCGTTGGGCCTGCCACTTCACCGGCTAAAATGCGATGTGCCTACCCGGTGGAATTCAACTCTGCACATGTTGCAGCGACTGTGGCAGCACCGACAAGCCCTGGTGCAATACGTTCTGACGTATAGCCTGGGCCAACGAGATCCAGAGGTGGGGCAAATCACGCTGGAGGAGTGGTCTCAGATCAGGGACCTATGCACCCTTCTGCACAGTTTTGAAATGGCGACGAAGATGTTTAGTGCTGACGATGCCATTATCAGCATGACTATTCCGGTGATTTACATGCTGGAGCACATGTTAAACAGAATTCGGAGTCAGGTGGTGGCACAAGAGGAGGTGGAGGAAGTACAGGAGGAGTTGTATGCGGAAGGGCTAACATCTGCAAGGTCCAGACGGTCGGCAGCACCAAGGCGGCAGGCATGTGAGGGTGGGGGAGATGGTTTTACCAGGGTGCATGGTAGCAGCCAAACTAGTGAGGAAGGTGCAGGAGCCCAGGAAGAAGTGGAGGACGAACTGATGGAAGACTCATCAGATGAGGGAGACCTTGATCACATTTCTGTTGTGCGAGGTTGGGGGGAGAGGACAGAGGAAGGAAGCATGATTGTTACCTCGCCACCAACACAACAGGGACTTGGTGCTCCTGGATGCACAACACACATGAGTGCCTTCTTGCTGCACTACCTGCAACATGACTCTCGAATTGTGAGAATTAGAAATAATCCTGACTACTGGGTTGCCACACTGTTAGATCCCCGGTACAAAAGTAAATTTGCAGAAATTATTCCTGCCATAGAAAGGGATGCACGCATGCAGGAGTATCAGCAGAGACTGTTGCAGAATCTTACATGTGCTTTTCCACAAAATACCAGTGGTGCACGTAGTGAATCTCACAGTTCCAACTTGCCAACCGTGGGACCGTCAAGTGTTCAGCACTCAAACCGTAACAGAACCACAGTATCTGCTGGTAACATCAATTTTGCGGAATCATTTCACCACTTTTTTAGCCCATCCTTTGCAAGGCCACAGGAGACAAGAAGTCTGACACATAGTCAACGCCTAGAGACGATGGTACAGGAGTATTTCCAAGTAAACAGTGAAGCCATGACTGTGTCACTGGACCCTTGCTCTTTTTGGGCTTCCAATCTGGATAAATGGCCGGAGCTAGCCACTTACGCCTTGGAGATCTTGTCATGCCCCGCAGCCAGCGTTCTGTCTGAACGTGTGTTCAGCGCTGCTGGTGGTGTGCTGACAGATAAGCGCACGCGGCTCTCCACTGATAATGTAGACAGACTCACGTTCATAAAGATGAACAAATCATGGATCCGAAACGACTTTTCTACCCCTGTGTCATCCTGGGGAGAGTAAAAGCTTGATGAGTGGTTAAAATCACCCTACCAACCGTTTTAAGCTTTCAAATTACTAATCATGCTTATCTGTATCTTGGCTGGAAAATAATTTGGGCTTTGTAGCAGTGTGCAGCACTGATTCTATTAGGCCATCTATAATAAGCTCCACCAGATTTAAAATTACTAATCATGTTTATCTGTATCTTGACTGGAAAATAATTTGGGCTTTGTAGCAGTGTGCAGCACTGATCCTATTAGGCCATCTATACTAAAGCTTCACCAGATTTAAAATTAATAATAATTTTTAGCTGCATCTAGCCCGGAAAATAATTTTGGGGCTCCGAGATGCGCAAGACACATAAGTGCCTTCTTGCTGCACTATCTGCAGCATGACCCTCATATTGTCAGAATTCAAAGTAATCATGACTACTGGGTTGCCACACTCTTAGATCCCCCAAACTTTTCGATCAACCTTTTCATTTTAATAAAGACCAAAAAAATGGTCATTTTTGAAATTATAAGCATTAGCAGGTTGTTAGAAACTGAAATCAAACAGTTTTCAACTCAAAACTTTATTCTAGGTGATGTTACATTTTCACATAGGACCCCTTGTTCGAAAGGAGCTTCTGAACTCTCTCGGCCATTGAATTTGTCAGGTTTTGGATGGTTTCTGCTTCAATTGTTTTGCATGAGGACAGAATACCCTCCCAGAGCTGTTGCTTAGATGTGAACTGCCTCCCGCCATCATAGACACTCCTTTTAATGATGCTCCAAAGGTTCTGAATGGGGTAGAGGTCAGGGGAGCATGGGGGTCACACCATAAGTTTGTCCCCTTTTATGCCCATATCAGCCAGAGATGCAGATGTTTTATGTGCAGCATGAGATGGTGCATTATCATGCAAAAAAATGATCTTGCTGTGAAATACACGGTTCTTCTTCTTGAACCATGGCAGGAAGTGCTGTTTGAGAAAATCCACATACATTATGGAGTTCATCTTTAGCGCCTTCAGGGATCCTAAAGGGGCCGACAATCTCTCTCCCCATGATTCCAGCCCAAAACATTACTCCACCTCCTCCTTGTTGGTGCTGTAGCCGTGTTTGCGTGGGGTGTCCATCAACCAGCCATCCTCCACTCCATCCATCTGGACCATCGAGCGCTGCACGGCACTCATCCGTGAACAAAACAGTTTTGAAATCAGTCTTCATGTAATGTTTGGCCCACTGGAGCCGTTTCTGCTTGTGTGAAGTGGATAGAGGAGGTCGACAGGATGGCGTATGCACAGCTGCAAACCTCTGAAGGACCCTGCATCTTGTTGTTCGGGGGACGTTGGAGGCACCAGCAGCTTCAAAAACTTGTCTGCTGCTATGACAAGGCTTTTTTGCCGCTGCTCTTTCAACCTGACGTAATTGCCTGTAGGAAAGAGTCCTCAATTTGCCCTTATCAGCACGCACACGTGTGTACTGTAAATCAGCTACATACTTCTTGATTGCCAAGACACTTCATCCTGATCATCGCACAATGTTGATTGTAGTCATGCCTTGACCTAAACACTCCACAATTTGTTGCTTCTCAGCAGCCGACACATCCTTTTTCTTTCCCATTTTGGCAGAAAATGTAGGCTGCTTAATAATGTGAGACAGCCTTCTTAAGTAGTCTTGCCTTTCATTGGACACACCTGCCAAACTAATTAGCACAGGTGTCTGCAATTGCTTACAGTGATATAAAGAGCCCTGACACACATCACCATCAATGAGTTTAACTGACAAACAAACAAATTCTTCCCTTATCACTCCTAAACACTTTTTGCATAATAATTTGGAACACAGTGTACATGTGCTTTTCCACAAAACACCAGTGGTTCACGTAGTGAATCTTACAGTTCTAACTTGCCAACCGTGGTCTGTATGGAGTTGTTCAATAAAGGGCCCAAAATTAAGATAACATAGATGGGAGAGGTCTCTATGAATAGGAATTCCTAAGTATTTGATACCCTGTGAGGGCCAGGCAAAGGGAAAGTTGGACTGGATGGAATCCTATATGGATTTGGGGAGGGAGACATCGAGGGCCTCAGACTTCGCTGCATTGATTTTAAAATTTGACCATGTAACAAAGTGATCTATTTCAGCCATAACAGCATGGATGGATATATGTGATTGAGTGATATATACTAGGACATCATCAGCAAATAGAGAGCACTTGTACTCGGTGCCTCCCACCTCAATCCACCTAATATTGGGGTTATGGCGAATTGATGAGAGCAGGTGCTCCGTCACTAGGATGTATAAGAGAGGGGACAGAGAACATCCCTGCCTTGTCCCATTAGTGATTGTGAAAGGTGATGAAAATGTTCTGACGCGCCCCCTGGGCCTTGGGACACCCGGAGCCGGACCCTTTTTGGTGGATGCTGGTGGTTGTAGTCTCCGTGGAGGCGACCCGGTTCCGTGGCTCAGGGCGGTCAAACCAGTGGCGGAACTATTTATGTGGTTTTGATGTTTAAATGTCCGACTACGCCACCCGTGGATTGCGGTCAGAGTGAACCGCCGCTCCAGGGCAGACCGCTGAGGCTGGTGTTGTGGGTGCAGCAGAGCGTAGCATAACTCCCCACGGGAGGAGTATAGCCTCAGGGCAGTGTATGCGGAGGATGGGGGTGATGGTGCAGGGCAGCAGCAGTAACGACACGGAGTCAGTGATGCAGTCCAGGGCCTTTACTCACAGTTCTTATTATCCAGACCACGTCTGCAGGTAACGGCTGCCCACGTCGTACTGTGCTCACCAGGTGAGGGGCTCAGACAACTCCCAGATAACTTTGGAGCGCTTCACAGGACCCCCTTTGTGTGTCCTTTGTCTGGCCTTTCTTACCAACCCTTCTGTCCGGCTGTCTCGGGCCTCCTCTTGGTAAACTTGGCGCCAGTTTCCCTGACCCTATGTGGTGCCTTCCTAGCGGGTGTAGCGAGGGGCTGCACCACATACAATGTCACAGCCTCCTGTTTCTAGCTGAGGGTCGTTTCCTGCCTCCACTAGTTTCGGGGACCGGTCTCCCCCTTTGGCCTGACCCCTCCACGCAGGTGGATTCGGGCGTGCGGTGGCGACTCGCCCGTCCGCACCCCTGGGATCCCTTCGTTCCTGGAGCCTTCTCCGCTCCTCTTCCTTCCTTCTCCCTCTTCCAGGCCTGGGCCTCTGTTACTAGGCCCGCCTCCGGAGCAGAGCTCATGCAGAGCCCCTGCTCCCTGCCACTTCTGCTCAGACTTCTCTGCACTGAACTAAGATGGTGCCCACCTTTTATACTCCCTTCTCAATGCACCCAGGAACTGCTTCCTCCCTGCTCCTGCACTACAGGGTTCCCCTTCCTCAGTGTTCCCTCCCCCCACTCCAGCCAGGGACAGGGACTGTCGTGCCCATCTCAGGGGCATATTGGTCGCCCTGCCCCACGGCAATGTGGTGTAATGCATGCAGGTGTCGGGTCCTGATCCACACTACATCCTTACCTGAGAGTGAGATATCACACCTCTGGGTGAGGTGCAATACCTCTGTAGCAACCGAGCCCTCAGGGTGCTACAGTTCCATTTATCTTCAGCCTAGGTGACGTATTGTGATACAGGACCGTGATTTTGGCTATAAAAGGGTCCCCTAGACCCCTACCCCAAGCTTTTTAAGAGAATCATATATGGCGTGCCAGGAGACTCTATGGAATGGTTTCTCAGCATCCAACGAGAGTATCTAATTACAAATTTTTAACTGTATCTAGCCCAGGAAATACTTTGTGCCTAGTAGCAGTGTCTGCTAGTCAGCGGATTATCCCGGCTGTTAAGCAAGCTACACCACCTGTAGTTTGGACACTTAATTTTTTCAAAGGAAATGCTTCTGGACCACGGGATACTCAGTGAAGAGCATCAGGAGGCACCCCAAGGCATAGGGGCTGGGACTGGCAGTAGGATGCCTTGCGGTGGACAGCCGAGCTCGATCCTTATAAAAGCTTTTCAACTGCAGCAGCTTTAGTGGACGCTACTGGAGCTGGAATTACGCGGCTGCTGGCATGAGACTTGCCCTCCAATAGATCCTTGTAAATTGATTTAAAGTGTATTCATTCAAATTAGAGAGACAATTTAAATTAAAAAGCTTAGAGCTGCCTCCACCACAGGGGGGCTCGCTCGACCCACCAGCGGACAGGCACCAGTATTGGGAGAGGGGGGCTGGCCGTCAGGGTTCACCGCGGCTCTGGCACAAACCCGGCGACGCGGAGGTGGCACGGGCAGGAGCGGACTGAACGTGTCGGCTTCTCACTTTTTGGATTTTAGAAGGGCATGACATGCCTATATCTGTGTCTCCCCCTCCTTTTACTCCTCCACCTCTTTTCTTTTCGCATGACTATATGTACTTGTCACTTTTCCATGTGTTAGTTGTGTCTTCTGAGCAGTTTGTCAGCTTTTGGACACCTTTGAAGGTGTTTTCTATGTGTTTCTATGTGTTTTTGTTTGCCTGCCATTGGTTTTAACGGTGTTCGAAGGTGTTCGACGAACAGTTCGACGAACAGTTCGGCGAACACACGGGTGTTCGACGAACCGAACCGAACTCGAACACTACGGGGGTGGCTCAACACTACTCTCCACTCGCCTTCGGCCTACTCGGGCCCTCACTAGGCTACTCACACTAACGGCAGCTTGCCGCGCTTCACCGATCTTATGGTGCCGGCACACCTAAAGCTCACTATTCTGAGCTACAACTGAGTCTGGACTGTGCTCCACTGCAGACTGACCTCTCTCAGGATTCTGTTACTGCAGAAACTCTCTCAACAGACTGACTGAGCTCGACTCTGTATTCAGATGTGTACTAGCTGAATTCTCCAGAGGAACTGAACTGCATGGCTCCACCTTCCCTATTTATATCCCTAACGGGCTCCCCCTACTGGTCTGAGGTGGAAGGTGGAGATGTGTGAATGTTTATGGGGGCCTCTTGTGGAGGAATCCATCAATGCACTCTTCTAGGATCTGTGATACCAAGCGCAGCTGGGCGTCACAGGTTCACTGGGTATGAATACTTTTTCAAGGCACTGTATATCGGTGACCAGATGTTTTGGGTGACACACAGAATAGCATTGTGGGGTGCATTTGGTTCTCCAGGTCACAGGTTGTGTTCATCTCATTTAAAAAGAAGATAATCATTAGATGATACTAGTCGGTAGAAAGGAACTAGTTGGTAATTGGCAACACATCAACACATTTATTATGTCATTAATTGCAGTGGAGGAGTGTGGTTTGGGATGTAAACCCCTATAAAAAAACTTTGTGTCAGATCAGGCAAATTACAATATATTTGTCATTCGCATCAGTGATTTCTATGAATGGATGAGATTGCTTAACCAAGACTGTGGCGACTGTGGTGCCTCTGGCTAATGATCAATGTGAAATGATATGACCACCCAAATCAGTGTTTTCTTAGTAGAAGGAGACTGTCCCTAGATATGGGTGTCTCTTAGAGACCTATTAAATTGACAACTTGGCTTTGCAGATACAGTTGAAACCAGAAGTTTCCATACAGTACACTATATAAAAAGACACATCTGCATGTTTTTCTCAATATCTGACATGAAATCAGAATAAACGTTTCCCGTTTTAGATCAATTAGGATTACCAAAATTTTTAATATTTGCCAAATGTCAGAATAATGAGAGAGAGAGAATGTTTAAAGGCATTTTTATTACTTACTACAAAGTCAAAAGTTTACATATACTAAGATTACAATGCCTTTAAACAATTCTGGATTGCCCATATGATGATGTCATGTGTTTGGAAGATTCTGATTTTTTTGGCAACATCTGAGTTAATCAGAGACACGCCTGTGTCTTCTTTTCTCATGATGCCATTTATTTTGTGAAGTGCACCAGTCCCTCCTGCAGCAAAACAACCCTACAACATGATGCTGCCACCCTGATGTTTTACAGTTGGGATGGTGTTCTTATTTAGAAGATGTGTATAAGGCTGCGTGCACACGATGCGTTTTTCATGCGTTTATGCTGCGGAATTTCCGCAGCGGAAACGCATCAAAAACGCATGGTAATCCGCACCCCATGGTCCCCAATGGCATTCCGCAATGTCAATGCACATGCTGCGGATTTTTCCGCAGCGTTTCTGCAGCGCAAATAAATCCGCAGCATGTTCATTAATTTTGCGGAAGCGCAGCCATTGACTTGCATTGAGACGCATAATATCCCCGTCTGTACATTTGTACAAGCGGATAACATGCGTTTCAATGTGCGGATGGTACCGAGTTCTGGAGGAGAGAAGGCTCTCATCCAGACCTGGGTACCATTGTACCTGTAAAAAAAAGAATAAAATAAAAAATAAAGTTTATACTCACCTGTCCGGCGGCTTCTCTCTACATGCCGGCAGCGCTTCTCCTTCCAGGACCTGAGATGGCGTCGCGGTCATGTGACCGCAGGCTGTCTCGCGATGTGCCGGCAACCCGGAAGAAGCCAGGACGAGCGCGGCAGCACACGCGGCGGGGGATCGGTGGTAAGTATAGCTTTATTTTTTTTATTTTTTAAGGTCACACTGTATAAATCCATGCCGTTTGCATGGATTTATACAGTGTGACCTAGTTGTCAAGCACTTTCCAAGTGATGCTATCGCCTGGAAAGTGCTTGTCAGTCCGCATGCGGAAACACATGCGTTAACGCATGTGGGTACGCATGTGCATCCGCATGTATTCCGCATGTATTCTGCAGGAAAAACGCATGCACAATTTGCATGCGTTTTTTCTGCAGGGAGATGCAGAAATGCTGCAGAAATTTTCTGCTTCATTTCTGCATCGTGGGCACATAGCCTAACAGTTTACACTTTCAACATGTCAAAAAATTGTGATCACCTAGGTCTGCTGCCTCTTGAATCTGATGAAGGAGAACAGCAGTAACCATTTCATAACAAAACGCCTGGGTCAGTCCGTTCTGTATATTGCCCTGGATTGTGTTTTTAAAGGTGCCATTTGTATGGCACCGGTAATTCCACTAGTGGAGAACCAAAATGCTGCAAAGGTCACTGATATAAAAATGTTACATTCTGGTCTGAAACTGCCCCAACTGCAACCTCTTTCATCAGGCGTCACCACTCTTACACTGTGGATGGCACTGTTGATGCAAGTGTGGTGCATGCATCCAAGCATATTAGTGAGGCTGGGGCTGGTGGTGATGTCCAGCTGAAGAGTCTGTGGACCCGGTTCATCAAAGCTAAGCTAAGTGGCTAGCGCCAAGAGTGTTTGTGAGAGCCCTTTTAAAAGATGCAAAAACTCCATGAACCGTCCCCTGTAACAACTTTTTCTAACTTTGGAAAACCAGAATTGGTTACCTCCATATAATAAAATGTTGGATTCACAGTTTCACTGCCAGTCAAGAGCTCATGTACTATGGTATCTAATTAATACTTTTGAGATATGCTCTGGCATTTTTAAACAGGAGCTGAAAAGGAGCTTACTGTTTTCATATTTTAGCAAAAAATTTTTTTTATAAAACTACTTTAATCATGCCTTAGACTAAGTCCATTGCCCACAGCCCTGCTCACTGCAGATATACTCCTCAGCCCCTCAGCTTCCTACCTCTTCTCCTTGCCCACAGCCCTGATCACAGCAGCTGTCCTCCTCAGCCCCTCAGCTTCCTACCTCTTCTCCTTGCCCACACCCCGGCTCACCGCAGCTGTCCTCCTCAGCCCCTCAGCTTCCTACCTCTTCGCCTTGCCCACACCCCTGCTCACCGCAGCTGTCCTCCTCAGCCCCTCAGCTACCTACCTCTTCTCCTTGCCCACACCCCTGCTCACCGCAGCTGTCCTCCTCAGCCCCTCAGCTACCTACCTCTTCTCCTTGCCCACACCCCTGCTCACCGCAGCTGTCCTCCTCAGCCCCACAGCTTCCGATTCCTTCCCCTTGCCCACAGACCTGCTCACCGCAGCTGTCCTCCTCAGCCCCTCAGCTTCCTACCTCTTCTCCTTGCCCACAGCCCTGCTCACCGCAGCTGTCCTCCTCAGCCCCTCTGCTTCCTATTCCTTCCCCTTGCCCACAGACCTGCTCACCGCAGCTGTCCTCCTCAGCCCCTCAGCTTCCTACCTCTTCTCCTTGCCCACACCCCTGCTCACCGCAACTGTCCTCCTCAGCCCCTCAGCTTCCTACCTCTTCTCCTTGCCCAAAGCCATGCTCACCGCAGCTGTCCTCCTCAGCCCCTCAGCTTCCTACCTCTTCTCCTTGCCCACAGCCCTGCTCACCGCAGCTGTCCTCCTCAGCCCCTCAGCTTCCTATTCCTTCCCCTTGCCCACAGACCTGCTCACCGCAGCTGTCCTCCTCAGCCCCTCAGCTTCCTATTCCTTCCCCTTGCCCACAGACCTGCTCACCGCAGCTGTCCTCCTCAGCCCCTCAGCTTCCTACCTCTTCTCCTTGCCCACAGCCCTGCTCACCGCAGCTGTCCTCCTCAGCCCCTCAGCTTCCTACCTCTTCTCCTTGCCCACACCCCTGCTCACCGCAACTGTCCTCCTCAGCCCCTCAGCTTCCTACCTCTTCTCCTTGCCCACAGCCATGCTCACCGCAGCTGTCCTCCTCAGCTCCTCAGCTTCCTACCTCTTCTCTTTGCCCACAGCCCTGCTCACCGCAGCTGTCCTCCTCAGCCCCTCAGCTTCCTACCTCTTCTACTTGCCCACACCCCTGCTCATAGCAACTGTCCTCCTCAGCCCCTCAGCTTCCTACCTCTTCTCCTTGCCCACAGCCCTGGTCACCGCAGTTGTCCTCCTCAGCCCCTCAGCTTCCTACCTCTTTGCCTTGCCAACACCCCTGCTCACCGCAGCTGTCCTCCTCAGCCCCTCAGCTGCCTACCTCTTCGCCTTGCCAACACCCCTGCTCACCGCAGCTGTCCTCCTCAGCCCCTCAGCTTCCTACCTCTTCTCCTTGCCCACACCCCTGCTCACCGCAGCTGTCCTCCTCAGCCCCTCAGCTTCCTACCTCTTCTCCTTGCCCACACCCCTGCTCACCGCAGCTGTCCTCCTCAGCCCCTCAGCTACCTACCTCTTCTCCTTGCCCACACCCCTGCTCACCGCAGCTGTCCTCCTCAGCCCCTCAGCTTCCTACTCCTTCCCCTTGCCCACAGCCCTGCTCACCGCAGCTGTCTTCCTCAGCCCCTCAGCTTCCTACCTCTTCTCCTTGCCCACAGCCCTGCTCACCGCAGCTGTCCTCCTCAGCCCCTCAGCTACCTACCTCTTCTCCTTGCCCACACCCCTGCTCACCGCAGCTGTACTCCTCAGCCCCACAGCTTCTGATTCCTTCCCCTTGCCCACAGACCTGCTCACCGCAGCTGTCCTCCTCAGCCCCTCAGCTTCCTACCTCTTCTCCTTGCCCACAGCCCTGCTCACCGCAGCTGTCCTCCTCAGCCCCTCTGCTTCCTATTCCTTCCCCTTGCCCACAGACCTGCTCACCGCAGCTGTCCTCCTCAGCCCCTCAGCTTCCTACCTCTTCTCCTTGCCCACACCCCTGCTCACCGCAACTGTCCTCCTCAGCCCCTCAGCTTCCTACCTCTTCTCCTTGCCCAAAGCCATGCTCACCGCAGCTGTCCTCCTCAGCCCCTCAGCTTCCTACCTCTTCTCCTTGCCCACAGACCTGCTCACCGCAGCTGTCCTCCTCAGCCCCTCAGCTTCCTATTCCTTCCCCTTGCCCACAGACCTGCTCACCGCAGCTGTCCTCCTCAGCCCCTCAGCTTCCTACCTCTTCTCCTTGCCCACAGCCCTGCTCACCGCAGCTGTCCTCCTCAGCCCCTCAGCTTCCTATTCCTTCCCCTTGCCCACAGACCTGCTCACCGCAGCTGTCCTCCTCAGCCCCTCAGCTTCCTATTCCTTCCCCTTGCCCACAGACCTGCTCACCGCAGCTGTCCTCCTCAGCCCCTCAGCTTCCTACCTCTTCTCCTTGCCCACAGCCCTGCTCACCGCAGCTGTCCTCCTCAGCCCCTCTGCTTCCTATTCCTTCCCCTTGCCCACAGACCTGCTCACCGCAGCTGTCCTCCTCAGCCCCTCAGCTTCCTACCTCTTCTCCTTGCCCACACCCCTGCTCACCGCAACTGTCCTCCTCAGCCCCTCAGCTTCCTACCTCTTCTCCTTGCCCAAAGCCATGCTCACCGCAGCTGTCCTCCTCAGCCCCTCAGCTTCCTACCTCTTCTCCTTGCCCACAGCCCTGCTCACCGCAGCTGTCCTCCTCAGCCCCTCAGCTTCCTATTCCTTCCCCTTGCCCACAGACCTGCTCACCGCAGCTGTCCTCCTCAGCCCCTCAGCTTCCTATTCCTTCCCCTTGCCCACAGACCTGCTCACCGCAGCTGTCCTCCTCAGCCCCTCAGCTTCCTACCTCTTCTCCTTGCCCACAGCCCTGCTCACCGCAGCTGTCCTCCTCAGCCCCTCAGCTTCCTACCTCTTCTCCTTGCCCACACCCCTGCTCACCGCAACTGTCCTCCTCAGCCCCTCAGCTTCCTACCTCTTCTCCTTGCCCACAGCCATGCTCACCGCAGCTGTCCTCCTCAGCTCCTCAGCTTCCTACCTCTTCTCTTTGCCCACAGCCCTGCTCACCGCAGCTGTCCTCCTCAGCCCCTCAGCTTCCTACCTCTTCTACTTGCCCACACCCCTGCTCATAGCAACTGTCCTCCTCAGCCCCTCAGCTTCCTACCTCTTCTCCTTGCCCACAGCCCTGGTCACCGCAGTTGTCCTCCTCAGCCCCTCAGCTTCCTACCTCTTTGCCTTGCCAACACCCCTGCTCACCGCAGCTGTCCTCCTCAGCCCCTCAGCTGCCTACCTCTTCGCCTTGCCAACACCCCTGCTCGCCGCAGCTGTCCTCCTCAGCCCCTCAGCTTCCTACCTCTTCTCCTTGCCCACACCCCTGCTCACCGCAGCTGTCCTCCTCAGCCCCTCAGCTTCCTACCTCTTCTCCTTGCCCACACCCCTGCTCACCGCAGCTGTCCTCCTCAGCCCCTCAGCTACCTACCTCTTCTCCTTGCCCACACCCCTGCTCACCGCAGCTGTCCTCCTCAGCCCCTCAGCTTCCTACTCCTTCCCCTTGCCCACAGCCCTGCTCACCGCAGCTGTCTTCCTCAGCCCCTCAGCTTCCTACCTCTTCTCCTTGCCCACAGCCCTGCTCACCGCAGCTGTCCTCCTCAGCCCCTCAGCTACCTACCTCTTCTCCTTGCCCACACCCCTGCTCACCGCAGCTGTACTCCTCAGCCCCACAGCTTCTGATTCCTTCCCCTTGCCCACAGACCTGCTCACCGCAGCTGTCCTCCTCAGCCCCTCAGCTTCCTACCTCTTCTCCTTGCCCACAGCCCTGCTCACCGCAGCTGTCCTCCTCAGCCCCTCTGCTTCCTATTCCTTCCCCTTGCCCACAGACCTGCTCACCGCAGCTGTCCTCCTCAGCCCCTCAGCTTTCTACCTCTTCTCCTTGCCCACACCCCTGCTCACCGCAACTGTCCTCCTCAGCCCCTCAGCTTCCTACCTCTTCTCCTTGCCCAAAGCCATGCTCACCGCAGCTGTCCTCCTCAGCCCCTCAGCTTCCTACCTCTTCTCCTTGCCCACAGACCTGCTCACCGCAGCTGTCCTCCTCAGCCCCTCAGCTTCCTATTCCTTCCCCTTGCCCACAGACCTGCTCACCGCAGCTGTCCTCCTCAGCCCCTCAGCTTCCTACCTCTTCTCCTTGCCCACAGCCCTGCTCACCGCAGCTGTCCTCCTCAGCCCCTCAGCTTCCTACCTCTTCTCCTTGCCCACACCCCTGCTCACCGCAACTGTCCTCCTCAGCCCCTCAGCTTCCTACCTCTTCTCCTTGCCCACAGCCATGCTCACCGCAGCTGTCCTCCTCAGCTCCTCAGCTTCCTACCTCTTCTCTTTGCCCACAGCCCTGCTCACCGCAGCTGTCCTCCTCAGCCCCTCAGCTTCCTACCTCTTCTACTTGCCCACACCCCTGCTCATAGCAACTGTCCTCCTCAGCCCCTCAGCTTCCTACCTCTTCTCCTTGCCCACAGCCCTGGTCACCGCAGTTGTCCTCCTCAGCCCCTCAGCTTCCTACCTCTTTGCCTTGCCAACACCCCTGCTCACCGCAGCTGTCCTCCTCAGCCCCTCAGCTGCCTACCTCTTCGCCTTGCCAACACCCCTGCTCACCGCAGCTGTCCTCCTCAGCCCCTCAGCTTCCTACTTCTTCCCCTTGCCCAAAGCCCTGCTCACCGCAGCTGTCTTCCTCAGCCCCTCAGCTTCCTACCTCTTCTCCTTGCCCACAGCCCTGCTCACCGTAGCTGTCCTCCTCAGCCCCTCAGCTTCCTACCTCTTCTCCTTGCCCACACCCCTGCTCACCGCAGCTGTCCTCCTCAGCCCCTCAGCTTCCTACCTCTTCTCCTTGCCCACACCCCTGCTCACCGCAGCTGTCCTCCTCAGCCCCTCAGCTACCTACCTCTTCTCCTTGCCCACACCCCTGCTCACCGCAGCTGTCCTCCTCAGCCCCTCAGCTTCCTACTCCTTCCCCTTGCCCACAGCCCTGCTCACCGCAGCTGTCTTCCTCAGCCCCTCAGCTTCCTACCTCTTCTCCTTGCCCACAGCCCTGCTCACCGTAGCTGTTCTCCTCAGCCCCTCAGCTTCCTACCTCTTCTCCTTGCCCACACCACTGCTCACCGCAGCTGTCCTCCTCAGCCCTTCAGCTTCCTACCCCTTCCCCTTGACAACAGCCCTGCTCACCGCAGCTGTCCTCCTCAGCCCCTCAGCTTCCTACCTCTTCTCCTTGCCCACAGCCCTGCTCACCGCAGCTGTCCTCCTCAGCCCCTCAGCTTCCTACCTCTTCTCCTTGCCCACACCCCTGCTCACCGCAACTGTCCTCCTCAGCCCCTCAGCTTCCGACCTCTTCTCCTTGCCCACAGCCCTGCTCACCGCAGCTGTCCTCCTCAGCCCCTCAGCTTCCTACCTCTTCTCCTTGCCCACACCCCTGCTCACCGCAGCTGTCCTCCTCAGCCCCTCAGCTTCCTACCTCTTCTCTTTGCCCACTGCCCAGCTCATCGCAGCTGTCCTCCTCAGCCCCTCAGCTTCCTACCTCTTCTACTTGCCCACAGCCCAGCTCACCGCAGCTGTCCTCCTCAGCCCCTCAGCTTCCTACCTCTTCTCCTTGCCCACAGCCCTGCTCACTGCAGCTGTCCTCCTCAGCCCCTCATCTTCCTACCTCTTCGCCTTGCCAACACCCCTGCTCACCGCAGCTGTCCTCCTCAGCCACTCAGCTTCCTACCTCTTCTCCTTACCCACACCCCTGCTCACAGCAGCTATCCTCCTCAGCCCCTCAGCTTTCTACCTCTCAGCCTATAGCCTCTCTGTGCAGCTCCTCTGTCCCATCCTCCCTCAGCTGCTCTCTGACTGCTGTCTGACAGCAGCATCCCCTCAGTCCCCTTGTGCTCTAGAAGTACTCAGCTCAAGTGCCCTCTCTCCTTGTGTCACTTTCCTCTACTTTTCTCATAGCCACACCAAGTGCCAAGCAGCCCAGAATCAGCCTGACGACAGCTATTGGGCTAAGTATCGCACTATTAGGCTGCATGCCCACTATGCGTTTTTCAAGCGTTTTTGCTGCGGAATTTCTGCAGCGAAAATGCTTAAAAAACGCTTGATAATACGTGCTCCATGGTCCCCAATGACAAACCTCATGTGCTGTGCACATGCTGCGGAGATTATCATTGCGGAAAAATACGCATCAATTGTTGCCATTGACTTGCATTGAAACGCATAATATCCGTGTCAGTACATTTGTATACACGGATATTATGCGTTTCTATGTGCAGATGGTACCCGGGTGTGGATGAGAGGAGACTCATCCAGACCCAGGTACCATAGTACCTGTTAAAAAAGAATTTCAAATAAAAAATAAAGATTATACTTACCTTCCGATGTCCTCCCGGGGTTTTCTCCCCTCCGTCTGGTCTTCTCTATGGGTCTCGGTGTTGTGAAGGACCTGCCATGATGTCATTGAGTCATGTGACCTGTCACATGACTCAATGACGTCACCGCAGGTCCTTCACACCACCGTGAGCCGCCCAAGACACCAGACCCATCGGAGAGAACATCGGGAGGACATCGGAAGGTGAGTATAAAATTATTTTTTTATTTTTTACCATTCTTATTCTTTTTTTAACTAACTTGTTCACACTATATAAAATCCATGCCGGTTGCATGGATTTATATAGTGGGACCAAGTTGTCAAGAACTTTTCCAAGTGATGCTAAAATCGCTTGGAAAAGCGCTTGATAACCCGCATGCAGAAATGCTGCAAAAAAACGCTCGACAAACGCTTCTACCTGGCTGGAAAAACACATGAAAAAACCGCATTCGTTTTTCCTGCAGGGAGAAGCGTAAAAAATCTGCAGCATTTCTGCATCGTGGGCACATAGCCTCATAAACCCCTTGATTGCTGTAGGGATAGTAGGTGATAAGCGGGTGGTTTGTAATTAATGTTTGTATGCTTTTAGGCAAGTGGGTGGGAAGTATAATTAGGTTATTGGTGGGGTTAATTGTATATCCGTATTGTGTGCTATTGTTAATATTATTGTGTACTGTGGAAATTGGTAGTATATTAACTGTAGACTTGTGTGTAATAAATGTATTTTATTGATACACGGTTTCGTCTCAGTTAGTCGCCGTTAGTATCACATATAGCAAAGGAATCAGAGTAGTAACAGGTGAGGTATTAGCCGGATACCGATTATTAATAGTCAAGCCTGACATTAATAATTAATATACGGAACACCACCCTGTAACATAAGGGCAGATATTATGGCGCCTATACTTACATGCAGCTCATAGGTGGATCTGCCGGCTCTGCCATCCTCAGGGTCTTAATGAAATGTACTTTTTAAGACTGCGGCTCTCATTTTACACTTACATCTGGAGGATGTGCAAGTCCACTAGCTGTAAGCTCTTGTGTTCTCCATAGGACAAATTTTCCCTATTTAGAAAAAAAAAAAAAAATCCGGCCTCCTGCCACCCCTTAATAGCCGGCCATCTCTCACCTTTTTCCCCACTCCTATGACAACACTGTCATAAGTATGAGGAAATCCAACTGCCGGTAATGGTAGATTTATCATAGGCAAGTGCAAGATGTTATTAAAAAAAAAAATCCAACCTCCTCCACCCCTTCATAGCCGGCCATCACGCACCTCAGTATTTCATCATTGCCCAAGACAGCACCAAAAATTGGAGCTAAAATGAGCAGGAGGAAATCCTATTACCGGTCAGTGAAAAATATTTGGCACATGCCTATGATTGGAATAAAGCGCAGATATTAGTAACATTGTAACGTAGGTTGAAGAAAGACCTCGGTCCATCAAGTTCAACTTTCCTCCCCCAATTGTACTCCGTACACTAACACTACACTAACTTACTAACTAACTGGCACTAGACCTCACAAATGTATTATTATTATTATTATTATTACCATTTTTATCATTGCTGCACTATAACAATTAAGAATGTACCCGTTTATCATTTAATTTTTAAATTAGTTTTATATTTTGTATTACTCTTGTGATTCTAATAATGGTATTACTAGAATCCCTATGCCTAAATCTGTTGATCCAGAAGAAGGCAAAAACCCCAGGACACCTAACGCCAATTTGCATCACGGGGAAAAATTCCTTATTGACCCCGAGAAAAGGCGATCAGTCCTAGAACCCTGGATCAAACCTAATTATGTTATTACTAGTTATATATTTAATATTACACTACTTATTGTACCACTGCAGTTATTAATTAATTTGTTTTTATTTTTATAAATGTGACTATTTGATATTGTTACTATTATTAACATCCTGCTATCTTATTACAGTATTATTCTAACTTTCCTATCACTACTAATACTACCCTATGCCTACATTGTTGATCCAGAAGAAGGCAAAAACCCCAGGACACCTTCAGCCAATTTGTGTCACTGGGGAAAAATTCCTTCTTGACCCCGAAAATAGGCGATCAGTCCTGGAACCCTGGATCAAACCTAATTATGATTCTAATTATGTAATTACCGTACTATTACCGTACTACATGTACTACTATAGGTGTAACATTTTGTCTAATTTAACTGTAACCCTGAATGTTATGTGTATCGAGGAAATCATCCAGCCCTTTTTTGAAAGCTGTTATAGTGTCTGCCATCACTACCTCTTGTGGTCGGCATTCCACAGTCCCACTGCTCTGACTGTAAAAAACCCTTTCCTGTTTAGGTGCCTTAAAAAATGGAAATATTCAAATTACACGTTTAACCCACTTCATTATGTTGTTATTTACAGATACAACTAAAAACTCTTACATTTTTCTTATATTAAAAAGCTTTGCAGGTTTTTTTGTTTTGTTTAACTATATAGATGTTCCATGAGAAGGCTCAATGGCTTCTGGAATGGGTACCCCTGGCATGGACTGGAATGACATTGGCATGGGTGTCTTCACGGGACTTTGATGAAATAGTCCTCCATTCTTACCCCCAGCTCATAGGTGGATCTGCCGGCTCTGCCATCCTCAGGGTCTTAACAAAATGTACTTTTTAGGACTGTGGCTCTCATTTTACACTTACATCTGGAGGATGTGCAAGTCCACTAGCTGTAAGCTCTTGTGTTCTCCATAGGACAAATTTTCCCTATTAAAAAAAAAAAAAAAAAATCCGGCCTCCTGCCACCCCTTAATAGCCGGCCATCTCTCACCTTTTCCCCACTCCTATGACAACACTGTCATAAGTATGAGGAAATCCAACTGCCGGTAATGGTAGATTTATCATAGGCAAGTGCAAGATGTTGTTAAAAAAAAAAATCCGGCCTCCTGCCACCCCTTAATAGCCGGCCATCACGCACCTCAGTATTTCATCATTGCCCAAGACAGCACCAAAAAATGCAGCTAAAATGAGCAGGAGGAAATCCTATTACCGGTCAGTGAAAAATGTTTGGCACATGCCTATGATTGGAATAAAGCGCAGATATTAGTAACATTGTAACGTAGGTTGAAGAAAGACCTCGGTCTATCAAGTTCAACTTTCCTCCCCCAATTGTACTCCGTACACTAACACTACACTAACTTACTAACTAACTGGCACTAGGCCTCACAAATGTATTATTATTATTATTATTATTATTATTATTACCATTTTTATCATTGCTGCACTATAACAATTAAGAATGTACCCATTTATAATTTCATTTTTTAAATTAATTTTATATTTTGTATTACTCTTGTGATTCTAATAATGGTATTACTAGAATCCCTATGCCTAAATCTGTTGATCCAGAAGAAGGCAAAAACCCCAGGACACATTCAGCCAATTTGCATCACAGGGAAAAATTCCTTCTTGACCCCGAGAAAAGGCGATCAGTCCTAGAACCCTGGATCAAACCTAATTATGTTATTACTAGTTATATATTTAATATTACACTACTTATTGTACTACTGCAGTTATTAATTAATTTGTTTTTATTTTTATAAATGTGACTATTTGATATCGTTACTATTATTAACATCCTGCTATCTTATTACAGTATTATTCTAACTTTCCTATCACTACTAATACTACCCTATGCCTACATTGTTGATCCAGAAGAAGGCAAAAACCCCAGGACACCTTCAGCCAATTTGTGTCACAGGGGAAAAATCCCTTCTTGACCCCGAAAATAGGCGATCAGTCCTGGAACCCTGGATCAAACCTAATTATGATTCTAATTATGTAATTACTATTATGGTATTAAATGTACTTCTATAGGTGTAACATTTTGTCTAATTTAACTGTAACCCTCAATGTTATGTGTATCGAGGAAATCATCCAGCCCCTTTTTTGAAAGCTGTTATAGTGTCTGCCATCACTACCTCTTGTGGTAGGGAATTCCACAGTCTGACTGCTCTGACTGTAAAGAACCCTTTCCTGTTTAGGTACCTTAAAAAATGGGAATATTCAAAATACACTTTTAACCCACTTCATTCTGTTGTTATTTACAGATGTAAGAAAAATGTAAGAGGTTTTAGTTGCATTAAAAAGCTTTGCAGGTTTTTTTGCTTTGTTTAACTATATAGATGTTCCATGAGAAGGCTCAATGGCTTCTGGAATGGGTACCCCTGTCATGGACTGGAATGACATTGGCATGGGTGTCTTCACAGGACTTTGATGAAATAGTCCTCCATTCTTACCCCCAGTTCATAGGTGGATCTGCCGGCTCTGCCATCCTCAGGGTCTTAACAAAATGTACTTTTTAGGACTGCGGCTCTCATTTTACACTTACATCTGGAGGATGTGCAAGTCCACTAGCTGTAAGCTCTTGTGTTCTCCATAGGCCAAATTTTCCCTATTTAAAAAAAAAAAAAAAAAAAAAAAAAATCCGGCCTCCTGCCACCCCTTAATAGCCGGCCATCTCTCACCTTTTTCCCCACTCCTATGACAACACTGTCATAAGTATGAGGAAATCCAACTGCCGGTAATGGTAGATTTATCATAGGCAAGTGCAAGATGTTATTAAAAAAAAAAAAATCCGGCCTCCTGCCACCCCTTAATAGCCGGCCATCACGCACCTCAGTATTTCATCATTGCCCAAGACAGCACCAAAAAATGCAGCTAAAATGAGCAGGAGGAAATCCTATTACCGGTCAGTGAAAAATGTTTGGCACATGCCTATGATTGGAATAAAGCGCAGATATTATGGCGCTTATTCTTACCGCCAGCCCATAGGTGGATCTGCTGGCTCCGTCATTCTCTGTGTCTTCATTCGGGGTCCCTCGACGTCTCCATGGTCACCTTCATTCTTGCAGCGTTTGTTCCAGTGATGTCCAGTCTTCTGATTTTCAGTCTTCCGGAGGCTCAGGTGGGCCGCTCGCTCTGATGACTATAGAGCTGGGGTCTGCTCAAGGGTTTCCAAGTTGACAAATGAAAATCCCTCAAACAATGCCTGGTCCTTTGTTGATATAGGTGCTGTGGCCTCTGCTGCTTCTAGTTTCTCCAGATGGAATGGTTTATGACGACGGGGAGGCTCAGATGGCTATAAAGGAAAAAAGGAATTATAACATTAAAATTATGACTTTATATCAGAGTCTCCGTTAAAAACAAGTTGTGTTGATTGAAAACTAGTAAAAGAATAGACACAAAGATTTTAATACTAAGAAACCATATCTGCTCATATACTTACTGCAGGGACGTATGGTGGAGGCAGTTTCAGGGCTTCCACAGAGACCCAGTCGATACGCTGAAAAAACCTGTGCTTTCTGATGTTACCGTTGGCTCCTAAGCGACTGGCTGGATCTTTCTGAAGGAGCTAATAAAGATAAAACCAAAATCCATGAATGTAAACTGGAGAGAAAATGATGACTACTATGCAGAGATGAGCAAATCCACTTGATGCAAACTGAATTTGTGTTGACTTTTTGTGAATCTGCTGAACCCGGTGAATTTCAACAATTTGTGATTTGCTTCTTGGGAATCACCTAAAATAATTGCAGCCAATTTTCATACAGTATTACTAAAAATTACATCAGTCAGAGAAGACTTATAGGACCTCTGATGTAAGCCGTCCAGGCTTCACCATAATGCTTTAAGGTGTCACATCACATGTTATAGCACAATCAGGAGGGACTATCATAGCCTGTATGAAAGCCAAAGCAATGAATGTAGGAGTCATTTTGTGGTGAATCTGGATAGGGAGAGCACATCACAGCTTAGCAGTAGAGATTGAGAGAGAAAGACATAAAACAGTAAAAGACTGCACAGATAGTATGTGACAGCACAGCAGTAAAGAACGGTTACCACAAGTTTACCCATTTATGTTGAGTACTTGCGATTTTAACATTTTTGGGAAAAAATTGGAACAAGCTGGTTAATTTGAATTTCAAAAGGTTTGCTCATCTCTACAACTATAACATTGTATACATCATAGTACTAATGACTGTTAAGACAACTGACCTGTTTAATGATGTTTCTGATGCCGGAGGATTTGTCGTTGAGTGTCTGATGGTAGGCGCACTCATCGGTAACCATTTCTTTTAAGATGACACCAAAAGAATACCAGTCTACTCCGGCGTTATACTCCTTCCCAGCCAAAATCTACATAAAGAAGAAGAAAATAGATAAAGAGTTGGTCAAAAAGTTCCATATCTTCAGTGTAACAAAGTTCTCAGCATAATAATTGTAAGACTATGTAATATAGTGAGAGTGGATGATTCCTCTGGTTGTGGCATCACTTGAATATTATGATTACTACACTAATGACTGAAAGGAGCCATGCTGCTCTTCTGAGCTCCAGAACCTTTGTTGGCTGACTTGTAACTCTTTGGGTCTCTAATGCTGGCAAATCATATAGCATGATCATGTATTGTGGCCGGACTCACAGATTCCGGAGAGATCATCTAATGTGTATGGAGACATCCCAATTCAGCTCAAACACTGGATGTTGAATTTCAGTGCCCGATCCTTTGTGTCTGGCATGGTCATACTCCCCCCTCCCATTCAGAACGCATGTACACTCAGCTGAGGCAAGCTGCCTATCTAATGTGTATGGCATGCCAGATGTCAATGTCAGAATGTCCCATTTACTGTAATGGACATTTGTTGGATTATGTGTGTGATCCAGGCAGACATACAATTATAGTATGAAAAAAAGAGAAAATCCTTGTTCTTCTCACCTCAGGAGCCATGTAGCCGGCAGTTCCAGCGTATCCAGTGGCTGTTCGGTCTCCATGCATGTTGTCAATTGAGAGACCGAAATCTGTGATCTTAATATGGCCCGTTTCAGCCACCAAGATGTTCTCGGGCTTGAGGTCTCTGTGGATGACGCCCTTTGAGTGGAGATGTTGGATTCCACAGACGAGTTCAGCGGCATAGAATCTGACAGAGAGAGAAGAAATTAGTGACTGTCTACAGAAATACAAGAAATCCTGCCCTATCCATAGTGTAATAAAGTGGCCGGTCAGGATTCTGTCCAGGTTCTGATGACTAATATATTGATTTAGTCTAATCCATATTGCCATCAAAGAGCAATCAATACTGATGACAGAACTGCTGTTTATATATACTGTATATTTCTATTCGTGTATAATTACATAAAAATAAAACTTTACCTTGCACTGGGGATGTCAAGCTGCCCCTTCATCAGTAAGTAGCTGTAAAAGTCCCCGCAGCTCACGTATTCCAGACCAAGGAGCAAATGCAGCTGTTGTACAGAGCAGAGATATAGGTGAATTGCCAGATTATTACAGTACCTACACATCTACTACAGAATAGGACAGAATAACTATAGGCTACATGGTAAATGCCTGTCTGATTGTCCAGATACAAACATAGAGACATAACTATAGTAGGTACATGTGTTGCAGTCGCACTTAGCCCTGGAGCCTATGGGGCCAAAATATCCTTTTGGCCCATAAGAGAACACCAGTACTATTAAAGATCTGTAATGGTTGGGGGCCATGTTGGAAATTTTTCATTGGGGCTGTAATGCAGCGGCTTGCGGCATTACTGTAATGGTCCAGGGTGTGTTTTGGCCGACCATGTACCTCCCGAGGTGACTGATCACATGACTGTGACATCGCACAGGTCCTGTGCATACAGAAGGTCTGATCACATGACTGTGACATCAGCACAGGTCCTGTGTGTGCACTAGAGGATATATAAACCCTGGTAGATTTGAGACAGGTGTGAAAGGCGTGAGGCCTGTTCCCGTGTGTGGGACACCGTTAGCCTGGAGAGGCTTAGTGAGGCCTAGTGAAGCCTGAAAGGCAGAGGCTGGATCCTTACGTGTAAGCGATACCAGTAGCCTTGGAGGGCCAGAGGCTTGGAAGGCAAGAGTCCTGGAAGGCAGAGGCTGGATGTTAGGTGAGAAAACATACCAGTAGCCTTTGAAGGAACGAGGGCTGGAGACCCCCATCTGGGAAGCCCTAAAGCCACAGTGGTGGCAGAACAAATCTGACTGAAGCAGCTAAAACCGGGCAAAGGTAAAGCACTGCATTATATGGACGTTGATATAAGTGACTTTGCTGATGGCTGTAACTGGAGCCAAGTGGGCCTGTCTGCCACTTGAAAGGCTCCTGGACATTATATGTGTATGTCGGCGAGCCACTGAGTTGGACTCGGTGATAAGCAGTAGTGAAGTGTAATAAACTGCTGGATTGTGAAATACTGGAAAACGTGGCTGGTGTGCTTTAATTGACCCAATGCAGCGAGTGTCCCCCAGCATGATGACTAGCGCTGCCTTACAGGGCCTATAAACTTCAAGCAACGCCACTATACACATATACACATACAGTATATACTCACACACATGCACATGTACTGTAAGTACACACCAATGTGTAAGTGTGTCTATATACAGGGTCGGACTGGGGCACCGGGACACCGGAGAATTCTCCGGTGGGCCCGGGTCCTCAGCGGGCCCCCGAGCAGGACACACGGGTGCCCCTGGTTAACATGGCCGCCGGTGCTCCGCACTGCAAGGGCCTGGAGGGTCAGGGGGGCCCTTGCAGTGCGGCTGATGAAGGCAATCTGGCCTGCTTCTCGGTCCCATGGGCAGATTGCCCTCATCCTGTGCGGCAGGCAAGGAGCGATCCCTCCAGCTCCACTGCCGACAGGAGGAAAATGGCAGCATAGCTGCAGGGATCCGTCCTCACCTCTGCTTTCTGCCCGGCGTTTCCTCCCTCACACAGGCTCGCGCTGCTTGATGACGTCATCATGCAGCATGGGCCTGTCAGGGAGAAAGATGCCGGGCAGGAAGCAGAGGACAGTGCTGCGGGGGAGCGCGCTGAGAGATAAGTTTTGGTTTTTTTTGAGGGAGAGCAATGGTGATTGAGGAGGTGGGGGGAGATATGACATGGTGGGGGATATATGGCATGGCAATGGGGGAGGTGGGGGGAGATATGCATGGCATGGTGATGGAGGAGGTAGGGGGAGATATGACATGGCATTAGTGATAGAGGAGGTGGGGGAGATATGGCAATGATGGTGGAGCAGGTGGGGGGAGAAATGGCAATGATGATGGAGTAGGAGGGGGGAGATATGGCAATGATGACGGAGCCGGTTGGGGGAGATATGGCAATGATGACAGAGCAAGTGGGGGAGATATGGCAATGATGACGGAGCAGGTGGGGGGAGATATGGCAATGATGGAGGTGGTGGGGGGAGATATGGCAATGATGATGGGGGTGGTGGGGGGAGATATGGCAATGATGGAGAAGGTGGGGGAGATATGACAATGTTGGAGAAGGTGGGGTAGAGCAATGATTGGGATGGGGAAGAGCAATTATGGAGGTAGGAGAGAGAAATGATGGGGAATTATTTGGACGCTATTTGCTGTTAATATCTGGTCTGGTCATGGCATGGTGGTATTTCTCCCTTGTATGTAGTAATATTCGGTCACTATGGGGTGGTAATATCTGGTCTGATCAAGGTGTGGTGATATTTCTACCTTGTATGTAGTATTATTCGGTCACTATGTGGTGGTAATATGCGGTCTGGTCATGGTTTAGTGGTATTTCTCCCTTGTATGTGGTATTATTCGGTCACTATGTGGTGGTAATATGTGGTCTGGTCATGGTGTGGTGGTATTTCTCCCTTGTATGTAGTATTATTTGGTCACTATGTGGTGGTAATATGTAGTCCAGTCATGGTGTGGCAGTATTTCTCCCTTGTATGTGGTACTGTTTGTGTTGGTACAGTGGATTGTGTTGTGTATGGCAGTCATCTGTTCTCTCTGATATTAATTAGGAGAAGATTCTTTGTTTCCATTAGTGATTAATTAAATACTTGGAACAAGATGCACTTACAGGGGTTCTCCGATGAAAACAAGTAATCACCTCTCCACAGGATAAGTGATAAGTTATTGATTAGTGGGGGTCTGAATGCTGGAACCTGCACCGATTGGTAGAATGTGGAGATTTTATCCCCATTAGACTGGAGCTCATGTGCGACTTGACCACTGATCCATTCATTCCCTCAGTGGCTGTTCTTGTTTTTTTTCTGGAAACCCCAAAGAGAATGAAGGGAGCTGCAGTCAGACGTCCCACCTGCCGCTGCATTTTAAAATGGGGATAAGTGTCCTGACAGGGATAAAACGTCCCCATTCTTCTGATCGGTGTGGTTTCCAATGTTCGGACCCAAACGATCAGTCAGTTATCACCTATCCCGTGGAGCCCTTGGATCGGTGATAACTTGATTTAACCAAAGAACATTGTACATCCTAGTTATAGCATGTGCACAGTAGATGTGCAGGAGCCGCCTGTGATTTACAGCAGACGCTCCACTATAACGGGGATATCGGCTATCAGGTATTTACATATAGCTGTAAGGTGGGCCCTGAGGATCAATTCCTCCTGTGGGCCCCAGACACCCCAGTCCGACACTATATATATATATATATATATATATGTATATATATACTGTATATATATATATATATATATATATATATATATATACGAGAGTTGCCATTAAAATGGTATTGGTTGTATATCTCATACTTATGTTCAAAGATATATTGACCTCTAGAACCATGCCACTACTACAAGCCCAACAGGCACATGCTCACTGGGCTGCAGCCCTCACCTACATTGTGGGCCATCGGCCGTGGTTTTGCAGCTGCTGGCCTTTTAATATTTTTTCATGTCCATGTCGTGTGTACCCGCCCATGCGCGCCCATGCACGACGCACACGCACAGCGTTCAGTACACCGCAGTGGCGTACTCTTTGCCAGGCCTAGTGCCAGATAGTGTTATCAGGATGTTCTTGGTAGGAGGGGCTACCGCTCTCTGCGCGCCGGCTCCTTACTTTCCTGCAGGCTCATCTTCAAGCTCTGGGAGGGCTGCATGCTACACTGATTCATCTCCAGGCTATGAATGAGTTAACAAGCAGAGGCCATGTAATGTATGTACATCAGCCCTAGTGTATCCTATGTGATGTACATACTGTACATCAGCACCTGTATATCCTATATGATGTATATACATCAGCCCCAGTGTATCCTATACGATGTATATACTGTACATCAGCACCTGTATACCCTATATGATGTATATACATCAGCCCCAGTGTATCCTATATGATGTATATACATCAGCCCCAGTGTATCCTATACGATGTATATACTGTACATTAGCTCCAGTATCTCTTATATGATATATATACATCAGCCCTAGTGTATCCTATATGATATATATACATCAGCCCTAGTGTATCCTATACGATGTATATACATCAGCCCCAGTGTATCCTATATGATGTATATACTCTACATTAGCACCCGTATATCCTTTAAGATGTACTATATATACATCAGCCCCAGTGTATCCTATATGATGTTTGTACATCAGCATGTCACAAGGAGGTTTTCTCTAACATCACAAACTGTGATGGCGGCGTCCAAGTCTGTGGATTCCACAGATTCATATACTGCTCCTTGTAACTCCATTGATAGCTATGGTCAGTGCAGGGTGACTAGGGCATCGACTCTTAGAGCTGCAGCTCCTTGGCAGGTGAGCAAAAGTTAGTCTTTGCTGGGCTGAGGTTGTTGACTGCCTTTGATCACATGCTAGAGGAGAACCACTCGTGTCTGCTGTTTCTCCATTTAAGCCGGCTGTGCTTTGCTGGCAATGCCAGTATCGTTTTTCTCTATCCTGTTCTGGAAAGGTGAACACATACTGGTTTAGTGGTTATTGCTAAAGTTGTTGCAAGCGTTGTTTGGTAACCCTTTCCTTTTTCCCTAGGTGTCTTTATATTACTTTGTTGCCTCTCGGGTTTTAGACTTTATATTCCTTTGTGTATTTCCCTGAGAGCGTGTTGTGTGACTGTGCTTCAGTTCTGTCCTATCTTGTTTTGTATTCCCCCCATACACTGTACAAACTAGTGCTGCTTAGGAGCATAGTAAGGAACGAGGCTCGGGCATCTCCACATTCAGGAGTAATCCTGGGAACAGAAATAGCTAGGGACCCCTAGCCTGAGGGTCAGAATAGGAGCACACTTGCTATCCCACAGTCACACTATGACACAGCCCCAGTGTATTCTATATGATGTATATATATCGGCCCCAGCATATCCTATATGATCTATGTACATCGCTCCCAAAGTATCCTATAGAGATGCATATACACTGGCACAAGCGTATCCTATATGATGTATATACATAGTCTCCAGCATATCCTATGTAATGTATGTACATCATCACCAGTGTATCCTACATGACGTATATATATCAGCCCCAGTGTATCTTATATTATGTATACTGATCAGCCCCAGCATCCTATATGATGTACAGGTGCATCTCACTAAATTAGAATATCATCAAAAGTTAATTTATTTCAGTTCTTCAATGCAAAAAGTGAAATTCATATATTATATAGAGTCATTACACACAGAGTGATCTATTTCAAGTGTTTATTTCTGTTAATGTTGATGATTATAGCTTACAGCCAATGAACAAAAGTCATTATCTCAGTAAATTAGAATACTTTACAGCAACAACAGCTTGAAAAATGTTTTTAAAATCCGAAATGTTGGCCTACTGAAATGTATGTTCAGTAAATGCACTCAATACTTGGTCGGGGCTCCTTTTGCATCAATTACTGCATCAATGCGGCAATGTGGCATGGAGGCGATCAGCCTGTGGCCCTGCTGAGGTGTTATGGAAGCGCAGGTTGCTTTGATAGCAGCCATCAGCTCGTCTGCATTGTTGGGTCTGGTGTCTCTCATCTTCCTCTTGACAATACCCGATAGATTCTCTGGCCAATCAAGCTCAGTGATACTGTTGTTTTTAAACCAGGTATTGGTATTTTTGGCAGTGTGGACAGGTGCCAAGTAGGGTTGAGCGAGTATGTTCTGACCGAGTATGCTCGGGCCGAGCTCCGAGTATTTCCAGCTGCTCGGTGATGAGGTTAAATCGCTCCCGTGTGCATGATTTGCAACTGTTTGACTGCTTTATTACATGTGAGGAATGTGTAAGAAATAGACATTCCTCACATGTAATAAAGCTGTCAAACAGTTGCAAATCATGCACACAGGAGCGATTTAACCTTATCACCGAGCAGCTGTAAATACTCGGAGCTCGGCCCGAGCATAGTCGGCGAAAGGGTTAATAGAACATACTCGCTCAACACTAGTGTCAAGTCCTGCTGGAGAATGAAATTTCCATCTCCAAAAAGCTTGTCGGCAGAGGGAAGCATGAAGTGCTCTAAAATGTCCTGGTAGATGGCTGCGCTGACTTTGGTCTTGATAAAACACAGTGGACCTACACCAGCAGATGACATGGCTCCCCAAACCATCACCGATTGTGGAGACTTCACACTAGACCTCAAGCAGCTTGGATTGTGGCCTCTCCACTCTTCCTCCAGACTCTGGGACCTTGATTTCCAAATGAAAATTGGAACTCTGGGACCTTGTGGAGTGTGTCAATGACTGCCTTCTGGACATCTGTCATGTCAGCAGTCTTCCCTATGATTGTGGAGCCTTCTGAAACAGACTAAGGGACCTTTTAAATGCTTAGGAAGCCTTTGCATGTGTTTTTTTGTTAATCATTTTAATTCACTGAGATAATGGCTTTTGTGTTTTCATTGGCTGTAAGCCATAATCATCAACATTAACAGAAATAAACACGTGAAATAGATCACTCTGTTTGTAATGACTCTATATAATATACTAGATGGTGGCCCGATTCTAACGCATCGGGTATTCTAGAATATGTCTCCCGACGGTGGCGTACTTATTTTAAATCTGCCGCCAATTGGCCGGAGACCGTGTTTAAATTTGGCGCCACAATCGCAGATTGGTCGCCGCGGGCGGCCGCGAGCAATCAGCAGAGCGGTGTTTAAATTTGGCGCTGAAATAGCTGATTGGTCGTGGCCGGTGGCTGTGACCAATCAGCGAACCGTGTTAGTGAGGACCGGGGAGCATCCACCTGCCTTATAATGCCCCATGCAGGTTGTCACTTCCCCCTCCCCCATATAATGCCCCATGCAGGATGTCACATCGCCCCCTCCCTTATAATGCCCCATGCAGGATGTCACCCCCCCTCCCTTATAATGCCCCATGCAGGATGTCACATCGCCCCCTCCCTTATAATGCCCCATGCAGGATGTCACCCCCCCTCCCTTATAATGCCCCATGCAGGATGTCACTCCCCCCCATATAATGCCCCATGCAGGATGTCACATCCCCCCCTCCCTTATAATGCCCCAAGAAGGATGTCACATCCCCCCCATATAATGGCCCATGCAGGATAATGCCCCATGCA